>NC_057761.1:7970837-8319288 GCF_010389155.1 Erigeron canadensis
ACATGTAGCCGGCTGAAAGTAAGTAGTATCTGGAGGAAATGAAGGAGGATCCGGCATAGGAGGTACAATAGAATCATCAACATTTGCATGCAAACCATGCAAAAATTGTTCTGAAGTCGAACACAGGACATCGTCATACGAGTCATTCAAATCCCTACCATCATCAACACTTGTAGCGACATTTTTATCCCATGAGTCAAAAACGGCCAAAATCCGGCGACATTTTTATACCATCATCAACAATTGTTCGAAAATCCGGCCAAAATTGGCCGGAATTGGCCAAAGACGGCGGCGGCACCTAGGTGGAAGAAAATCGCCCCTACAAACCAGAGAAAAAAGTGTGTTTTAGGGAGGGTTTTTAGGGTTTTAGGGTTTAGATTTTAGGGTTTTAAAATGTAGCTTTCCTTTAGGATTGTTAATTAAGCATACTGTGTGAAAATGGTATTGAAAATCATAGATGATTTTACGCATACATTTGGAAAATTAAATTTGGGTCCATATCAAGAAACCTATACAAAATCACATTTATTTTTAGAGTTAATTACTGAAATGGTACCTCACGTTTGCGTTATATTACTCGTTTCATACCTTTCCTTTCGAAATTACGCAGATCATACCCAACGTATGCAAATCTCCACTTGGACCATACTGGAGGCTAACGCCGTCAGCTAACCGTTAAAACCTCCCCCACGTGACTTGCACGTGAGGGGTAAATATGTAATATCGCGTTTCCTAATTACTGAAATGGTACCTAACGTTTGCACGATATTGTTGGTTTCATACCTATATGTTTCTTAATTACTTAAATGGTACATAATGTTTAGTTATTAATTAATTAATTAATTTTTTATTTTTTTTAATTTGTTTTATTTTTCTTTTATAAAAATTTTCCAAAACTTGTTACAATTTAGTGAAAATAGTCAGAATACACTTATAATCCACTCAAAAATAATACCAAATAGCTATTTCATAACAAAATATAAGTTTTAAAGTTCACGAATAACCAAAAATAGCAATAAAGTGTAATAAAACAATTTTTAAAAAAATTTGCGAGGAAATTTTTTTTTTTTTGAAAAAAATCCGGAAATACCGCAATGGTAATACCAGAAATATCCAGGAATACCAGAAATATCAGCCGGTATTTACGGGTATTTAAAACATTAATAAATACTGACTTGTATTCTGGTATTACCATTGCGGTATTTCCGGAAATTTTTCAAAAAAAAAAATTTTCCTCGCAAATTTTTTTAAAATTGTTTTATTACACTTTATTGCTATTTTTGGTTATTCGTGAACTTTAAAACTTATATTTTGTTATGAAATAGCTATTTGGTATTATTTTTGAGTGGATTATAAGTGTCTTCTGACTATTTTCATTAAGTTGTAACAAGTTTTGGAAAATTTTTATAAAAGAAAAATAAGACAAATTAAAGGAAATAAATAAATTAATAACTAAACATTAGGTACCATTTAAGTAATTAAGAAACATATAGGTATGAAACCAGCAATATCGTGCTAACGTTAGGTACCATTTCAATAATTAGGAAACGTAATATTACATATTTGCTCCTCACGTGCAAGTCACGTGGGGGAGGTTTTAACGGCCAGCTGACGGCGTTAGCCTCCAGTATGGTTCGAGTGGAGATTTGCATACGTTGGGTATGATCAGCGTAATTTCGAAAGGAAAGGTATGAAACCAGTAATATGACGCAAACGTGAGGTACCATTTCAGTAATTAACTATTATTTTTATGCATACATCTAAAAAAACAAGTGGAGTCCATATTGAGAAACATTTACAAAGTCATATTTGATTTGAAGCTACTATTTCAAAAAGTTATAGAAAATCATATATGATTTTAGGCATACATTTGGAAAAACAAATTTAGGTCCATATCAAGAAACCTATATGAAATCACGTTTGATTTTATATGTCAAAAAGGTATAGAAAATCATATTTGATTTTGAGAATAATATATCAAAAAGGTATACAAAATCAAATTTGATTTTACGCATATTGTGTAAAAAAGGTATACAAAATCATGTTTGATTTTGTATAGCAAATTGAGACAAAGCAAATGAGTACCATACAAAGAATCATGTTCAAAATCAAAATTAATTTTACTCATACATTATGAAAAAGCTATACAAAATCATGTTTGATTTTGTATAACACATTGAAAAAAAGCAAATGAGTTCCATACAAAGAAACTTGTTCAAAATCAAAATTGGTTTACGTATACAGTGTGAAAAACCTATACAAAATCATCTATTCAAAATCATAATTGATTTAACTCATAAAGTAGTGTGAAAAATCGTAGAAAATGAACTATTCAAAATCAATTTTGATTTTACGCATACAGTATGAAAAACCTTTACAAAATCAATTATTCAAAATCATAATTGATTTTACGCATACATTGTGAAAAACCTAATATGATTTTGTAAAGTACATTGAGACAAAGGATATGAGTTCCATACAAATAAACATATTCAATATCAAAAATGATTTTATGCATACATTATGAAAAACATATACAAGATCAACTATTTAAAATCAAAAATGATTTTACGCATACGTTTGGGAAAACCTGTAAATAAGCTATTGAAAATCAACTATTTAAAATCAAAAATGATTTACGCATTTAGGGTTTAGATTTTCCAAGGTTTTTACAATGTAGCTTAGGGTTTAGGGTTTGAAATTATAGTGTTAGCCGTTAGGCTAACCCTACGACTTCAAACCCTAAACCCTTAAGCGTACCGTATACTTTCGTCCCCCAGATTAGATTTTAGCCCCTAAGGGTTTATATTTTAGGGTTTTAGAATGCAACTTTTCCAAAATGTATGCATAAAATCAAAAATGATTTTGCACATATTTTTAACATTATAAATGTGAAATCAAATTTGATTAGCAATTAAGCTTTAGCATTTTTTTTTGGATAAAGGAAAACGTATTATAAATGCAATAAACATTTACAAAGTAATTCCCCCACGGGCCCCCCATAATAAGATAAAAGGGACCCATGGTGCAGGAAATGAACCAACTAAGTAACTGGATAGGCCCAGAAACCCAATAAATAATCGAACTAGCAATCTAAACAATAAGAGTATAAAACAGAGCTAGTATAACTATCAGTGCTAATCGTCCATCTTCATGTACTGACCAAAACCATCATCCGACTCAACATCTTCTTCAACATACATATCATCATTATCATCCCCAACAACATGTGTAGCAAGAAAAGAAGGATCAACTGAGGGAATACTAACATCATCAGTGTTAATCTGGCATAATACATCATATTGGTTCCTAGTATCAACAGCTCGACCAGGTGGTGTAAGTATAGAATCATAAGCTTTAGCATTTTAGGGTTTAGTATTTAGGGTTTAGATTTTCCAAGGTTTTTACAATGTAGCTTAGGGTATAGGGTTTGAATTTGTAGGGTTAGCCGCTCAAACCCTAAACCCCTAAGCGTACCGTATACATCCGTCCCCCTCGGATTAGCTTTTAGCCCCCAAGGGTTTAGATTTAGGGTTTTAGAATGCAATATTTTTAAAATGTGTGCATAAAATCAAAAATGATTTTGCACATATTTTTAACATTATAAATGTGAAATCAAATTTGATTAGCAATTAAGTTTTAGCATTTTAGGGTTTAGCATTTAGGGTTTAGATTTTTCAGGGTTTTTACAATGTAGCTTAGGGCTTAGGGGCTAACCCTATGACTTCAAACCCTAAACCCTTAAGCGTACCGTATACATCCGTCCCCCTCCCCTAGATTAGCTTTTAGCCCCCAAGGGTTTTGATTTTAGGGTTTTAGGATGCAACTTTTCTAAAATGTGTGCATAAAAATCATATATGATTTTGTATGGAACTAATTTGGTTTTGTCTCAATGTGCTATAAAAAATCATATATGATTTTGTATAGATTTTCTTCAATGTATGCGTAAAATTATTTTTGATTTTGAATAGTTGATTTTTTATATGTTTATCACAATGTATGCGTAAAATCATTTTTGATTCTAGGCATAAGAACACAGGTTACTAAAACCTCAATACAAAATCAAATTTGATTGTAGAATCAAAGTTATAAAACACAAATCTATAGAATCTATGTACAAAATCAAATATGATTTTACACATACAGTTACAAAAACAGAAATCAATAAAATGTCATTACATAATCAAATATGATTCTGAACATAAAGTAAACAATAACAAATAACTTACATAATCATATTTGATTCAATACATGAAATCATACAAACATATACATTTATACTGTACAAAATCAAATTTGATTCTAAACTTAAAACTAAACAAACACGTATGCCTTGAAACGAAAATAATCATATTTGATTCTAAACATACATGTAGTTAAAATCTTCAAAAATTATCCTAAAAAGTTTAAAAATATATGATAAAAGTAAAAATAAGGAAGAAAATAGATTAAAATTACTGGAAAACGAAGTTGAAATATCTGTATAGATTTCTACATCCGAAATTATCTCTCCTTCACCAACTGAATTGTCGTGGTGATTGTTGCTGGAGCTTTCGCCGGAGATCGAGTTGGGTTGAGTAAATCCACTGAATTTGTTGATGATGTTGACGGAGCTTTCGCCGGAGATCTAGTTATAATATTATGATCGATCGATTCCATTGAATTCGCTGATGATGTTGCCGGTGTTGTTGCCGGAGCTTTCACCGGATATATCGATTGATTGACGGTTATTTTGATCATAGAGTTTTGTAGAGGAAGTGTTTTTGATCTGGTTTTATTTGTTTGGAGGAGCACAGAGCTAGAGAAGATAAATTATAATGTGTGATATTACTTTAGTACCCCTCTGTGTTCTTTTTTTTTAATCTGAGTTGTGGATCTGTTTTAATGCAGCCCTTGGATTTCACCACTTTTTGTGGTTTCTTCTGATCACAACTCAGTAAAGATAATAATAATGATAATAATGATAATTTAATACTAATAACTGTTTGTAATTCTATATATTAAAATTATTATTATTAATATTATTATTAATTTAATAATAGCAATTATATGAAGCAATAACAAATTTGAGTTTGTATATGAAGCAAATTAAAAATTAGAATGAGATTATATGAGTTTACTTATATGAGTTGACTTAATTACTTATTTTAAGATGGAGGTGTTAAGTTTAAATCCTAGCCCTTTTACTTTTTCAACAATTTCTTTTTTATTTAAAATTTTATATTTTACTCACAAAAAATAGTATTTTTTTTTATTTAAAATTTGACATATCATTATTTCACTTTATCTCAATGTTTTTTTTTTAAATTTTTTGTTTTCATTTAACATTTTATTAGAAGCTTTATTTAAAGAGAAAAATTCATTAAAAAATAATAACTGTTTTTACTCAAAAATAATCTTTTTTCCTTTAACGACATACAACCATTACCCGCTCACTTTAGTTATTTTCACAATGTTCCAACCGATGTTACGGGTCAACCTATTTTAAACATTTTTCCAAAATGTACTTCCACTGTACGTTAGATGGCGTATGCTGTCAATGCCGACCAATTAGATGAATACTTGAAAATGGGTCAACAAACGTTCTATGATTCGTTAGTCAACTTTTGTAAGTGTATTATTCAGTTATATCACTCAGAGTTTATGAAAAGACCGATACAAGAAGATGTCGACCAACTTACTGCTAAACTTTTGGAGGTTCATGGTTTTTCTAGGTATGCTTAAAAGCATTGATTATGTATTGAGCTTGGAGAAATTATCCAACCGCATGGCAAGAGCAATACACATATGGCGACAAATGACACCCCATGATTATGTTCGAAGCAGTTGATTTATAGACATGGCATGCTTACTTTGGCCTGCGGGCTCGAATGAAGACATCAATGTCCTCAATGAATATGATTTCTTCAACTAGCTACTTGAAGACAATGCTCCTATGGTACAGTTCACCGCTAACGGCCAAGAGTTTACAAAAGAGGTATCTATCTAGAATGAAAATTGTGAAGTTTCTCAATTGTCCCATGGACCCCAATACCACAAAGTTCAAGCATTACCAAGAAGCTGTAAGAAAACACGTAGAGCGTGCATTTGGGGTGCTTCAAGGTCGCTGGCAAATCCTTCAACATACCGCCTGCCCATACAACACAAACAAAACTAAACACATCTTGTACGATCATGTGATTTTGCACAACATGGTGTTGAATATAACGTGCAATCAGTCCTTTAGATGAAGTTAATATTTCACCTACGAGGCCAATCCGTACCAAGGACGAAGGGATCGTAACACAGTTACGTATGATGGAGAAGTTACGTGATAGAGCGACACATAACCGTATTTGAGGCGCCCTAGTCGAACACATTTGGATTTTGCCGGGAAAACTCACGTCAACGTTGAAGTTTTTTGACCCCCAATAATGTTAACTTCTCTTTTTTATTTTTGATATAATATGCCTTTTTATTGTAATATTTTAATAAAATAAAATTTAAATTAATGTAATGTTTTATTTATTTTTGGGAAATATAAAATAGAAATATAAAAAGTTTAAGAAGAGTTGAGGAAGCTAGAGTTGTGGAATGAGATGTTATTGGTAGTGTGTATGAAGGAGTGTTTTAGGAAACAAAAAAAAAAAAAGCTGATGTGAGATGAAGTCTATCGGGGGAGGTTAGCTTGAACACCAGAACTCGCACTCCTTCACAGCTAGCTGCTATACAAAATACATGTAGATGATTATATATATATAGGTTTTAGGTAAAATAAAACAACTATTAAAATAAAACAAATAAAACAATAGGTCTTGCTTCATTGAAAATCATCATGCATCATAAAAATAATCGTGCATCAATTGCTTCGTGAATCTTCGTGCATCAATTTAATCATAATCTAAGGGTCAAGATGCTGTCTTATTTGTTTTACTTTAATACTTATTTTACAATATCCAACCCCTATATAGTATATATATCACATATGCATATGACCCACTTCGATGCATGCATGGAACCAATTGCCGAACCACCGTCAAATGTATTTATATTATTATAAGGAGCTGAGAAGACCCAGTAGTCATAGTTGCAAGTAGGGGTGTTAATCGGTTCGGTTTTCGGTTATTCGGTCTATTTGGTTCGGGTTTTTCGATTTTTTTATTTTTGTTTTTCAAAACCAAAACCGAACCAAAACCTAATTCAAAATTGAAAAACCAAACCGAAAACAAAATTAGAATTCAGGTCGGTTTCGGTTTAAACCAAAAAAACCAAATATGAAAAAACAAATTCACAATTTTTGTCTAAGTTGTTTTTAACCAAAAGGTTCATAATTTTTCACCAAAGTAGTAATTTTAGAGTTCAAACACGAAATGGATAAATAAGTAACATAATCATCACAAAAAAACCTAGTCTTAGAAAGGACTGAAACAAATAAATTCTTGGTTATCATCATGATTAAAAACTTTTGATCTTCGATTTGCAAGTTCTTTATTGTTTTTTCTATCCAATCGTTTCAAATAATTAAAAAAGATGAATATAATAAACAAATAAAACATCTAATGTAAGAAGTACATTAGTATTAATCCATATAAATAAGACAAATATTAAATATTTTTTGAAATACATGATAATGATAAAAGTTATTCGGTTTAACCAATTTCGTTATCGTATACCCATAATTAAACCAAAAACCAAATATACAGTTCGGTTTCGGTTACAAACCAAACCAAAAAACAAATTCAAATTCGGTTTAGTTTTTTTCGGTTTTTTAAACAGTTCGGTTCACGGTTTAACCGGGTAAAAATCAAACCACGAACACCCCTAGTTGCAAGCCGATACGTACGTTCTGAGAGAATTCAAGTGTTCTGGATAAGTCGAGAAAATTGTCCACCGTAACTATACACATATATATAGAAAAACCTTTCATAAACAAAGACAAACACTATAAGAGAGTAGATATTAAAAAAAACATTATATATAACAGATAATAAAGAAACTCTAAGGAAATTATATTATATGTTGTCGATCTGTAAAATAGAACATCAACTAAAAGCATAAGCGAATGCCTAGTAAGTACATTTGTATACATATATATATATATATATATATATATATAACACGGACACGATAGTCCTTAGGAACAATAATGCCAACCCAGTCTTAAATAAATGTTCTTAAGTGGATAATCACAATCAAGTAGCATATGGATCCATACCGATGCCATCAACTCTTGGATAGTCACCCAAAGGCCATGGTCTTTCACACATCCAACATATAATCAAAGCAACAATAAGCTATCAATTCTTGTTACTCCCATGGAACATTATATGTATACAAACTTACTTACCTTAGTCATTGCCCAATTTTATCCACACATAGTTCTTGTATATGTACACCTATCAAATTAATCATAACATTATTAGGACACTAGCTTTCCTTGAATGCACTCGAATGTGAACATCTATCTCAATCTCATAGTAGTGTTTGGCTTACCATTCTTAACCTTTCAATCGCCATTGTCACAACAATTTCTTTCATTTTAATTAACGAGTACAATTTCACTTTATCTTTTTTGGTTTCATTAAACTAATTCCATTTTGACAATATATAGCCAAACACCACATTGAGATAAACATTAAGGTTATTTAATTAAGATACTTCCCCACAATAAAATTACTAACACCATTTTAAAGTTTTATACCAAAATATCGAGGGCTTTACTGCAAATCGATTATAATCACAATATTCCCAATTCTATATATCTATATATAATTTATCTTATAAAGTAGTTTGCTCTTTTCTTAAAATCTCAATAGATGATTTAAACTAATTAAATGACCACTCTTCTTTATTTACTAACTAGATTATTGTCCCGCGTAATACGCGAGTAAGTATATATATATATATATATATCAAATATACAATTTTCTTAAATAATTATTAACATATTTAAATGTTCAATTTTAATTTATTAACATTTGTTCTTTTGACTTTGACAATTTCACAAACACTTATTGTGTTGTTCATTAAGTTTTATTGATTCAACATGTAATCAATGCCAAAAGTTATTGTTCATCTATGTCATCACAAATGTATTGATGTCATTCGGATTTTCATATCATATCATCAAAAATATCAAACACGAAACATTCTTTAAACCGTGTCAAAACATACAACCTTTTAAACCGAGTTGCGAGATTGCCACCATCAAACCAATGATCATTCCTAAATCTTATCTTATTTTCATTCCCAACAGTTCTTTAATAACATGATTCATAATAAAATTCACAACAGGGTACAACTTACCCTCAAATACGGAAACAATGGTCTGAATTATTAAAATTTAAATACATTCAAAATTAAACCAAATACTTTAAATAATTACAAAGTATGGTAACTCGCGAATTAAATTATGATCTAAATTATATCATAAGTTTGATTTTGAATGTATTTAAATTTTTAACAAATCTTTTGTCCAATATATAATTTTTAACAAATCTAAATTATATCATAAGTTTTCTTTTAGGAACACATACGTTTTTGTTAAAAGGTTAAAGGTTAAATGACCGAGAATTAAATTTGTCATTGACCAAATATCTACCAATTTAAGGGACTATTTCGTAATAGGACTTTAGGAGCTTAGAAGAATTGAAGTCAATAGCTATTTAGTAATTAGTATAAGCTCATTTTAAAATAATATGCATGTTTGGATTTTAATTGTTTTGACATTGTTTTTATGAACTTTAAATTAGTAGATGATTTGTATTAAGATTCAAGTTAGTTTATGCATAAATATTAGGAGGTTATAAAAATCAACAGTATAATGACTCAATTTGGATAATATATAAGTAAATGATTAAAAAACAAAATAATTCTAAAAAATTATATACACTCACTGATTTTAATTCTTCATAAAATATATTATTAAAAATTAATTTTCATTGGTAAATGTCTACAAATAAATATATTAGTTTAGACTTTAAACTTTAAAGTATCAGATATGAAGGTAAACATAATTGCATTCTATAAAAAAATATATATATTTTAGTAATAAAATTAAAAATAAAAATAAAGTATTACATCAAAAGAAAAAAATAAAACTCTATTAATAATTTTGCAAACAGAATAAAAGTTCATGGTTTAAAATGAAAATTTTGTAAAACATAATAGATAGATTCAAAATAAATAAATCACTTGGGAAAATCAACATAATATGAATATTGTAGATCTTAAATAAATACATAAAGAAATAAAAGAAATAAAATCCACATATAAAAGATACTTATAAATAAATTAAAATTATTAGGAAAACATAAAAATATACTCGTAATACAAATATAATAGATCCAAAATAAATAACAAATATAATCTACATTTAAGAGATTGCGTATAAGAACAAATTAATTTAAAATATATAGAACAAATAATATAATACTCCGTATAAAATTGGAAAATGATAATGACAGCCCTAAAGGTTGTCATTAACAGCTTATTACATGCATAAAAAGTAGTACTTTATATATCAATAACCACCCCTGAATTTTCGCAAGCCAAAGTACAAATTTTAATGCATCAAATTAACTAATACTGACAGCCCTAAGGCTAATTGTAAAAGAGAAAGCTGGATAGTTGAGGTGGCTGCCGAAATCAAAGTTGCTTATCAATAAGGAAATAAAACTTTCTTTTCTTGCTTGTAATATTATTATTAAATTATTTTAAATTAAATTAAAAGTATATATATGAGAAGGAAAGTTGTAAAAGATGATTATTAAAATAAATAAAAAATTCATGTATCAACAATACTAATTCAGTTTTAAATAAAAAATAACTTTATTTAGTTGTACATGAGGGGATCTTTTGTCTAATTATATAAAGTATAAGTATTAATATCGTCATTTTAAAAAGTTGAAGTAATTAAATTTGATATAAGGGTTCTTAATCAAAGTTGGAATTTATCCAAGAGTTCCTATTCGTATAGGAATGAATTTAAGACCTTGTATTATATAGATTAGTAGATTTACACATCCCTACATAATATACTTATAATACCCTTAAATCTCAACCACTCATTTTTTCTCTCTCTCATCTATAAATCATTTTATTCCTTTAATTCACTCAAAAAATTTTATCTCAAAAACCGTATATCAATTAATAAAAAAATTGTGTGGGTGTTTTTAAAATTTCATGCTCTTTCATTAAAGATGTCATTTGATATACTTTCGACGAATTTTTAAATCCGAGGGCGGAGCCCGACGGCTAAGGCATTTGGCTATCACACTCTATGACTTATCAGCTCCTATGACCTATCACCCCACCATCTTATCGCCGCAACGCGCGAGTACTTTCTTCCGTATATATATATATATATATATATATGAATTCCAAATCACTAATAATTTGAACACAGTAAAATGATACCTTAAAAAAAGACTAGCTCAATATTCCCCAGTTTCCTCAATTTCTTGTTTTCTCCCTAATTTTTTTCTTTCTGTTAAGCCTCTGCCAATGGAGGACCTCTTCCTTCCTCTTCCTCACTGCCACATCAGCTATTCTTTCTCCTAAAACACCCCTTCTTCACTCACTAGCAACCCACATCTTCTTCAACTTTTATATTATTCTTATTTTATATTTGACAAAATTATATAATTTAAAAAATAAATCAACTTTTATATTATTATCAGTTTGTGAGGCCCGTTTTACTGATTTTGAATTTCGGAAAAAACGGGTAGTGTATTTTTTTGTTTTTTTATTTTTTTCCCCCCTATTTATACTCAACTAAACACACTCATTTCAAATCACAACAACTTCTTTCAAATCAATTTTTATCCTCCTCAAAACCATTCTACTTCAATATGGCTAGACAAATATTAAGTGAATCTGAACAGGTTTTGTTATGCAGGTGTTGGATACATGAAAGTGAAATGGTTAACTTCCCAAGCCAGATGAAAGGACCAGACTCGATAAATCGAAAACATAAGAATTTTTTTTTATACCCCACTGCGCCGCAGTGGGTCGAGGACTCCCCACTACGCCGCAGTGGAAATCCTCGGCCAGAAGATAAACCTGCCCCACTGCGCCGTAGTGGGTTCGATACATCTCCCACTGCGCCGCAGTGGGAGGAACCAAAAGTCATTTCCGTGGGAATCCACTGCGCCGCAGTAGGCAAAACCACTCCCACTGCGCCGCAATGAGCCACCTGATCAGCAAACCTAAACCATTCCAACACTTGAACAAACTTGCAACCTTTTCAATCAACAATACTAGTTCCTTCTTCTGGAACTACCTATAAAGGGTAAACAGCTAAAATATAAGCAAAGGCTTAGTGAATACACTTGCATACATTTACGAATACGAAGGAAGGCACGTACAAAGACTTTCACATGTAACCTATGACACCGTCGTGTCACATTTACATTCTCACTTTGCACACTAACGATACATATATGGATTCATATAAGCTAAACAACATAATCATGATCATCTATCGGGGTTCTTAGGCCTCGGAGGTTCTTAGGCCTCAATCGATCAACTATCGGGGTTCTTAGGCCTCGGAGGTTCTTAGGCCTCATAAACTATGCCCCACATGGGCTTAACGCCAAATCAATTACCATGCTTGGAACATTCACATCTCATGGTAATTGATCCAACGTATACATAAAGGTATGCAAATATACTCACCTCCTCCGCAACAAAACAATAACGCTAAATAGACAAGCACAAGCAAGCTTCAACCTATAATCATATTGTAAAAATGCATAAGCTTACATTCACATTCGACTAGTTCAACCTAGCCATTCTCAATCACTAGCCTTTTCTAAACCCAAAACTCAACCCATTTGTCATTGAGTTACTTTCATTCTTACAATAACACTAGGTAGCTCATTCTACCATTTTCATCATTATTCAATAACTAGAAAAACTCATCTTTTCTCATAAACTCAAATTATCACATGAACTTATCAATTTCATAATCAAACACATCATATAACTCAATGACAATTAGGTTAACTAAGGAATTGGGAAAAATTCATCCATAAATCACATTCTAGCAAAACCCCCAATTTGGTTCATCCATGAACCCTAGTTTCAAAGGAAAGATAAAACTAAACTAGGGGAAATCAATACCTCAACAATGGAAGACAATAGATTAGGGTTTTCAATTCACAATTTCTTCCCCTTTTTCCTCTTAAATTTTCGGCCACCACCACACCCACAAACCCTAACTTTTAATTCTTCAACAAAGATTACTTGATGGTGATGGTTAAGATGATTTCTATTCTTGAGTTAAAGAGAGAATTGCTTTGATTTTTGAAGGAATAAGATGAATCTTGCATGAAGAAAATGGAGGTGAAAAGAAAAGAGTGAGTGGAAGATGACTCCAAACAAAATTGGATGGCTGGCACATTTTGGGGGTGCCACGACCCACTTCTACTTTTGTGGGTATTTTACCCACTATCCGCTAAAGTTTCAACTAAATTAACCCCATAACCAAAAATAAAATACTAGGAAATTAATTTAATGTTAAAACTATAAAAAAAAGGGTTAATTTCTTTTACCTTAAAAATCTTTGGGGTGTTACACCAGACCACTTTTTAGACCAACATATCTGAGCGCTTCAACGCGAACACCACTGAACGTCCAAGGGGCAAATCTCAACTACTAGGTCAGTTCCAAAAAATTCACAATGAATGTAAGCAGTTTGCGGCAATCTATACGAGATTGAATGCTCAAAGGCAATCTGATCAGATGCTTTATGCAACGACGCAACAGGAGTACCTTCGGAATTATGGGAAGGGATTCAGGTACGAGCATTGTTTCAGGGAGCTTATCACGGTTGCCTACTTTCTTTGAATTAAGTTTGTTTTATGGAAAAGTCTGTTTGATGTATTTTAATTAAGTGTGTTTTATGTATTTTATTTAAGTATGTGTTATGTATTCTATTTAAGTTTGTTTTATGTGTTGTAATGTGTACTTTGTAATTTAAAAAAAAATAGATTTTATTCATAATTTAGAAACATTACAAACTTCTAAAGAGAAACATACAACATAATAGTTCATAGAACTTATTTCTTCATCTCATAGACTGCTCTGGCATTCATGATGAACTCGTTGAAGGTGAAAACCGCATTAGCAAGTTGGTCAATAGCAAGTTGAATTTTGTCGTACTTCCCTTGCAAATAAGTGAAGTATTGACACTCAAGATCAGTACAATGCACTGTTTGTATATAACGGATTTGTTCAAGACACCATTTCTTTTTTGCTGCCAGTTTTAGACCAATTTCAACAAGTGCCTCCTTGGAATTTTGGTGGTCGAGGATATCAGCCATGATACTGTCATTCACTTGATCGACAGTCATTGGTGGTTTATATTTAGGGACTCTTGATGAAGAAGCCATTGTAGATGTATAAAAGTTTGTGTTTTGGTAAGAAATATCTGATAAGGAGCCAATATTTATATCTAAATTAAAAGACGCTCCTCCAATGTTCAAAATTCAAAATATTTACACAATTAGTCCCTACAACGTTCGAATTCAATATTTACAATTTTAGTCCCTCAAACGGCCAAAAATTCACAAACATTTACACTTTAAGTCCCTAAACAACTAGTTGGATTGCCAGTATATAAACACCAACCCAGATCACAATTCAGTAGCAACCTCATTCCTATTTTCATCTATATCTATATAATTATTAAAACTGTAGTTAACCGGACGATTTTAAGCCTTTTTTAACTCAAAACTATCTTCAAACAATGCCACGTAGGATAAAATCTAGGTGGCAACTCCATATTTTTTTACAATATTTAATTTATTTAGATATAAAAAATTTGAAATAAAAGATAAAAAAAAGTTAGAAAACAAATCTTCATCATACTAAAACAATTCTCGATCATATGATCTTTAAAGTATATTTATTTCTTAATTTAAGTTATATAAAACACTAATCTAATATATAGGTTCCGTAAGTTTCTAATTATTATTCTCAATAAATTATATCATTTTAATTTATAGATTTCCAATAAAGATTTGCTTTTATTTACTCATAATATCTATCTATATCTACAATTTGTAATCATATACAAAGATACATATTAATATAAAAAAAAACTCTATCAAACTCTCACCAATTCCAGATTTATTACCTTTATTCTTTGTTTCTTTTATGTTCTTTATTATATTATGTCATCTTTTGTTTTACAGTATTCATGGAAAAATCGTTAATCCAACTTTTGATTATAAACTTTTATAAATATAATTACTTTGTATTAACAACAAAAGATATGTTTTTTGTCAAATAAGTGATCTATATCACGTGTAAGGATTTAGATAGTTCATTTGCTTTTGAATTTTAAAGGCGGATTTTTTGAATATGAGGTATAAAGAGTAGAATAGTGTGCGTATTATAAATTTAGATTAGTCTTCTTTGTAAGATAATGAGTATTCTTTGAGTGAAGTATCAATTAATACAAAAAATGAATATGTGTGATAAGACTTGCATTTTATTTAATTTATGGATATGAATACTATATCCTCAATTTTAATTTGAATTGTCTTCTAAAGTTTATATATATATATATATTAAAATAGTAGTAATCTATACGATTTTAAAACACCCTCAACTAAAAACTATCTTACTTTGTATAACATTACCACATAGGATAAATCCCATGTGGCATCTCCATATTTTTTTGATAATTTTTTTGTATCCTTAAATTAAATTTATTTTAAATATTAAAAAATATATGACTTAATTAATTTCTAAATACTATATAAGTATTAAATCTATTTATTTTAGCTAAAAGTTTGTTTTCAGTCTAATTAAAATCAAAGATCACATGTAACTAATTGCAACTTTTATGAATACCTACTTGATTATTGAAACATGACCCTACTTATATTACGGTGTATATTAGTATAAATTGAAAATTTTATTTACTTTATTTTTTATTTTATTAAAATAAGTATTGGGTTGTTTTAGTTTTTTGTGTATGTGATTGTTTTTTTTTATTTACAATCATTTATGAAAATTGTTGAGTGACCCTTGTTATTTTGACATTCAGTTTGATTGTTGCTATGTATTTTATTCAATAATATGTTATAATCTTTTTTTCATAACCTATGTAGCCGAGTCCGAATTCAACGCATGTTATTTAATATTTTTGTTGACTGGTTTTGTTGTTAACCATAATATAAAAATACAAGGGTCAACAAATGATATGATTGTATAGATTAACACAAAACATTTTTAATAATTATCAATATCCGCATCTGATTATTTTTCTTATATTTTATCTATCCATTAATGATGTTTTAATTAGCCGCACATCGTGCGGGTAAAAGACCTAGTATATATATATATATAAGCATATCAGAAAGTGCTCGCGTGACACTCTCTAAGCTCACCAAATAAGCATTTTCTTACGTGTCATCACGAGATTAATTCCAAAGACACGTCAGCATC
This sequence comes from Erigeron canadensis, assembly GCF_010389155.1. Taxonomy (NCBI): domain Eukaryota; kingdom Viridiplantae; phylum Streptophyta; class Magnoliopsida; order Asterales; family Asteraceae; genus Erigeron; species Erigeron canadensis. Next base: position 7,987,278 of record NC_057761.1, read on the forward strand.
CACAAAGGCACCTATTTTGCTTCGTCGGCATTCACACTAGCAATCTAAGTGAATGTTAGTAAATAAATATTCAAAAATCATATGTTGCAAATGGGTTTCGAACCCATGACATGCAAAACAACATATGCATGCCTTGCCAATGGACTAGATATCCATTTGTGATATTGTTTGCCATCCACATTTAATATGAGATTCATTTATTAATTGACATCATTAATAATAAATTGCATTTTATTAAATATTTCTTATTTACATTTTAGTAGTAGATTCTATTTCACTTATGTCTATCATGCTTCGCATTCCGTCACTGAAAGTTTTTTCTTATATTTGATTACTTGATTAAATTTATACATTGCAATGTGAATAACTATTGTCATAAAAATTTGTTTACATCTTTCAAATTTAAAGTATACGACAATATTGTAACAACAATGTATTTAAATGTAAAGTTACTTATTAAAGGCAGTTACATCATAAACGAATATATTTAATACAAATAGACTTTTTTTTTATAATTTTTAAATCATGCAACAATGTAACGATAAATGAAATTAAGAAATAAAAAGTATATATATATATATATATATATTATAATTTATATAATCCATTGTTAAGATAAAATATTGGATTATTATTTAATAACTAAAAAGTAACATAATTTTTTTCTAAAATTAAAAGATGAAAAAAAAATTTACTATATTATATCTAATTCAATGCTAAAATAATTGATTAGTAGTAGACTAAGTTTAAAACTTGTAAGTTTTTATTGATTATATATTTTTAAATAACAGATTTGACTAAATATTTTTTTAAATACTTAGTCAAATCTGTTTACATATATTTGATAACAATTAGGACTCTAATTTAAGTGATAATTGTAATTATAAACATTAACTATTACAATATAAAAAGGGAGAAAATTATACTTTTTTGATTGAAAGATAAAATTAATCTTGAATATGGTTCATATTAGTTTGGATTTAAGATTCAAGTAACCTTTTGTTGTCTATTATACTCTGTTTATGATCGCCCCTCTTATGTGATTCCTATTGTATTTTAAAAAGTAATGGTGTATATCATCTCTCTTATTGTGTTTGGGATAGATATTTATAGTTCATATATATAGCTTTATATTATATATTAAATTATATATCTATATTTATAAATTATAATTATATAATCTAATATATTATTTTACATATGGGTAGGATATATTAACATTAATATATTATTGATAACGAATGTACGAAATTTATAGCTATCAATTTTTAATATTTTTTAGTAATCTAATAATTATCTTTATATGTGTTGGAGATTTATAGTTATATATGTGTAAATATACATATGATTTGTATAATAAAAAGTCAAAATTCAAATTTTGAGAAAAGTGAGAGTTTGTTTTTTTTAAATGAAAATTGAGGGATGTAATTGGTTAAAAGCTATTAGAGCAGTTGTTATGTAATATAATATAATAGAAAAATTAGTTTGTCCGTGTTATTTAGGCTATTTAATCCTTTTTCTTCACGTAAGCTTATATTATAGCTTCGTATTATATATATATAATATATATAGTAAAAAAGGAAGCTTGGGTGTATAATTTCTCACATGTTAATTTTTTAATATATATAAATGCTTGGCCCCCATGTTTTTATGGATTAACAAAACAAGATGTGAGAGTTCTACACCCAAGTTAAGTGTCTAACAACCACATAAACCCTAACCTCATATATATATATATATATATATTGTAAAGGGTATAATATATAATTTTGTATGTAATAGAAATCTTTTTAACAAAATAATAAATCACACATGAATGCTTTTATATTAGTTTGAATGGTTTCAACCACATGAATAATCAAATTGAAAATTACAAACTTTGTTTTCTTTTTTACATAAAATTTTTATTTTAAGTTTGAATTTACAATTAATATTAACAAAGTTGATGCTTTTGTAATATATATACAATAGTATAAATAATTTTTTCATGAAACACGACTATATATAATCATGTTGGGTATATATTATAATTATGTTGTCCTTTACTCAAGTTCTATCAACGAATGCACGAAGGCATAATTTTAGGTACATTATTGTATAAAATATACCAGTAATATTAAACTGAGTTATGATAAACATATGAGATTCTAAATTGGTTGGAGGTCAATTAGTTTTGAATTACACTAATACTGAAAATATAGAACTTTATACAGATTGAAGGGTTGCTATGACCACCTTTGGCCTCTTTGTAGCTCCGCCCCTGAGTTCTATGATCGTTTTTGTTGAATATAACTTTGAGAAATCAGTTAGAAATATAATAGATCGGGGCAACGCCCGGGTATAACCTAGTTATTTTACAAACTCACTCACTCTTTCAAACCAAATGGCGTCCTCATCATCAAACAAGAATGATCATCGACCTCGTCTGACCGAACATGAGATGAAAACAAGAATCATGACTGATATCAAAAAGGATACCCTCCTTCAAACTGAAGTCTCTAACCAAATGGGTTACCTATGGGAGAAAAGGCAACAATGTGAGCATTGGCTTGAGGCAATACAAGCACCAGGCCGCAAGGTCTCGAAGCACGAAGAGACATATTCTATGTTTTTGCAGGATGAGATTAAGAAGATAAAGAGGGTGGTTGATGACGTTTTTAACGCTGGTCACACGTTGGGTGACCAGTGCACTTGGGCCGAACCGTATCACGACAACTGCGGGGAAGACAAAAGTACTTGGGAAGTCAAATGCCCGCAACACGACAAGTGGTGGGCAAACGAAAGCGCTTACCATGGCTTAGGGAAAATGTCAATCAAAGATGATGAAGATGAAGAGTAATCTTATCATTATGTATTTCGTATTTTATCAAGTACTATGTATTTTTATTTTATGTTGTCTTTTTTGTTGTAATGTGTTCTGATAATAAAATGTGTTTTATTATTAAAAAAAAGAAGCAAATTTTCTTCTTTACATACATAAATATATACTACACATATACATATATAATATCTACAAAACAAAAAAAATACAAAACAAAAACAAAAAAAACCTGGCCCACAACCCGTGCTCTCTCTCTCGTCGTGCGAATTCGATCCTCCCACCGAAGCACCTCCATCGACGAAGGCCACGAACGAGTTCCTGCCAACCTCTTCTTCGTCGACGGACTCCACGAACAAGCCAACGACGGCCCGTTGGCAGAGGCCTTAGAAACTCAAGCCAAACCTCATCTCCAATTTATGAATTGAAACTTGTTGTTGATAATATTATTATCGTTAAACTACTAAATGATTATAATGATGGTGAGATGTGCCGAATGGACAGAGATAAAATGGTAGAGGCTTAAACTAGTTCAAGACAAGGATAGGAAATTAAATTGATGCTAATAGTGAGATTAGAGGATTTGCTGGCTTAATTCTTTAATGCCACGTATGTATATATGATTTAGTATGTATATCCACTTTAATAGAAATAGATAATACTCTCGTCAAATTATATATAAATATTTTCTTGATATCATTTTTGTTTATTAATATTAATTTATAGATAAAATAAAAAAAACTATTTTTATTTTTAACTATAGTAGTTTTACACCTATGATACACCACAGCTAATGGTTAAGAGTTCACAAAAGAGGTATTATCTAGGGGATGAGCATGGGTCGAACCCGGCCCGACCCGTGACCCGTGAGAGCATGAAAACGTGACCCGTGACCTTGCTCGTGAAGGTTCGGGTCGGGTTCGGGCGGGTCACGACTTTCCTTCACACTTTTTCGGTTTTTGCCTTCACCCGACTCGTCCAACCCGTGACCCGCGAAAACACCAAAAGCCTGACCCGTGACCTGGCCCGTTAGGGCTTCGGGCCGGTCGGTTTGGGCTGGTTTCGGGTCGGTTCCGGGTCGGGCGCGGGTCAACGGTTTTTTTGCTCATCCCTAGTATTATCTATCTAGAATGAGCTACAATCGAGAAGTCTTTCAAAGTGTCTCATGGACCCAACACCATAAAGTTCCAGCGTTACCTAGAAGTTGCAAGAAAAGACGTAGAGTGTGCATTTGTGGAGCTTCAAAGGTCGCTGGCAAATCCTTCAACATACTGACGCCCATACAACTCGAACAAAACTAAACGCATCTTGTACGCTCGCTTGTTTCTGCACAACATGGTCGTTAAATATAAGGGTCATGCAAACCGTCCTTTAGATGAAGTTAATTCCACCTACGAGGCCAATCCGTACTAGGGACGAAGGGGGTCAGAACATAGTTACGTATGATGAGGGAGTTACGTGATAGAGCGACACATAACCGTCTTTGGGGAGCCCTAGTCGAACACATTTGGATTTTGTCAAAAAACTCACATCAACCTTGAAGTTTTTTTGTTTTTTTTCCCAGTAATGTTAACTTATCTTTTTTACTTTTAGTGTAATATGCTTTTTTTTTATTGTAATATTTTATTAAAATAAAATTTAAATTAATGTAATGTTTTATTTATTTTTGGGAAATATAAAATAGAAAGAAAAAAATTTGAAGAAGAGTTGAGGAAACTAGAGTTGTGGAATGAGATGTTATTGGTAGTGTGTATGAAGGATTGTTTTAGGAACAAAAAAAAAAAGCTGATGTGAAATGAAGTCTATCGGGGGAGGTTAGCTTGAACACCAGAACGTACTCGCACGCCTTCACAGCTAGCTGCTATACATAATACATGCATGTAGATGATTATATATATATGTGTGTGTGTGCGCGCGCGCGCCACATATGCATATGACCCACTTCGATGCATGCACGGAAGCAATTGCCAAGCCACCATCAAATGTATTTATATTGAAAGGAGTTTGAGAAGATTCGGTAGTCATGGTTGCAAGCCGGTACGTACGTTTTGAGAGAATTCAAGTGTTCTGGATAAGTCGAGAAAGTTTTCCACCGTAACTATACACATATATATAGAAAAACCTTTCATAAACGAAAACAAACACTATAACAGATAAGATATTCAAAAAAAAAAAAAACACTATATATAACAGATAATAAAGAAATTTTAAATAAATATTATATTATATATGTCGCCGATCTATATATGCAAGTTCGGATTTTGCCATTCCTAGGGCTGCCCATGCATGCAGCTTATTAAGTAGATAGTTGAATATCTACGAATAAACTAAAACAGGATTAAGGCCTTCTTTAATCGACACTTGTCGTATTCTTTAGTCGACATGTGTCCCTTTTAAGTTTTTAATTTGAGTTACCTTATAATTATCAAATACTAATATTTGTTTATTGATATATTATTGTGTACCTATATAAGGTAGACTCTATCTATTTTTGAGGCGACAAGACAATATACTCCATATCCAATATGAATTGAAATTATCTACCAATATACAAAAACAAGATTGTATATTTTTTTGATCGACATTTGACGCATTCCTTGTTCGACATGTGTCACTTTTGGAGTAATTAAAAAAAATTCATAATTCATAATTACCTAATTGTAATCTAATACTAATCTTTCTTTAGATTGACACTTGGTGCATTCCTTGCACGACATGTGTCACTTTTCGAGTAATTAAAAAAAAAAATTCCTAATTCATAATTACCTAATTGTAATCAAATACTAATCTTTCTTTAGATTTAATATTAAAAAGATTTTTGATTGACACTTGGCGCATTCCTCGCATGACATGTGTCACTTTGGTGTAACTAAAAAAAGATTCTTAATTCATAATTACCTAATTGTAATCAAATACTAATATTTAGAATTGATATAATTACTTAATTGTAGTTTTTTTAATCGACACATGACACTATATTAAAACGACAAGTGTCTTTTTAGTCATAATAATCATTAAAAAAAAAAATCTATTTAATAAATTTCTTGTTACATTTATATTTGTATTTGATTAGGACATTTGTAACTTAATAATAAATTTAATTTTTAAATTAAATATGTCCATATTAATGATTAAAAAGAATCGTTGATTGGTATTCAAAGTAATATATTTATATTCGTATTTGACTAGGATATTATAAGTTAATAAATTTAATTTTGTAAACTAGTATATCCATTTTTTTTAATAAAATCTATTAGTTTCCTAAAATTCCTAAGACTTATATAAATCCAATGCCTACATCTATATATCTATTATTACGTATCATTCTACTCCCATCGCTTATATTTGTTCATCTCTTTGGGAGTATATTATTGGTAAGCTTGTAATGTTTTTTATTTTTATTTTTTTAATTTTTGATTTTTTTTGGTCATTATTATTTATAATCATAGCTTATAACTTTTCATCTCTTATGAAGCATAATAACTTTTCGTGATTTTTTTATGATCATCTAATTTGTTCTTATAGTTTTAGGTAATAAAAGTTATCTATATTATTTGAATGGTTTTTGAGCTATATGTTTAATCTGGGTGCAAGCTTATGATAAATTTATTAGATTCAGATTAATTGATTTCGCTTTCTTCCTACGTTTTCTTGATTACATATTGTTATTTTTCCTACCATTGGTTAGACATAGTGGCTATTACATTGACACTATCCTTGCTAGGGTTATGTGGGTACCAATTCGGTACATAAGATCAAACGGTTTCCATCAATCTACCATTTTTTAAATAAAATGTAGTATAAATATAAATAATCATGAGTCGACTGTGCAACTAGTACTAGTATATATATAAGAGTGGTGTATCTTTAGAGGCACACAACGTGGTACCATATATATATATATATTTGTTACATACGAAAATACCAACCATATATATATCGACATATCGTACGTATGTTTGCATGGTTCCACACTTGTGTGCGCCTAAAATCCATCCTCTTAATAATATACAAGACTAGCTATATTTGTATCTCATGATCATATATACAAACACCTTATATATAGTGAAAAGTTATTTTAAGAAATTTTTTTTTGCGAGAACCTTTGAGAACTTTTCAAATCTAGCCCAACTGATGATTATTCTTTACATGAAAATTGTTTTTTGATTGTTTTCTGAATAATTTATGTGTAATTTTGAAGTTTATAATTGTGTGGAGACATGAATTATCATCCGTTATACAATTATGTGGATATTTGGATTCTTGATCACATGTGCACGAATATTGGTATGATCACATGTATGCAAGTCAATCACATGTAATCATAGCAATATTCGTGCACATGTAATTTAGAATCCAAATCTCCACATAATTGTATAACAGATGATAATCTATACCTCCACACAATTATAAACTTCAAAATTACACATAAGTTATTAAGAAAACAATCAAAAAACAATTTTCATGTAAAGAATAATCATCGGTTGGGCTTGATTTGAAAAGTTCTCAAAGGTTCTCGCAAAAAAAAGGGTTATCAAAATAACTTTATCCTATATATATATATAGGGTAAAGTTATTTTGAGAACCTTTTTTTTGTGAGAACCTTTGAGAACTCTTAAATTATGTATTGGATCACATGGTTTTTTTTTTGTTCATTCACATGTGAAGCGTTATAAAAATACAGTTGTAGAAGAAAGTTTTTTTCAAAACCTTACATATACCCATTTGTTAACATGTGAACGAAAACCGTGAGCATATTCATTCACAAGTTCACAAAAGGCTATTTTAAAGGTTTTTTAAAAAAGTTTGTTCCATAACATACTTTTTTATAGCATTTCATATGTGAATGACAAAAAAAATAATAATATGTGAACAAATATACTATTTAAGAGTTCTTATGATTCTTAAAAAAAATGATTCTCAAAATAAGAAAACTATATATATATATATATTTGAAAAGTGAGTGTGTGGTTGTCATGTATCTAAGTTAGGTATAAAACCACCCACATACTAATTTTTTAATATTTTGAATAAATGATGGGCCCTCATGTATTTTATGGATTAAAAAAAAAAGATGTGAGGGGTTCTATACCCAAGCTAGATACATAACAACCACATACTCCCAACCTTCATATATATATATATACTAGGTTTTTTACACGCACGATGTGCGGATTTTTTTTAAAGCAGTATAATAATAAACTATATTATGAAAATGAAAAATATAAAGACCTCTAATCCTTGGATGATAGATTATGTAATGTGAACTCCATGCATAATGTTTTAACGTACAAATAGACCTAAATTCAGGTTAAAATTTGGCATTGAGGACTTTGGCTATACTTTAAAGAATTGTTATAGTTGGTCGAATACCCGCAACATACAATTAGGTCAACAAAACAAAACAAAAAGTGTAGTGTAGACCTACATGTAAAGTTGAAACACGCGAATTCGATTTATTGGAGTGCCCAGAGTATATGATCAAGAATTAGGTGAAGATATCTGGACTCTGAACCAACCTATTTTGATACATCTATTATTGTCTATTAGTTCATATAGAGTATATTATTTTCACATCATGATGATTGAATCTTTTGACTACATAGAGCTTGATGAATGTTTAATTATTTGTTAAATAGCAATTATATACATACACAAAATAAAGCTTAAAAAAAACCCTTTTTAAAGAATTACTAATGTGATTAGATTATATTACCATTCATCCTAAATACATACAAATGGAATCAATAACAAATGAATTTGTAATTGTACGTACAATTCTAACAAAAATAAGGATTTAGTAATATAGAATTTGTAATCGTACGTACAAAGTGACGATTTTATTAAAAATAAAAATAAAAATAAATCTATATTAAATAATAATAATAATAATAATAATAACAACAACAACAACAACAACAACAACAACAACAATAATAATAAAGGGTATATAAGAATTTGTGGATTTGTAATATTCTTGCCAAATTAATGTTGATCAATCCCATAAATATATTGTTTTTCATATACGATATATCCAATTTTATAATTTCTATATTCTAATTTATACTATATTTTCTATAAAAAAAAAGATTGATAATTTTAAAAAAACATGGTGATGCCACATAGGATAAATCTTTTTTGGCAACATTTAAGCATAGTTTTGATTTAGAGAGAATTACTTAAAAGGCTAGGATTCCATACAAATGGAATCAAAAACAAATGAATTTGTAATCGTACGTACAATTCTAACAAATATAAGGATTTAGTAATATGGAATTTGTAATCGTACGTACAAAGTGATGATTTTATTAAAAATAAAAATAAATAATAATAATAATAATAATAATAAAGGGTATGTAAGAATTTGTGGATTTGTAATATTCTTGCTAAATTAATGTTGATCAATCCCATAAATATATTGTTTTTTATATACGATATATCCAATTTTATAGTTTCTATATTCTAATTTATACTATATTTTCTATAAAAAAGATTGATAATTTAAAAAAAAAACATGGAGATGCCACATAGGATAAATTTTATGTGGCAACATTTAAGCATAGCTTTGATTTAGGGAGGATAGTTTAAAAGGCTAAGATTCTTACTGTTTTAATATTTATATAGATATATATATATGTGTATGTATATATATATATGGGATTATGGGTTATAATTAGCTTGTGTGAGAGTATGATCTTTAGAAGCGTGAATATACTATACGGTTGTGCATTCTTATGGATGAAGCACCTATACTATTTTACATTTTTACATAAACTCTCGGTATAAAGCCCAAGGCTTTTTAATCAAGTGTATCTAAACGATTACTTGGCCCAACTGATGTTCCAACTTCAAAGAAACGTCATGTTTATTGGCGATATTCTGTTTCACCCTTTGATTTGCTATACAATTCTTATGAGTGTAATTATTTGAGATTTCAATACAGTATTTATGTTGTTCGGTAATCTTTCTTTGTAGTTATATAAATTATTGTTTCATGAATATTCCGTCGCTATTATATATGTTACTGCTTCAATATTATTTGCATGTTGTGTTTGCTAACGTTAGGAAGTGCCTACAATGTTAATGTTGTTTAGTTAATTTTTTGCCCCCTAAACAAAATTCTTGGATCCGCCGCTGGCTGAGAAAATTCGGTAAGTAGTCATAGTTGCAAGCCGGTAAGTTCTGACACTACAACAAAAATATCAATTGCTCACAGTTATTTCTTCACATTTTTAAAAATGTGAAAAAATATGTTAATTTGTTCACATTTAAAATTGTATAAAAAAATTTCATACTTAAAAGTGTGAAAAAATTAACTAAGTCATACTTTTTTCACATGTATAAATGTATAAACAAAATATTCACACTTAACAGTGTGAAAAAATATCAAGCATTTTCACATTTAAAAGTGTGAGAGCTAATTTGTCACACTCAAATTCCTCGCACTTCCTCTTGTGTGAGGAAATTTGATGTCACAAATTACTTTCACACTTTTAAGTGTGAACAATTATATATTTTTACACACTTGAAAATGTGAACTTTTTGTTTCTACATATATAATTGTAAAAATTTTTTGATCCTTAAACTTCATTCACACTTTTAAATGTGAGTTCTTTTTCACACATTTATAAGTGTGAACAAATTAACAATTTTTTTAATATTTTTAAAAAGTGTGAAGAAATAAGTGTCAAGAAATAATATATTTGTTGTAGTGTGAGAGAATTCAAGTAGTGTTATGGATAAGTCTGAGAAAATTGTTCACCGTACGTACGTCTGTAACTATAATTCACATATATATAAAAAAACCTTTCATAAACGAAGACAAACACTATGACAGATAAGATATTCAAAAAAAAAAGAAAGAAATTATATTATGTTGCCGATCTATATATGCGAGTTCCGATTTTGCCATTATTCCTAGGGCTGCCCATGCATAAGTTGCTAATTATTAGTTGGATTATATATATAAAAGAGTGGTGTATCTTTAGACGCACACAGCGTGGCACCATATATATATGTTACGAAAATACCAACCATATATATATCGACATATCGTACGTAAGTTTGCATGGTTCCACACTTGTGTGCGCCTAAAATCCATCCTCTTAATGATATACAAGGCTAGCTATATTTGTAACTCATGATCATATATACAAACACCTTTGATATATATATATATGGGTTATAATTAGCTTGTGTGAGAGTATGATCGTTAGAAGCGTGAATATACTATACGGTTGTGCGTTGTTGTGAATGAAGCACCTATACTGGCATTTGCCACATGGGCACATACGCGGAAAACAAGTGTTTAGCCTCCGTGACGTACACATATATACATGCATGCATACATGATGGATTTATATATTTCTTATATTGTATGTATTATTATTACTTTTTTCTTTTTATATATATATAAAGAACATTTATCGGTCTGCTTTGTAAACTAATGTTTCTTGGTGGTAAATTATATGTGCATCATGTAATCAAATTATCAAAAGAACCGCCACAGAAAATCCTTAAAAACTAAAAACCAAGGCCAGGATTGACATATCTTAATTTACATTTAGATTCACTATAATCTTGTTACAATAATTAAAAGGGGAAAATACACATGCAAAATCTATATATTTACGTCGTTAGTTATATTAAAATCACAAATATATATACACATATCTCTAAACCACATTAATGTGACCGTTACTGTTCGTTTATCATTTTATATATAGTAGTTGACGATAACTGGAATCCCTATGTGTATTAAATATACGATGAGTGTATTTACTCATAAATTAAAGATATACTATATGGTTTCCTGTTAAGTGATTGAAATTACTAGGACTAACAATGCATACATTAAATAGCAAAAGGATTGAATGTGTGTTACTCTCATTAAAAAAAAGTCATTATTTTTAGTGTACAAAATAATTAATATAAATTGTAAATTTGATATGAAAATGCAAAAAAATCAATTTGTTTTATTAAAATCTATATTAATTTTAACGTCTAAAAGATTTAATTAATAAATAAAAAATACCTCCGTATATACTCTATTAGTTTCTATATTTTTTTTAATTATCATTTATTGCATTATATTGCATTATGTATAACCAATGGTAACAATGGTAAAGTTAGTGGTATGATGGGTCACGTTTTTTTAGTGTTTAAATTTATAAAAATGTTGTACAAGTAATTATTTCAAAACACACATACACGCACCTTAACGGATAGAGGACCCGATGAGATGTAGTATAGTTAAGTGATAAGTACAGGATCGTTTTCATGGACACATTGCTTTATCTAATCTAGTAATATGTGTAATTTTAGCGGTTGTGGGTTGTCATGATTTCCTATTAAACTAATTAAAAATACTTTAAAGTAAATAGAAGTCGCAACCGCTTATTCAGCGAGAGGCTTAGTCTGAAAATAGTTTGAAAAAACAAATAACAATAATTAAATTAAAATAATTGTTTGGCATCTCAGATCTCATGACACGACCGGATATTACTCTACCTACTTGTTAGAGTGTTGGAAACTTAATCACGACTCAGATTCTTCTTAGAGTCACTTTGCCTAAGTAACTAGTGTTGTCCCTAAACTCACACTACCCTTTTAAACAAATTCTCGTTAGATTCATAGTTTAAACATTAATGACCTAAAGTTTATGTTACTAATTCATCTTTAAGTTAACCGGATCTTAAGCCAAGAGCAAATAATAATTCCCTCCGGTGACCACAGTGCACATTTCCATGTCAATGGATCGCGTCTGAAATTGTTAAGCATCATGTTCTATTCATACTAATTACTATGGTTCTGGATCCCTCAGTTATAAGTGAATCACCTTTTACATCTAGTTATGTACCGACTAGTATTTTCTATCCTAATGTATTAATCCTAGTGTATGATTATAGACCGATCATCAGAATTAATTCAATACATGCATATATAGAACAGATAATAATATGAAGAACTAGTAAAACATGGATATACGATAAACAGTAAAACACACTCCAACAGATCTAACAAATAATGTAAAATAGATAAACGTTCACATGATCACATCGATCCAAACAAGTATTCAACCAATTAGCCTACCATTATTAAAGGAATAACAAACTCTGAAAAGATGAAAGACATTGTTTACCAACTGAAAGTAAAATAAAAGAGTAGATCTAGGTAGAAGATGAAGATCGGAAGGTGTTGGAAGCTCCAAAACCTCCTTAAAATCTGCAAAGTCGACCTAGGATTTGATGTGGGCGGTTAGGGCTGCTGAATCGGCCCTCTCTCAGGGTTTTGAGGGCTGTTTCGGCTTAAATAGAGGCATAAGTCGGTTTGCTGAACTGGCCGCCTAACGGCGTTGGATGGGCTCCAACAGCGATGGGACTGGGCCAGCGGCGCTGACAGCTCCTGTTGTTTCTCGTTTCGCTTCGTTCGACTCTCGAATCACGTCCTTGTGTCTTGTAACTTCATAGGCCTTCATCTTGAGTCATTTGATGCTATTTACCCCCCACTTGCATCTTCCGTGAACCTGCATAAACATAGAATCCATTAAGTGCCGATAGTTCCGGAAACTCATTTAAGACATTGAAATGAGGCCTTTCGATAGGGGTTTTTTATCACAAAATGAACACTCATCATGGTATGAGGGAGAGAATGGCTCTGAATCGTCAAGGGTGTGTCTATGTCAGTGAGCAAGAGATCCCTTTGGACTACTCAGAGGACGATGGAGGAGACTGGAAGAGAACCCTTTCAGAGGAGGAGGTGAGATCGATGATCTTCTTAAACAAATTTCCTATCAACATAGGTAACTACATAAATAGAATTCAATAAGTGTGATGTATGGGATCATGCTAGAACTTGTGACCCCATGGTATCATGAGCAAACTCAATTTACTCATGTGCCCTCCAATTAGAGAGCCACTGTGGGATGTGCTCCCATCAACGTACAAGCAATAAGAGGCGTCGACATTGACTCAGCAGTTCATGAATGATAGGCCGTGGATCGAATGAAAAGTGTGGTGGTAGTGATGACTGGTCAAATTGAGGTGCACGTGAGGTGTCCTCCATTAATGAAACTGAGACAGTATTGCACGGTAGGGTAATAGTGGTAGAGCCAGTTGTAGGAGGGACAAATGTGGGAATAGTGGTCAAAGTATGAATAGAGGTAACAATGGTAGAGTTAGTGGTAGGAGGGACAGATATAGGGATAATGGTCAAAGTAGGAGTAGAGGTAACATTAGTAGGGATCATAGTGGGAATGTCAGAAGTGGGGATAACAAAAGATGGGGGCTTGAAAGGCTCCAAATCCTTGGAGGGTGTCTATGTGTTAGTGAGCGAGAGATCCCCTTTGAACGACTCAAAGGACTGTAACACCTGACATTTAAAAATATAGTTTTCTAAAAACTTTTAAATAAATAACTTAAAGTGCGACAACATCCCAATAAAAACTCGACCATTTCCTAACGGAATGGTCATCATATGTTTATTACTTCATAGTATCAAATCAATAATTCAAGAAAATCCGTAATCAAAAGGTCGATAACAACAATAAAAGAAATAGTAATTGTTATCTAAATAAATGAGGCTAAAACTAATAAATATATTCGTCTATAGCAAAGATCTAACTAGCCTCACTCTAAGAAAACTTTAATATAACCTGGGGAAACACAACATTTTAAACAAACAAGTGTCAGCTTTAAAAGCCAAGTAAGATAACAATGAGTTATAAAACAGTTGCTACTTAAAACATATTTTCAAACAATCATACGTATGTCAAGCAATCAACATCATCAACATCATCAAGTAATAGGAGTGTCATATTCCTATATGTGCCTAGCAATCTCTACATCACATATCAACGTCAACTAATCAACATCTACTAATCAACATCAGGTTATGCTTCTACAATAGCTAAGTGACTTATGTCACTTGTCATAAGGAAACATGGGGTTGTTTGAAGGCGGTCATAAGACTTATAGGGTACCTCACAACCGACATTATGGGGTAAACCACAGTAACTGTTTTTCTCTCATTCATAAAAGAAGCAAAATAAAACATTAATTAGAACACTTGGAATAATTGAATCGAATATTACGACAAAACGGGATTTGTTTAGATCGTTGATAGCAGAGTTTAAAAAAGTGAGAAAATAATTGTAGCATCCCGAACTTTTCGTGTTTGATTATTTGACTTTCCGTTAGTTAACGTTAGGTTTGTCAAGTTTTGTGTCATATATATGATTATATGATTTAATGCTTATATGTTTAATGTGAAATGAGTAATATGATGTTTAGTGAAAGTAATCAAAGTAAAGTTATGTAATTAAGTGCTTAATGGTGTGATAAGTTTCCCGGTAAGTGAATTTAAGCTAGGAAAGTTAAGTTTAGAAGTTGAGGGGCCCTAAGTGTAAGTTTAAGAAGTGATGTCCAGGGGTGTAAGGGTTAATTAGGCTTCCCTAATTCCCTTAATTTGCATATTACGCGAGTAAGAAACCCCAAGCCACTCCCTCTTCCCTCTCAACTCGCTTCTCCATCCAAATCACTCTGTTTCTAGGTGTTTTGAGCAAGTTTTGTTAAGATCTCTCATCCTCTTGATCATCTACAGGTAATATGGATGATTTCCCTTTGATTTGTGATCATAAAAATCAATTATATTCATCTTATTCTTGGTCTTAGGGTTTGGGTTGGTTTAATTGTAATCCGATTATCGATTTCGAGTCTTTCACGTGATTAATTGAGTGGTTAATGTATGTAAGTAATCCAAGGATCAATTGAAGGTTTCATGGGGTTAATTAAGTCTTAAAAGATGCCTTGAAGTGATCTAGAAAGTTTCAGGTCGTGACGGTTTGAGATGGGTTCGAAACATAAGAAACATAAAAATCCCGATTTTGGAAAATCTGAAGCCAGTGAGGCCCACTGGAAGGTGGTATGACCCACTAGGGGTAAGTTTGGGGTTAGAAAGTTTTCAGTGCGCCCCACTAACTGTTCTTCCCCATTTTCGCTTCGTTTAACTTATGTAATGTATGTTTAATGAATAACAGGTTGTCGAGGACACTTAGCAAGCACTATAAGATACTCTTAACTCGTTAGTAAGCTGTATCAAGGTAAGATACACTACTTTGACACGCTGAGGGTTCAACAAAAGATGGTTTTCATATAATAACTTTCCATTTGATATCTTGATCGTTTATGGGTAATCGGGATACACGGGAGGTGACATAGGCTATGTAAATGACCTTTGAGGCCTGATATGCAGTCCCTATGATATGAAATGATGTAATATGAAATAAAATGATATGATACAAAATGATATGCTATGTTTTGACATGTATTATATTGTGCATGTTTGTATGGCTTGCTCATCTAGTTCACTAAACTCTTTAAGTTGCCATGTCACGTGCTCATTTAAGGGCCCAAACATAAAATATGTATATGTGCTAATTGTTTAGGTAGTGTGAACACCTAAACCATATGAGATGTGAAATCGAGCTCGCAATTTAGATGTGAAAGTGTTAAGCTTACCCGTACTTGCGCTTGCCTGACGGGTGCGTAGATGTGGTTGCTCGGGTGGCTCCTTGCAACATGGTCAAAGATGTGACGAGTAATACGGGAGGTCTGATCCGCCCCATTTGTCATTGAACATACGACAATGATGGACAACCGTAAGGTTAATCTATCTAGTCGGCTGTGACTTATGTTGCACTTAAAAGATGTTTAATTAGATGTGATATGTGAAGATGCTAAATATTATTAAGCACCTTTAGGATGATCTATCCTAGATGAAAGATGATAAATGCAAAGATGTGTCGATATGTGATGATATCTGCCTTAATGATGTAATACGACTTTTATATAATGTTTTAATTGGACAAATGCTCTCTAAACCTCATGTACTCTTACTTAGCTAATTCGTTAGCTAACACTTGTTTTCTTGAAATGTGTTGCTCCCTCAGGTTTAGCAAGCTTATGATCGTTGATGAATAAAGAGCGAGGCATGGGTAGATAGCATTTGAAGATGACTATAGTTTACCCATAGTGGCTGCTCCTTTTAGACATTTGAATTATGTTTTGGTATTTAAGGACTTGTAATGACTTGTGATCGGTTGTTTAATGTTGGGCAACCGAGAGATTTCCATTTAGACTTGTTTCTATGATATGTTAAGTAACATCATTTATTGAATAAACCAAACTGAATTTATTGGTTTGGACTTTTAAATGTTTGTTCCACTTTCTTTGACACCGTTAGGTGAAAGTTTTTTAGATATCCTTATTTCAAAATGATGGATGTTACAATTTGGTATCAGAGAAATGGTTTAAGTGAACCAAGAAGTATAGGTTTACCATAGGAATTGGACTTAAACCGATAGAGGACATGTAGGGCTTAAGTAGGTATGTTTAGCCATTGGAATGAAATGCTTTAGGACGGGTTTGGGACTGAGTGAGAGTGTAGATTGAGGCATGAATGTGTTTATATTTTGCTGAAATTTATGTTAAGTAGCCTTAATCTCCTTGTTCTCACTTTAACCTTTGCTAACCGACATCATTGCATTGTACACATCATGGTTAACACTCGTACTAACAATCGACGTGAGAGAGCAGCTCCAAGCAATGCCCAACCTGATCAAAATAGGGCTGGAAATGGTGTTAACCAAAGGCCTCCTCGACGGCCACTTCCGAGTGCACAGCTCACAAGATCAGAAATTGAACGGGCAAACCCAGTGATTGGGCAGATTCCTGCTCGAGCTGAAATGCATGAAGAATTGAGGGCTATTCGAGCTCTTTTGTTGAGGAATGAAGAGGAGCTGGCTCAAATGAGAGCTGGAAGGGAAGCTAGCTTGCAGTGGAATGAGCATACTGTCACACCCCGATTAAGGCGGAAAACTCGGGATGCAAGATAAAGTACACGCGCACATGGATGTTACATAGGAATAACTAAATGTATGCATAGATTAAACAGAGATAAACAAACACATAGTTCAAACAAGTAAACATAGCGTACAACCCTAAGTTTTAGATGCAATCAAATAAACCAGAAGATAAGCTCCCACGCAGGGGAAGAAGTCAGGCGTGTGCCATCAAACACCTAAGTACACATGCAACACCAAAATCCTAGCCTGGTCTACTATAGGACATCATGCTAAGCTCCTTAACCTCCTCTAATGCGATTCACATGTTCACCTGAAAGGAAATACTCAAAAGTGTCAACACAAAGGTTGGTGAGTTCGTAGGTTTTGTAAACAAGTGTCAAGTAAGGTGCCATGTCGAAATATCATCAAGATTCACACCGCAATATGGCTATCAACTTACTTATGATAGCAAGAATCAAGTATCTCTATGCCACCAGCACTTTTGGTATACCAGGCCTAACAGTGCAAGTATCAAGTATCTCAACTGGTGCCTCCAACTCCACCATAAGTATCAAGTATCAAGCATCTCAAACTCCAACATAAGTATCAAGCATCAAGTATCAAGTATCAAGCATCAAGTATCATGGTGCACATCATACAGTACAGTCAAATAGCCATAAATGATGATAGACACAAAGGCACGAGTATCCTTTCACCCCAAAATTTGATATATAAGTAAAAAAGGGCTACGAAACTCACAGTGATCTGGTACAAGCACGGTTTATAAGTACAGAGAACAATCACCAAAATAGATAGGTTATATCTATTAACTCCAAGTACACCTTGATGAAAACCTAAATATAAATCATACACATATTAATTCATGTGGTTAATTAATCATTGAAATAACCTTGATGAACTGATGATTTGGTCCTTTGAAGATCCTTGAACGTTTTGACTCGAAAAGAGTTTGAATGAACTTTAAATATATGAACTGGACTCGATCTGGACATCTTTGAACTCACACTTTAGTACTTATCGTGTTATTGAGTTGAACATATCTTTAATGATGAGCTTTTAGTCTTTGGAACTCAATTTAATTGATTATAGAACTCATACTTGGATAATCGAGATAGAACATGTCGTTATTGTACTTAATTAAGGTTTGCACTTTGTACGTCGTCTTAGATCGAATTATGAACTAGCCTTGGTGTTAATAATCAGCCTTTGATGTGTTAAATCAAGTAATGATGTTGTTATGGACTGATTAGATGATTAAGGATCAAATGTGGTATGATATAGAACAAGTACGTGTTGTTATATGATGAACACAAGATCGTCTAGGGTTTTGGATGCTAAGATCGTTTCACTGGAGAGTCGAGATCGTCCCATTTGCCAAGTCAAGATCGTCCTAGCTGCTTCTAGGACAAGGTCGTCCTTCAAGATCGTCTTAAGGGAACAAAGACTCAAGATCGTTTTAAATATTTTGGACAAGATCGTCTCACAAGATCGTTTCACAAGATCGTTTCAGGTTCACAGGACTTAAGATCGTTTTAAGTATTTTGGACAAGATCGTCTCACAAGATCGTTTTAAGTGATTCAAGAGCAAGAACAAGGCACATGATCGATTCACGATCAAGTGTTTGAGCTAAACCAATCCAAAGGATCGGTTACCCATTAAACATACCAACACAACACACATCACACAAGAACATACGAGCAGGAACCAAAAATCAAAGGGTTTCCCAGGACGATCTTGACAAGATCGTCCCAGGGAGATCGTCCTAGGGAGGCCGTTTCATCACCAAAACGAGCTGAAACAAGAACTGAATTATATCATGAAGATCTAGATCGATTCTGGGGCTTGTTAGAACATCAAACTAGTACATATATACATAATAACACTAACCATTAACACTTTTAACGATTTCAAGACCATCTATAGCATGATTAAGGGGTGGCACGTCAAGAACAAGTTTTCCCTTATTTTCAAAAATGGGTTTTGTAGATTAAAGCATGTTATGACCTAAATTTGTTCACAAAAGGTTACTAAACACATTTAGACGCAAACCCATTAGTTATTAACACCTTTTTCATATCAAAATCGGACCAAATCATCAAGAACATGAACTTGAAAAAGTACACTTTTATTTTGATCAAAAACTTAAAATTTGTTGTTGTTACCTGAGATTTGATGCTAGAAGTATGTTTTGATTATCACAAGGAAGCTAAAAGTACAAGAAATTTTGGTTTAACAACCCAAAATCAAGAGATCATTTTTGTGGGTGTTTATGGTGGCTGCACTATGTGTTTTAGAGAGAGAGTGAAGAAAGATGGAGAAGATGATGAATGAAGCTCTCTCTCTCTAACTCTCTATTTATAGTTTTCCATTATTAAATGATCTTAGTAAGTTTAGGGACTGTTTGTGAATATTTTAGGACTAGACTTTTATAAATACGAACGTTTACGACTTGAAACCTAGTGTTTTATCGTATTATATCCTAAACTCGTCTTATAATTCAAGGTTTAAGATCAAATTGACCTTCATGTGAGCAGATATCTTAAGTCTAAAGCACGTCAAGAACTTAGATGAAATTTGAGAAAGTTATTTACTACATTTCTAGGACGGTTGTTACACATACTGATGGAAACTATTCCAACCGCTCAAACCGTGCTGAGCCGTCTGTTGTAAGGTCGTTGGTTTCTCCTGATAATGTGGTTGCTGATGTGAATGGTGTGGAAAATGTAGTGGAGCCTCGTGTTATGGTTGCTCCTCGTGTCCATAACTTTAAATATGAGAGCTTTAAGAAGTGTGGTGCTAAGGAGTTTGACGGCACACTTGATGTAGTGGGTGCCATGGAATGGCTTGCTGATATTGAAGTGGTTTTTGCTTCAGGCTACTGCCCTGATAATATGAAGGTGTTATGTGCTACTCGTGTGTTAACGAAAAATGCTCGCAACTGGTGGAGATCAGCTACTGTTTCATTGACTCCCGAGGTACTTGCTGCTATGCCTTGGGGTACATTCAGGGAAAAGTTTTTGGAAGAATATGTGGGTACTCGTGAGTTGAGGTTGATTGAGAAAGAATTTAGAGCTTTGATCGCTAAGCCTGGTGCCATAGGTGAGTATGCACGCTCATTTACGGAAAAGCTCCAGTTTGTAGGTCGTATGGTACCTAGAGAGATAGATCAGATTGAATCTTACTGTGATGGTCTTCCTGCTAGTTATCGTGGTCTCTGTAGGCAACATACTACATTGTCTGTTGTGATTAAAGAGTCTAAGAGGTTAGATGATGACTTCAAAACTGAAAAAGGGGTTACTAAAGATGATGATAAGAAATCTGGTTTCAAGAGAAGGTTCAATGGGTCTTCGAATTCTAATAAGAGGTTCAAAGGTGGTTCAACTTCAAATGGGGATAAGGATAAGAAGAAGAGTAGCACATGGTGTTCGGCATGCAAGTCATATCATGATGGGTCATGTTCCGACAAGACCAAGAGATGTGATAAGTGTGGTAACACAGGTCATGCCACAACTATTTGTAAAGACAAGACTCGTTGCTATAAGTGTAAAGAAACAGGTCATTTGATTGTTGATTGTCCTCAGATGAACAATGATGGTAAGAATGCAACTGATCCAAAACCAAAAGTTCATGCTCTTCAGATGACAGTTGAGGCTGCTAAGGACAACGATGAGGTAGTAAGCGGTACTTTTCTTGTTAATTCAAAACTTGCTTTTGTCCTTTTTGATTTGGGTGCAAATAGGTCTTTTGTGTCTACATTGTTTGCTCCTAAGCTTGAAAGAGTTATTACTCCCCTTGATTGTTCTATAGAAGTAGAGATTGCTAACGGTACTATTAGTAATATTTGTGAGGGTTATGATAATTGTTCTATTGAGATTGAAGGTCGTTCTTTTCCGGTTCATTTATTGCCTACTACTCTTGCTGGCTTTGATATAATGATAGGCATGGACTGGTTGTTTCAAAATGATGCTACCATTATATGTTCTCAAAAGATCGTGCGTTTCCCTACTCCGGAGGGTAAAGTCTTTTCTGTTTATGGAGATAAGAAGAAAGGGAGTATAAATATCATTAATTTGATGAAGGCTCTCAACTGCATTCGGCATAATAAGAATCACTTTCTTGCTTATGTTATTGATACACGAAAGGAGAAGTCTTCTATCTCTAATGTTGATGTGGTTTTTGAATTTTCTGATGTCTTTCCGGATGATCTTTTCGGTATTCCTCCTGACCGTGAGGTCACTTTTCATATTGATCTTGTACCCGGTGCTACTCCTGTTGCAAAAGCACCATATCGTTTAGCCCCTACAGAAATGAAAGAGTTAATGTCTCAGCTTCAAGAGCTACTTGACAAAGGTTTCATACAACCAAGTTCCTCGCCTTGGGGAGCTCCGTTTCTCTTTGTCAAAAAGAAAGATGGTTCTATGCGCATTTGCATAGACTACCGTGAGCTGAATAAGCGAACGGTGAAGAATAAGTATCCTCTCCAGCGCATTGATGATCTCTTTGATGAGCTCCATGGTGCTTCTTATTTCTCTAAGATTGATTTACGGTCCGGTTATCATCAATTAAAGGTCAAAAAGGAAGATGTAGCCAAAACAACTTTTCGTACACGTTATGGGCACTATGAGTTTCTTGTCATGCCATTTGGGTTGACAAATGCTCCAGCCGGTTTTATGGATTTAATGAATCGGGTATGTCGCCCATTCTTATATTATTTTTTGATTGTCTTCATTGATGATATCCTAATTTATTCTAAGTCTAAAGAAGAGCACCGTGAGCACTTAAGAGTCGTTCTTAAGGCTCTAAGGGAAAAGAAGCTTTACGCAAAGTACTCCAAGTGTGAATTCTGCCTTCGTTAAGTTCAATTTCTTGGGCGTGTCATCTCTTCTGAAGGTATTAAAGTTGATCCCACGAAGATTGAAGCTATCTCTAAATGGGAACAACCAAAGACACCTACGGAGATCAAGAGTTTTCTTGGTTTAGCGGGCTATTATAGGAGGTTCATTCAAGATTTCTCTCGTATAGCCAAGCCTATGACCGAATTGACAAAGAAAGGGGTGAAGTTTGTATGGACTGATGCTCAAGAAAAGGCTTTTCAAACGCTAAAGACCAAGTTATGTGAAGCCCCAATCCTTGCCTTACCCGAAGGTACCGATGATCTTATTGTTTATAGTGACACTTCTATTTCAGGTTTAGGTTATGTTCTTATGCAAAGAGACAAGGTTATTGCCTATGCTTCACGTCAGTTGAAGCCTCATGAAAAGAACTACCCGACCCATGATCTAGAGTTGGCTGTTGTGGTATTTGCTTTAAAGTTGTGGAGGCATTATTTATATGGCACAAAGTGTACCTTGTACACTGATCATAAAAGTTTTCAATATGTGTTCTCACAAAAGGAAATGAATGTAAGACAAAGGAGATGGAAGGAACTTCTGAAGGATTATGATTGTGAAATTAAGTATCATCCCGGTAAAGCTAATGTGGTGACAGATGCATTGAGTAGAAAGGTGCAGAATTTCTCTTGTAGATTGATGAGTATGGTTGTACAAGCTAAGTCGGGGTTACTTGATCGCATCAAGGAAGATCAAGTGAAGGCTTTGATGAAGGATAATATTGACAAGGAAAATATTGGAAAGAAGAAACGTCTTGCCATGGAAACGAAGAGCCGTGGTTTCTGGACATATAAGGGTCGAATTTAGGTACCAGTGCTTGATGGTAACAGAGAATTGATCCTTGATGGTAATAGAGAATTGATGGTAACAGAGAATTGATGGTAGAGATACTCAGTTCACCTTGTGTTACAAAGATGTATGCAGATTTGAAACCTATTTATTGGTGGCCGGACATTAAGGGAGAAGTTGCACATTTTGTTGAAAGATGCTTGACCTATGCATGTGTAAAAGCTGATCACAAAAAGCCCTATGGATTGTTGCATCAATTGGAGATTCCGGAATGGAAATGACGGTTTGAGATGGGTTGAAGTGATCTAGAAAGTTTCAGGTCGTGACGGTTTGAGATAGGTTCGAAAAAAAAAGAAACACAAAATTCCCGTTTTTGGAAAATCTGAAGCCAGTGAGGCCCATTGGAAGGTGGTGCGACCCACTAGGGGTCAGTTTGGGGTCAGAAAGTTTTCAGTGCGCCCCACTAACTGTTCTTCACCATTTTTGCTTCGTTTAACTTATGTAATGTATGTTTAATGAATAACAGGTTGTCGAGGACACTTAGCAAGCACTATAAGATACTCTTAACTCGTTAGTAAGCTGTATCAAGGTAAGATACACTACTTTGACACAGAGGGTTCAACAAAAGATGGTTTTCATATAATAACTTTCCATTTGATATCTTGATCGTTTATGGGTAATCGGGATACACGGGAGGTGACATAGGCTATGTAAATAACTTTTGAGGCCTGATATGCAGTCCCTATGATATGAAATGATGTAATATGAAATGAAATGATATGATACGAAATGATATGCTATGTTTTGAGATGTATTATATTGTGCATATTTGTATGGCTTGCTCATCTAGTTCACTAGACTCTTTAAGTTGCCATGTCACGTGCTCGTTTAAGGGTCCAAACATAAAAGTTGTATATGTGCTAATTGTTTAGGTAGTGTGAACACCTAAACCATATGAGATGTGAAATCGAGCTCGTAATTTAGATGTGAAAGTGTTAAGCTTAACCCATACCTGCCCTTGCCCGGCGGATACGTAGATGTGGTTGCTTGGGTGTCTCCTTGCAATATGGTCAAAGATATGAAGAGTAATATGGGAGGTCTAACCCGCCCCATTTGTCAATGAACATACGGATTACTCCTGGATTGGCTTGCCCTTTCTTAACGACAATGATGGACAACCGTAAGGTTAATCCATCTAGTCGGGTGTGACTTATGTTGCACTTAAAAGATGTTTATTTAGATGTGATATGTGAAGATGCTAAATATGATTAGGCACCTTTAGGATGATCTATCCTACATGATTAGGCACATAGTTTTAACATTAAATTAATTTCCGAGTATTTTGTTTTGAGATAAGGGGTTAATTTAGTTGGAACTTTAGTGGCTAGCGGGTATAATACCCACTAAAATTAAAAGAAAACGTGGCATAGGGGGAGAGTGTCCAGCCATTTGATGTTGATGATTCATAATTTCACTAGTTCCTCCTTTCAAAATCCCTTCTTCCTCTAATCCTTCCACAATCTTCCATTTACATAAAATAAGATATGAAGTTCATCCTCCTAAATTCAACTAACTAAATCAATTATTTAATAGGCAAAGTGAGGGCTTGTGTTGGCTTGGTAGTGATCGAAATTCACAAGGAGGAAAGGAAGGAATTTCAATTATAATTGCTTTCATTGTTTCTTTGAGGTAAGGATTCTCCATAATTGTTGAATTATAAAATTAGGGTTATAGATTATTGAAATTAGGGTTCTTGAATATTGAAATTGGGAATTTTGTTATTTTTGGGGATTTTGAAATGAACCCTAATGAAAATTAAAAAGGGGAATTTGGGGTTATTGAAAATGAAGTTTTTATAGTAAAACCCCATATTGATAAACTATGTATTTTAGATGTTTGGCTAGAATTATATTATGATATTGATTACGAGATTTGAGATGAAAGATTTTGTGAAGCCAAACACCATAATGATTGAATTCATGGTGAATTCAATTAGTTATTTGTGAAAGAATTGAGATTTGTAAGACTCATATATATATATATATATGTATTGTATAATGTATAGGTGATGAAGATCATCTAGTTGAGCCTAATAGCCATAGAACCAAATAGCCAAAAATTAAGGTGAGTGTATATGCATATGATCATGTTCTTGTTATTAGAGGTCATAGGTGGATAAATTCCTATGACCCATATATTTGTTGAATATGGAGACTAGTAGGTGGGTAAATTCCTACTAGTCAAATTGTTGCTTTAATGAATGAAAGCTAGTAAGTGGGTAAATTCCTACTAGCATAATGTAAATTTGAATATATGAGCCAGTAGGTGGGTAAATTCCTAGTAGCCAAATTGAATGATAAAGACTAGTAGGTGGCTAAAGTCCTACTAGCATAATCCATGGCCATGTTGAAATAATTTGTGATTAATTTTGTGTTTATGTGTGAGGTGAATGAAATGACTAGCAAAAGATAGGCTATCAATTGTTGCTTGATGCACTTAAGTTTTGGAAACTTGATTATGATCATATGTATATGCATTCACTAAGCGTTTGCTTATTGTTTAGTTGTTTAAATTTTCTTCTAGGAGAAGGTAGTAGCCGAGGTAAAGAAGCGGCTAAATAGAAGTATCTTGAAGAAGCGTTTGGGTAAGAGCTATGCTGTTGTTGATTTGGAAGTATTTGATGGTTAGATATCCCTTTTGGTCCATGGGCTCCCAAGTACCCTAAAAACTCGTATTTTTTTAAATGAAATGATAAAGTATATGATATGGTTTTGTTATGTATTTTGTTAAACTTCAACTCAACTTTGGTATTGTAAGTTAGTATCAAAGTGTTAAACTTTATGTTGGTAAAATTGGTAAGACGATCCGTCATGGTGAAGATTTGTGTTTTTGAGAAATGGTCATTGTTGAAATGTTGGATTGTGTATTTATAACTTGTTTGGATGTGTAAGTATGATATGTCTTTTTGGTCATAAAAATGTTGTCAAAAAAGGTTGTCAATAATGCTGGGAATGTAGGAACTGCGGATGCTGCGTATCATCCTCCAGAGCATCCGCAGGTGAAGGCGGATCATCCGCCATATCATCCTCCATTCGCTGTCCTCGATCTCACTTTCTACCGAGCCTTCGTTTGAACTTCTCGAGTTCTGAAACTCGTAAATTAGTCTTATTATACCATTATAAGAACATTTAATTTATCATTTCTTGAATTACAACATTTTGATTTTTGATGAAAAATTGCATTATTTTTCTAAGTACTAAAATTTTCCAACTTGTGCAATATTTTATTACATGATGTTTAAAGAGTTTGGGGTGTTATAATGATTTAGAAAGTTTCAGGTCGTGAGGGTTTGAGATGGGTTCGAAACGAAAGAAACACAAATTCCCGTTTTTGGAAAATCTGAAGCCAGTGAGGCCCACTGGAAGGTGGTGCGACCCACTAGGGGTCAGTTTAGGGTCAGAAAGTTTTCAGTGAGCCCCACTGAATTGTTAGTGCGCCCCACTAACTGTTCTTCACCATTTTCGCTTCGTTTAACTTATGTAATTTATGTTTAATGAATAATAGGTTGTCGGGGACACTTAGCAAGCACTATAAGATACTCTTAACTCGTTGTTAAGCTGTATCAAGGTAAGATACACTACTTTGACACGCTGAGGGTTCAACAAAAGATGGTTTTCATATAATAACTTTCCATTTGATATCTTGATCGTTTATGGGTAATCGGGATACACGGGAGGTGACATAGGCTATGTAAATGACCTTTGAGGCCTGATATGCAGTCCTTATGATATGAAATGATGTAATATGAAATGAAATGATATGATACAAAATGATATGTTATGTTTTGAGATGTATTATATTGTGCATGTTTGTATGGCTTCCTCATCTCGTAATTTAGATGTGAAAGTGTTAAGCTTAACCCGTACCTGCCCTTGCCCGGCGGGTGCGTAGATGTGGTTGCTCAGGTGGCTCCTTGCAACATGGTCAAAGATGTGAAGAGTAATACTGGAGGTCTGACCCGCCCCATTTGTCATTGAACATACGAATTACTCCTGGATTGGCTTGCCATTCCTTAACGCAATGATGGACAACCATAAGGTTAATCCATCTAGTCGGGTGTGACTTATGTTGCACTTAAAAGATGTTTAATTATATGTGATATGTGAATATGCTAAATATGATTAGGCACCTTTAGGATGATCTATCCTACATGAAAGATGTGTCGATATGTGATAAAATGTGCCTTAAATGATGTAATACGACTTTTATATAATGTTTTAATTGGACAAATGCTTTCTAAACCTCATGTACTCTTACTTAGCTAATTTGTTAGCTAACACTTGTTTTCTTGAAATGTGTTGCTCCTTCAGGTTTAGCAAGCTTATGATGTTGATGAATAAAGAGCGAGGCATGGGTAGATAACATTTGAAGATGATTATAGTTTACCCATACTGGCTGCTCCTTTTAGACATTTGAATTATGTTTTGGTATTTAAGGACTTGTAATGACTTGTGATCGGTTGTTTAATGTTGGACAACCGAGGAATTTCCATTTAGACTTGTTTCTATGATATGGCAAGTAACACCATTTATTGAATAAACCAAACTGAATTTATTGGTTTGGACTTTTAAATGTTTGTTCCGCTTTCTTGGAAATCCTTATTTTTAAATGATGGGTGTTACAATAATCAAAATATATGGAAAGCATATTCTAGTGACTCCCGTCCTCTACAACTTTCGATTAACTTTTGTTTACACTAAAAGAGGATAATATATGCAAGCATGATGTTAGGTTACATGGTTAATGTAGATACATATCAAATGGTAATAACTATTAGACACATATTTTGTCTCGAGTAACACATAAGTCCAATATATATAATATATATGCACATAACTTTTACTTCCTACCTTATACATAAAGAAAAAGTAAAATCTTTAAGTTTTAGTATACCTGAAATTTGACGGGATGTCACAATATAGATCCATATACATACATACATCATAGATACACTCAATTATATTTATATCTCTTCTTTCGATTTCATTTTATCCCTTACCATCTTTCACTTTCTTAAAAAAGACTTTCAAACTCCCAACTCAATCTAATATATTTTTTCCCCGGTATAGTTTTACGTAGTGACTGAATTTTTTGTGAAATAAAAGGGAGGCTACCACTTGGTAAAAATAATTTAAAATTTTTCAAGTGTTTGAACCTTGCTTTATTAAAAAGAAATATTGAACCAATTTAAAAAGCTATATACATAAACATGTAACCTACAAAATTATTGGCTAATCCAACTAATTTTGCTCAAAAAGCTTTAAACAAATTCGTTATGTGCCACCTTTTGTTGAGTCATGGATTCGCTGAAAAACTCAGCGAGTGACTTTGTCAGCGAGCCCTCAGTGATCTTTTATTATCTTCAAGTTAAGGATAAGTTCAATGACTCACCCCTAAGTTTTGTAAGTCAAATATGAGCGGGAAAATGAAGATAAGAAGGCTGGTCCCCAAGGACACGTGTTAATCAAGCAGAATGAAGACATGTGACCTTGCACTAAATTGGTATTTTGGTGTTTCTCTTTCATACCCGTTTTGGAAACAAACAAGAGGAAGAAAGAGACTCCTACAGATCTGCCTTAAAGACCAATAGATAGTTGACAACCTTTCATGTGTCAACATCTATTGGGGTGTCATGTTATCCCTCTTCTCACTCTATATAAAGCATCACTTGACCTATCCGCAAGAATATTGGTGTGTTCCACATTTACACTTAGTGTGTGTTTTGCATCATTGTAACTTGTTAAGTTTTTAGTGTGTCAAAAACTTAACAATATTTTCTCTTTTCTTTCTCTTTTAAACTAACCATGAATTCACTGTTTAATCAATAATACATATGATTAAACTTATTTAGTTTTCTACTTTCGGTTCTGTAATATCCCAAAACTTTTTGACGTTGACCGTTAACTTGCCGTTAGCGACCGTTAGCTACTATGTATTTTATATGTACTTACGTGAATTAAATAATTTACGTGATATATGTGTTAAAGTGATTTAGAGAAATTAAATTAAAGTTGATAATGATTAATAAAGTCAATTAATGTTCCCGATAAGATATATGGGTCGATAAGTGTTCTCGTAGGCGTTAAATGAGTCGTTAAGGGCCGAAACGAGTTGTAACGAAGTGCGAGGGCCTAGATGTAAAGTTTTAAAAGTTGTTTTAGTATATAAAGGGTATGGAGGTCGACCCTAGGGCGGAGATTTCAGATAAAACCCTAGACAAAGTCTTTCGCACAAAACCCTGGGTCAAATCTTTGAGTTATAGTCGATTTCGGGGGATTTCGGAAGGGTTTTTGCTTGGTTTTTGATCCGTTGATCAACCCTAAAAGTATTGTATCATCTTTTGATTGTTGATTAAGTTTTAAAGTAGGTTTTGTCTCTGTAGATTCGACCTTGAGGGTTGGGGTGGTTTAAGGTTGATGTTTTCGATTAAAAACAACGTTTTCGTGAGTAAAATCGTTAATAGAGATGATTAACTGTATCAAGATGCAAACTTTAATGATGAATAATGTTTTTTAGATGTATTAGAGTGTATTCCAGGTGGTAAATTGGAAACCTACTTGAGGTATTGAGTTTTTGACCAACACGTTACCGATTTTATGTTTTTCGGGTATTTAAAAGAGTGAATCATTGTCGTTTTGATTCAAGGATCAATTGATGTTTTCAAAGGCTTAATAGTGACCTAATTAATGATAATTTAATTGATATAGTTCGTGGTGGTTGCTATGGTCATTTGATGGTCGAAATAGTTTCAAAAACAAAGGGTTTATTAGATATGAAAATCTAGTAATATTGCAAAAATCATATCTCTTTCAATTCAAAGAGTTAGAAGATGAATCTTATATTTTTGAAAAGGTCCACGTGTCCTTTTGAATCTATATGAACAAAGTTTCTGGTGATTTTTCCGATAGAAGCCGAAAAGTGTCGATTTCCAAAAGTGGTCATTGAATTCCCTACATTTCATAAGAACTCAGTTTTGACTCATTTGGTCGTCTAGAGGTCGAAAAATCATCTGCAAGTGAAGGGTCTAATTCTGGAAACTGAACTCGACGAGGTCAGCCTGCAGAAAGTTCCTAAGTGCGTTTAAGTGTCTAGTTGACTTATATATCCATACTTCTTGTATCATAGGTTGTCGAGGACACTTGTGAAGCACAATAAACAAATTTTTGACTGTTGAGTACTCCATCGAGGTAAGATACATGAATTTTCTCACGCTGGAGGCACAACAAAATGTGGTTTTCTATAATTAACCTCTTAATGAGATTATCTTATGTGTGTGGGGTTTTCCGGGTTATGCGGGAGGTTATGTGGGAATGTATGCATGTTGAAATGATTTATGTTGATGTGATGATGTTTAAAGTAGAAGTAAATATGTGCATATGAAGTATGATGCTTATAATTACGTTGTCATGATATGTTTAAGATATAAGTTGTTGATAATGTTGTTGAGATGCCTTAATGTTGATATGTGATGGCTTGTATGTGGGACTTAAGTATGATATGTCTAGTTCACTGGATACACGTGGGAATTGTTATTAGTTATGCACATAAATGGGATTAAATGCAAAGTAGACGTGGGACTAATTAGGTAACGATTGTACCTAATGTTAAAGTAAAATGTGAGATGTGGGAAACCGTTCTAGCCTAAGTGTTAGTGTGTAAAAAGTAAGAAAGATATAAATACGTGGGAAATGCTATAGCTAAATACGTGAGATTGACGTGGGAAGTGTTAAGCTTAACCCGTGCTAGTTGTAAAGCTAGTGCGTAAGACGTGGGAAACCGTGCTAGTTGTAAAGCTAGTGCGTAAGACGTGGGAAACCGTGCTAGTTGTAAAGCTAGTGCGTAAGACGTGGGTAATCGTGCTAGTTGTAATGCTAGTGCGTAAGACGTGGGAAATCGTGCTAGTTGTAAAGCTAGTGCGTAATATGTAAAGATGTAAGACGTGAGAATAAGTTGATTAAGATAAATATATGAATATGTGAGAAAGATGTACATGTAATTTAAGATGTGGGATTACAATGTGACGTGGGATTTAATAAGATGTGTTGAGACTTGTGATAAGTATGATGTATCCCTAATAGGCACAATTAGGAGTATATACTCTATATTTGCTAATATGTATACGTGGGATATGTTTATGTGTGTTATACCAGGATATGATATGTTGATTAAGTTGTATATATATGTTAATATGATATGATGTGTTGGGATGTGGGAATAAGTAAAAATGGGATTATCTATGATTGTTGTGGATGATACGTAATGTGATTATGTTTTGAGAAGTAAAATATGATGAAGTTTTATGAAAGTAAAATGAAGAACGTTTTATAAATGTGTGTATCTTACTTAGCTAATTTATTAGCTAACACTTGCTTTTATGAAAATGTTCTATCCTCCAGGATAAGCAGGTTTGAGCTAGGAAAGGATTAGCTCGGTGACATGGGTAGATGCAATAAAGAAGACTAGCATAGTTTGTTAAATGCTTAGACTTCCCCTTTTATCCTTATATCTTGGCTACTTTATTTACGATTCATGAACATGTAACCATGATGACATTTATGTTGGTGCCATAACTTAGATTTCATTTATATTGTTTTGATGATGCACGTTAGTAACACCATTTTATAAAGGTACTATCCGGTTACGGATGAAGCAGTTTTAAAGTGATCATTTTCCGCTATTTTTAAACGCCGTTTGTAAAAGTTTTTATTGAAATCTAGGTTTTTAAAATGACGGGTGTTACAGGTTCTTAGAGTAATTTACATTAGTTGTTAATTACATAACTTGTGCAAACTTGGCACTTTCACCTTTACTATCATGTTCCGCCATGGCTTCGTCGGAGATGGTGGTGGTCGTGGTGGTGGGCAGTTATAAATACGTTGTGTTAAGTTTCAAATCATATGGTGTTGGTCAATTTTCTAGTTTCACACAAATTTTAGTTTTTAAATGAGCATTTCACACTAAACCAAACATATGGAATATATGTACTCCTTCTGTCCAATTAGATTTGTTAAACAAAACCATATGTGTTTACGTTAAAGTTTATTAGCTAATTGTACAAATTTCGTAAAATTTAGTAGGTGAATTCTTAATATAAAAATTGTAATTTTGTATACATGTTTAGATAAAATCCTAACGACTAGTTTAGTATTTATAATATAACTAAAAGAGCGGGTTGGGGTACACTTGGCACCCCTAATACCCCTCTTTTAGCCTAATACTCTATCCTTATTAATTTTTTAATTTTTTTAATATCAAACTAAATTAATTTACACTTTTTGGTTTTCCATCACTAATTTACTCTTTAACCCCAATATAAAACAATTAATTTATACTTTTTGGTTTTCTCATCACCAATTTACACTTTAACCCAATTTAAAAATAATTAACTTATACTTTTTGATTTTCAATCACCAATTTACACTTTAACCCAAATTAAAAATAATTAATTATATTTTTTGGTTTTCCATTACCAATTTACACTTAAAAATAATTAATTTACATTTTTTGGTTTCCATCACCACTTTACAATTTCACTCAATTAAAAATATTTAATTTACACTTTTTGGTTTTATTGATAATCTATAATATAACTCAGGTACGACAAAAAAAAAAAGTTACGATCAACTATAAAAGGGTTTTTCTTTTTATATACTTTGCACATAGTTAATCATTATTACTATTTTTTAACATTTAATTCTTATGTTATTGTTATTATTATTTTTTTTAATATAGTTTGAGGTCGTTATGAATTTTTCTTCAACAACAAAAAATATGACCACATTAGTTCATCTTGAAGATCTTAAGCCAACACATGTTAACCATCATTTACGACTCCGTGTTGAGCATGTATGGACTTTTTCGGAGTGGAACAACCCGAAAAAAAACCAAAACGTTCGAGATGGTCTTTGTTGATAAATTGGTATGTATTTTTCAAATTATATAATTTACACTTTTAAAATATAAAAACTGTAAATTTTTTATTTAACTAAAGTTGGAAAAAAAAGGGTAAATTGTAATCAATATTTATATGGAGTTAATTTTCATATGATTCTTCGTTAGCTTTCCTATAGATTAAGTTGTGATATATGACTTAACTAATTTAAATATTATATATTAAATTTTGTATTTATAACCTATATTAACTCTTAGGATTTACGATTATATCTTTCTATAACCTTTTAGATATGAAGTTGAACTTGCTATGAGTAGGTTTCCGATTACTTTAATATATTGACTTTGATTATTTTGATATCATTTTGAAAGTAGCTCATTAATGGTGTATACTTAAGATTTACGATTATATCTTTCTATAAGCTTTTAGATAAAGAGTCGAATTTTGCTATGAGTAAGATTATGTTTATTTTAATATATCGACTACTATTATTTTGAATCTGTTTTGAAACCAGCTCATTAATGGTGTAACTTTTTAGCCGCTGTTATTCTATTAGGGAAAAATGCTATATATTGAGATGGTGTTGAATATTTTAGTATGATCATTTAGCACGGTGAAACAATTTATCATTTTAGTTTGTGTATGACAGATATACTTCGGATCTTATGAGAAACATGATATCAATTTTAAATAATACCTTTATATAAAACCCTTTGATCCACGTTATGTTTAGGATTTAACACAACAGGAGATGGCTTTGCAAATTTTTTGTTCGACTCTTTTTTTATCAACAATTTGTTTCCCTGTCTTTTTTTGCATTAGCCGATAAAATGATTTGATCGACGTTCGGAATGTCCTTCGTTGAGTTCCTTTTTTATCCTGAATAATTTTCCTGGATCTGTATGCAAAGATGTTTATTCGATTCTTATGATTAATTTGTTTGGGGTTTATTTTTTAAAATTTGATTAAATACATAGAAACACACTAACATAACTTATAAGTTTTTTCCACGTATTTTTTTTGCTATATGCAGGGCACTATCATACATGGCTCGGTCAATAGTGAATGGACAGAAAATTTTAGGAGTATTTTGACTGATGGAGTAGCTATTCAACTAACAAATTTTTAAGTTGATTTCAATATATCTATTTAATATATTTGAATTTTAATTTTTAGCTTTGATTAATTTATTTTGAGACAGTGCATTGGATGAGCCTAAACACTAATTTTCTATATATAATGTAAATAAAAGTTTAAAAATAAGAAAAATGCTAAATGAAGCCCTTATTTTAATATTAAAAGCTCGCTCCTAAATTTTGCAACTTAACGAAATCACAAGGGCTTCGTTTCGCAAAAAATAAAAAATAAATAACTACAATAAATGACATTAGTGAACGGAGGGTTAGCGGAAACGATTGTATTCTCCTTTCCCATTCCCGCCGTTTTGTTTGATTCTCCAACTTTTTTTTTTCTCACACTGACACTGCTAATCACCTCGATTTTCAAACAATATGTTTCTTTAATCTTTCTAATTAGATTTTCAGTTCTTCCGGTTTTATTGTTATCATACTCCCACCACATAAAGGGCTCTAAAATTTTGGGGATATAACAAATTGCAACTTCCAGGGTCACAGCTTCTAAATCTTCTCGAAAACGGTAATTCGATTTACTTTCTATTCAATTCCGGTTTCGTTTTTTGTTTTTAGAAGATAAGTATATCATGATATAGGGAGGAAATGCCGAATATTGATAATTAGAGATACTTTTTAGTTGTTGTTTTGGTTAGCCTATGTATCTGACCTCCTTTTCGAGCCCGACTAAAAATAGGGCAAGGCTTTGTGGGTAGCTTTCGGAGTCGTTGACGGTGAACCTCTGTTAGCACAAAGGGGTTATATTTTTTTTTGCTTTTAGGATACAAATGTGGGACCTATAGGTATTTTCACTCTTAGAGAGCAACATATCTATGCTAGTATACATATAAAACATATAAACCGCCTATTCGGCTCTTTCCTTAAGATTAAATACCATGATTTAAGACCTGTCCGTAGTTTTACTCATTACGTGTCAAGTGTCTGTGTGGATAAATAAAGTCTTTACTACTCACAACTATCCATTCCCTCCATACAAGGTTGCCACTATGCTGGTATCTATTTGAATTGACCAAATGTGAAATTATAATCATATCATGCTGGAACTATTTAAACACATTGAACGGAAAAAACTCCTTTATTTTAATAAAAGAATTGTTTGATTGTTTGAAATTATAATCATAACCCCTTTATCATATCATGTTTGAAATTTATTATTACGAGATATCTATGTCATTTGTTTATCTCTTCTTTGTAAATGGAGACCTTGCCCCTCTCGATCAGGCCATTATCATTCTGTTCTTAATAATATTCAGCATAATTCTATCACTCTCAAATTTGTTTCCATCAGACTCTATATTTACATCGCATCCCTATATAAACTCATCATTTCATTCTCATATAATGATACTATATGAATGTTTAGTAGAAGTGCTGTTCTGTTATAGTAAATTACACAACACAGTTAAAAAGTTACTACATGCTTTAAGGATGCCCATCTAGAGCTCGATTAAATCATCTTTTTGATGAATTATATGGGGCTACAGTGTTTCAAAACTCGATCTGCAGTCAGGTTATCATGTTAGATTGGCAGTCTATCTTTTTGACTAATTCGGGTCATGATGAATTCAAGGTCATGTTCTTTGGATTGACTAATGCTCCCTCCACATTTCAGGCTATCATCAACGATCTGTTTTGTCTTTATTACAACGTTATATACTCATATCCTTGGATGATATTTTTAATATATAGGCCATGCATGAAACATCATAAGTCTCACCTTCAACATACCCTAAAATTACTTCATGATAATCAATATTTTGCAAAATTGTTGAAATGCTGTTTTGGACAAAAGCTAGCACTGGCGCAGCTACATAGGGGCGGGGAGGGGCGCCCGACCCCCCGGAATTTTTTTTACGATGTAGGGGTATATTGTTATTGTGTAGAAAAATTTCGATATACTCGGTTTCGACCCCCCATTTAAAAAAAAAATAGTGTTAGGGAAATGAAAATTTAGATCCCAACCCCCTGCTGAGAATTTTCTAGCTTCGCCACTGAGAGCAAGTGGGGTTTCTTGGTCATGTGATCAATGCAAAAGGAGTTAGTGTGGAGGAAGAAAAAATAACAGCGGTTAAATCATGGCCCGTATCATCAACCGCTAAGGAGGTGAGAGAGTTCCTAGAGCGAACCAGTTATTATAGGCGCTTTGAGCGTAATTATGGCCTCATAGCCCAACCCTCACCACATTGACCAAGAAAGATGGGTTTAGTTGGTCAGAAACATACCTTAAAGCCTTTAATGATTTAAATTAAGCTCTGCTTTAGACTACCGTTCTAAGGTTACCCTACTTTTGTTATAGAGTGTGATGCCTCGTCAGATGGTGTGGGTGCAAGTTTTTCACAGGAAGATTATACGTGGCTTTTGCCTTTTGGAATCACTACTGGATCGGATGACATTTCCTCATTCGTACTGACCGTAATACTCATAACATCTTACTTAAGGGTGGACCAGCAAAGGTTGCCAGTTAAGCTCACACCTCATGATTTTTCAATTGTTCATAATGCTGTAAAGGGAACCTGGATGCAGATGCTTTGTCTCGTTGACCTAATTCAGAAGAATTATTGACACTACTGTGTCAAGATATCTGATATCATAACAGGGCTAGATCGAGTCTATCCGATTTACAAGCAATCTGGTCAGAAAACTACAAGATGATTAGATGTTGTACTATCTGGGGTGACTGGTAATACTGGAGGCGTCTTCTATTAGACTGAAGCTATTACAGGAAGCCCACTATACCCCGATCAGTGGTCATGGGGGTTTTTTAAAAACATATGAATGACTCTCTTCTCGCTACTATTGACATAAAATGCAACAGGACTTCAGAATTTTTGTCCAGCAATGTGTAATATGTCAGTAACAGAAATACCAAACTCTGTCCCGTGGGCTTACTTCATTCATTATCCATCCCCAATTAGATTTGGGACGTCATTTTTATGGATATATTGGGTTACGGGTTACCTCCATTGAGTCGTTTTGACACTATTTTAGATATGGTGGATTTCTCAAGTAAGTACGCTCACTTTCTTTCTTTGACTCATTCATTCACAGCAAAAGGAGAAGCACCCAGTTTTCTGTAAAGAAATAATCAGATTGCATGGGTTTCCTCACTTGTTTTTTTCTGATTGAGAATTTTTTCCGTAGCAATCTTTGGAAATAATTGTTCCAATTGAGGCAAACTAAGTTAAAACTTAGCACGAGTTACCTTCCTAAAATGGACGGACAAACTGAGCTCTAAATCGTTGTCTAGAGGCTTACATGTGTTGCTTTGCAAGTGAGCAACCAGTTAAATGGAGTACTTATTTATTTATTTGAATGAGTTAGCAGTTAGCATTCGAGACACCACAGTGACATCCAATTGGGTAGTATGCAGAGCTCGAATCACGCACGCCTAAGACCTTACCAATTGGCCACCAACCCCACTTTTACCATAGCCCAAATATTATCATAATACCGGTTACCACACGTTTGACAATACAACTCCATTTTTATTGTTTATTGCAAGGAAGGACGCACCTACTTTGCCACCTTACATTGGGTGGAACACAATTAATTACTCGAGATGGTATGCTGAAACTCCTTCGACAAAATCTCCAAAAAGCCCAAGACCGAATGAGAAATGAAGCAACCTTGAAGCGAAGGGAATTCACATTTCAGCTGGGCGATTATGTTTTTCTGAAGACTTAACCCTATTGTTAAAAAAGTTTGGCCAAACGACTTTGTGAGAAGCTGTCAGCAAGAGTTTTGCCAAATCGTGTTAAAAGGACAGTTGGGTCAGTAACTTATGAGTTGGATTTACCACCCAAAGCTAAAATCCACCTGGTTTTCCACATATCAATGCTTAAACTTGCACGTGGCTCTTTGTCTTGGGTCCCAGCTGCTTCATTACCCAACACCCAAGATTGGGAAGTTCACTTACATCCACATTTCATCAACACTCATTGTTGGGTCTACGAAGTGGGTCACTATGTCCTAGACCTGTTGGTATTGTCATGTAATCGCCCAGTCCAAGAATCCACGTGGGAACTTATGATTTAGAGGTGAGCAGTTTCCAAATTTCCGCCTTGAGGACAAGGCGTTTTACCGGGACGGACGTAATGATTGAGTTCCACTAAAGGTTTATTCTAGAAAAATGAATAAAATACCAGTTGCTAATATGGAGGAGTTTAACTCTGTTTTGAAAGTTGGCTTAATCCAATCGGGCAAAGCAATCCAGGAAATGAAGGAGCTGATTTGCTGGTTTCTATTCTTAATTATAGAAATAAGATATATTAGGCTTATCTATCATTAGGAAGCGTGTAAGTTGTTTGTTCATTTTTTCTTTATAAACGGAGACCTTGCCATTCTCAACTCAGGCCATTATGATTCTGTTTTTAATAATATTCAGTATGCATAATTCCATCACCCTCAATTATGTTTACATCTCACCCCTAAATAACCTCATCTTGTCATTCTAATATAATAAGTCTATTTGAATGCTTAGTAGAAGTGTTATTCCGTTAAAGTAAATTAAACACAACAAAGTTAAAAAATTACGTTAAATATTCACATGGTTTTGGGATGCCCAGCTAGAGCTCTAGACATTATCTTATAGATGTTAAAAATCCTATCACATTGACCTTCAACTCATAGTTTCCCAAAGCGTGTTGTTTTTCTAGAATTTTATTTGCAGATTTGACTACACTGTGGTTCCGCTTGTCAATGTCGATCATCTCAAGTGTGGGAATGCCTCCTACTCCCTCTGGAATACCCGTCAGATAGTAGCATTCTAGCAACGCCAATCGTTTAAGGCAAGGAAAGTTGTTGCTGTAGGCTTCCCATTGATGGATATCCAGGTTCTGCAGTTTCAAGAACTTTAGTTGCCGAAACTGTCCCTCTCCCGTGTCCCATGAGGGTCCTTCAAAGGCATAGTTCAGTAACTTCAGAACTTCAAGGTTTGGCAACCATTGAATGTTTGACATAGCAATCCAAGGAAGACGGCTTCCGGATAAAGTAAGCTTCTTCAAGGTAACGGGGAAATTAATGTGCTTGTTTGAAAATAATGATTCCACTTCTAAAACATCTGGATGGATTACCTTCAACGTTTCGAGGTGGTCTAGTAAGGAAAAATTCGGGAATGCATCGCCATTATGACCTCCATAGAGAGCACAACCGAGCTTCCTTACATTTGGAATCCTTTTTAACAAATTTTCAGCTGTACCCTGTAATCTTAGCATAGAAATAGTTTGCAAGTTGTAGAGCATATCAGAGCTGGATGACTTGTGAATATCAGGAACAGAGATGATCATTTCAATCCACATATGCCTCAAGCTTACCATCTTTGCTATGTTTTCTGGCAACTTCATGAAACCGGAGTAATTTTCTTTAAGAATAAGGGTTTGAAGGTTCCATAGGTTACATACCGACGAAGGGAGCTTGGTGACCTCAGACCAAAGGCCTAAGTGCCTAAGATGAACTAGCAGTTCTAAAGCAAGAGGAAGTATGGATGTGTGAATAGTTAGTAAATCAAGTACCCTAAGAAGTAGAAAGGGATGGAAACACCTTTGAACTCCTAGACTGAAGTACCATTCCTTGTTAAAGCACAAAAATGACCGTATATGTGGGGCAGAATGGTCTGAAGAGATTTCTGATAAAAACTTAGAGTCTGTAAATATACGTCGTTGCCTTTCTTGTAAAGGAATAAACTTAGATGATGAACTGTGACCTAACCTTGATATTTGCTGGAAGAAATTCTCTTCTGTAGCCTTTTTCAAGCATAGCTCCCTCAACAGGTCATGGATGCGGCAAGCCTTGATCCCTCCGTTGGACCTTCTTTTTGAAACTATCAGCAGACTTCTATCTACTAGATCCATCAAGTAATCTTCAGCCACTTCTTCCAAGCTTTTTTGACCATGGTCATGTATAAATCCCTCAGCTACCCATAACCAGATTAACCTTCGCACGGGGATTACAGTGTCTTCTGGGAAGCCTGCTACATAGAGAAAACAGTCTCTTAAGTGACGAGGCAAGTGATCATAACTCAAAGCCAATGTGTTGAGGTATCCTTTTGGGTCGCCAACAATGTATGAAACTACACTTTTGGCAACTTCTTCCCACACTTCTTGGCTCTTCTCTCCTTTTGCCAGCATTCCTGCAATGACAACTACTGCTAGTGGTAGCCCCTGACATTTTTTAGCTATCTGCATTCCAGGCTTTAACAATCTTTTGGGGCAGCAATCTTTCTGAAACACTTTCCTGCTCAATAGCTCCCAACTCTCCTCTTTGGTCAGCAATTGTAGATAGTGAGTGAAACCACCAGGTTTTGCATAGAAAGCAATTTCTGAGAGGCGAGTGGTTAGCAGAATTCTGCTGCCGGTGTTATCATCTGGGAAGTGAATCTTCAAAGCATCCCAAGCCTTAGTACTCCATACATCATCAATGACAATAAAATATCTCTTGCCCTTCAAGCTTCTATACAATAGTTCTGAGACTTTCTCAACCTTCAACTTATCAATTTCTTCAGGTGCTAGTTTACCAATGGATGTTAGAAGTGAAATTAACAGATCCTTCATACTGAATGCTTGGGACACTGAAACCCATGCACGGACATGAAAGTGATAGACAATATACCGGTCATTGAATACTTTAGTTGCCAAAGTAGTCTTACCTAGGCCACCCATACCAACAATGGAGATGATATCTAATTTCTTTTGATATCCAGCAAGTCTCTCCACTAACACCATTGAGTCATCGTCAAGGCCCACAATTATGTCTTCCTTTAATACTCCGCTAGATGAATATTTGCTATGCAGAGTTCCAGGAGGGAGAAGTAAGCCTTCAGATTGAGACTGCATCTTCTTATCCATAGTTTCTTTTATAATGGATTTGAGCTCTTTCATAACACTATCAAAGTTTGGGGAGCGATAGTTGTCTGCACCACACATCATCATGCTTGTGCTGTTTCTGATGAAAGCACTAGTCAGAAATAGATCTACAATGTCTTCAGCTTCTTCAACAATAACTCTAACCCTTCTCTCCAGTTTTCTATTATTCTCCAGATCATGAGGTCCCTTTGTGATCTTCATTTCAATAACAAAGGTTCTCAGGGACTCTAGATCTTGATACAACAACTCGAGCTGAGGCCTTTTGTCTTGAACAAAGGGGTTATCATTGATCAATGGATTGCCGTCATAGCGTATTAGCTGCTTCAAGTTCTCCATCAACAGTTCTAGACCGGTGTTTGCCATCTCAGCTTATGTATAAATTTCTCTCTTTAAACACAATTCTAAAGTACTTAAAAGTAATGATCTTAAACAAAGCCTTTTTCCCTACAAAATCTTATTGATGGGAAGCGGCTTCAAGTAAAATAATCTCTTTATTATATTATGGTTACTGATATTTTACGTTGGAATTTTATAGATTTTCAAATAAGTCGATGTGGGTTTGAGTCAGATATAGACTAATACAAATATTTTAAATTTTTAACTGGGAATATTATTTTGGTACACCTAGAATGAGGCTTAATCAATGTTTTAATTCAATCCAGGGGGAACCTTGACAAGGAGGTGAAGACAAAAAACAATAAAAATATGAAATTTCTTGGTAAGTCTCATGTTTGATGTTGATTTTTTCTGCATTCCTGTGTTTTTTAGGAAGTTAAACTTGATTATTGGAACAGGAACTATTCCTATGAACTTGTTTTAGGATTTAATGGCTTTTACAGAGATGGCGGATAATACTCACATAGTCCATTTGCCCTATATGAATAAATTGCCAAAATTTTTCTAATTTTTTCCCTTCATGTTGAATTAGTTATTTGATATTTGGCATTACTACACAGCTAAGGCTAATAGTCAAACAGTCATCGTCCAAGGCCTCCAAAATTGATTTCGTTTGAGGCCTCTACAAACCTTGAGCCGCCACTGCATCTGTTTCATTGTTACAACTTGTTGGTGCTACTGATTCTGATCTATGTCTCACTGCATGGCTTGAATTAGTTATTTGTAATTTTTGCATTATTACAGGGTATAGTTGCTATTGATTACGCTCCATATGTCCTAGATTTGTCACTATTGGACTACATTTAAGACGTGTGACTAATAGTCAAACAGTCATCGTCCCACATTGCTAATGTTAAGGGATAGAGGGAGTATATGATACTCCATCTGTCTCATTATTACAAGTAATTGGTTCTACTAATTGTGGTCTATGTGAAATTCTATCTGTCACTATCGAAAGACACTTAAGAAATTTCACAACTGGTTAGGCACTTTAGAAAGTTGCGATTTTCAGAGGTGGAATGTATGATGTTCAAAGGCTACAACCTTCTTAGGAAGGTTAAATTTTCGTCTCTAATGTGGTTACACATTTTATCGAAACTTTAACCATATACGATGCTGCTAATTAAAGGTTTGACCTGTTTAATTGTCCCTATTTGATAGGCTTTCCTGAAAGAAGTGAACTTGTCAAGTTTATCTCAAAAGTACAAAAAGGAAAGCAAGTAATAAAAATGATTTACACTATGTGGCACTCGACAATGGTGTTACAGGAAGTTCGTATCTTTAGTTTCTCGAATGGTAGTTATAATAAGGTTTATCTTAATTTCAAGTGGACAAAGTTTTTTAGTGGGAGTCGCAAAGAGGGGTTGAATACTAGATCTCTTCATTTGTGCTATTCACATGGGACCAAGTGTCCCTTTGTTTATTACTGTTTACCTGATTCTGATAACCACAATATATAGAAGTGTTTCAGGCTGCTCATAAGATATGTTCTCAGATACCTTTTTGGTTTAGAACCCATCTTTGTTCAGTGAATGCAATTACTACATGAATTGGGTTTTGGTAAGGTAACTTAGTTTTCTGTTCCCTTTGGGACGGCCTGATTTTGATTTGAATAACATTCTTTTGCTCAAGTGAGATTATGAAATATGATGCTTTTTCGTTACTCGAGGCTGTAGATTTGTAAGAACCATTTCAGCACAATCATTAATGAGACAGGATAGAAGCAGGTGGATGCAGTTGTGATAAACTGTGATTAATAAATTATCTAAGATAGATCGATGTTAAATTTTTTGAGTGATACTTGGTAAGGCTTCAGAATGAATTGTTTTTTACAAATTCAGTGACTTAGATAACATGGAATGTTGCTATTAGGTTGCTTTAAGCAAGCCTCTATCAAAGAAACACAAGCCGTTGCGCCTTAGCATCCGTTTTCTTGCTTGTTAGCGCCTCTCTATTTCTGATGATCAGGTTAAGAAAGCTTGTCAAGCCTCGGTGTCTCGATGGAAACAGTTTCTTAAGGGACGAGGCAGATGATCGTAACTCGGAACTAGCATTTCCAAGCACCCTGTAGGGTCATTAACAATATATGAACTCACACTTTTGCCAACTTTTTCCCAAAAATGTTTGCTCCTCTCCCTTTTCCAGAAGTGCGGCTATGACTACCAATGCCAGTGGAAGTCCTTGACACTTTCAAGCGATATGCTTCCCTATTTAATTAAACTTTTGGGGCATTCATCTTCCCAAAAAGTCTTCCTGTGCAACAGCTCCCAACTTTCTTCTTCCGTTAAATATCGTTGACTGTGAATGAAACCGTTATGGCTTGCATGCAAAGTTACTTCTGTAAGGCGAGTGGCTAGCAAAATTCTGCTACCTGTTTCATCATCCGGAAAGTAGCGTCTCAGATATTCCCATGCCGTGGCGCTCCAAATATCATCAGCGATGATTAAATACTTTCTGCCCTTTTGGCTTTGGTACAATATTTCAGAGAAATTATCTGTTCACTGTATTCTTTGTAATCTGATTCTTTGTTGATGACATCTCCGGTTGGCTTTGTTTTGGCTTCAACATTTTATCCATTATGCCCTTTTCAAAAAGGTGCTGGATGGTACTATTGAAGCTACGTTTCCCTAATAGATTGGATCCGTTATGCCTTTCTTAAAAAGGTCATCCAT
Source organism: Erigeron canadensis (assembly GCF_010389155.1). Classification (NCBI taxonomy): domain Eukaryota; kingdom Viridiplantae; phylum Streptophyta; class Magnoliopsida; order Asterales; family Asteraceae; genus Erigeron; species Erigeron canadensis. Next base: position 8,031,669 of record NC_057761.1, read on the forward strand.
AATATTGTTAAGATCAACCGAGTAAAAATTATAAGCAGGAAAGAAGGAAATGCTGAAAACTGTTGTTAGTCCTGTTGATGGCAGAGGATATGAACATATTAACGATATCTTCTGCCTCACGGGCTACATACATAAGTTTTTTCTTTGAAACATGATCCAATGAGTTAGCCAAGCTCCTCATATAGCAATCTGATTTCAGGTTTTTGCTTCTAGCAGCTGAATTCATGTTATCAATTGAATATGCTTACTGTCAATCAGATGCTTCAAGTTCTCATGAACATTTCCAAATCTGTGCTTGTCATTTCTCAAGTATTATCTGTGCTTGTCATTTCTCAAAAGCCATATTAAGTGACCAATGGGTGGCAATGCTTCATGATATTTTAATTTCTACGTAGGTATTATTATACATTTGAAAACCACATCAGCAACAAAGTTCTTCATTTACATTCCGATTCCACAAGTTGGTGGCTTTTAAGCAAAGGTTCATCCTAGGAAATTAGAATATTATTCAGCATAATGTTGACCATCGTACATTTTGGCAGGCCCACTTCAAGGTCAGTTGTATCCGGAGGCTTCCCCAGTTGGTGAGACTAAAGCAACAAAAATACCTGATGTTTACAAGCTTTATCCAAATGGTGTTCGTGTGGTATATAAAATGCGTCCAGTGTGTAAAGTGAGGTAAATAACGAAAAAATGTGACCTCCTTGGAAACATAGTCTGATGCCTTTAACATCCTGGGAACGGTGTTTTATTGTTGGTGTTCACGTAGCCTAATTAAGAGTGATCATGCTGCATATTTCTGTGCTAAAAAAAGCAATACGCCGGGGAATAACCTTATCTTGCGTAAGTGTCTTCAAAATCTACGTTTATTATGTCGCAATAGTCTCTATCTATCTATATCTATATAATCTCTCTATATCTCTATACTAGTCCTAATACCCGTACGATATACGGTAGCTATATAAATTGTATTATAAAGAAATTCGAATATGCTTCATACATGATTCGTGAGTATGAAATAAATTATGGTTAAAGTAAACCTATGATCAAAGCTAAATTATAATAAACAGTAATGATAAATATAATATATGTTTAGTTAGAGTTTTGAATTTATCTTAAAATTTTACAATCATATCAAAATTGTAAGCATAGTGGATGACGGCAAATATCCTTGTGATTTTGGATCGTAAACTCAAATTTTTAAAATTTTTATGATAATAACTTATTATAAGTAATATATAAGTAATAAGGGTTGAAGAATTGAGAAAGAAAAATAGACAATTTTATTAATGAGAAAATGATCTATCAAATAAGGTTGTGTTTTGTATTTAAAAGCCAAGAGTTAGAGTTTAATTATAAGTCTAATAAGGAAATTAAATCTATATACAATTACAAAAGCTAATTTAATAAAATAAATAAATTAAATGGACATATGTCGATCAAGGATTACGCCACGTGTTATTTCAAGAATATCTCAATCCTGTTTTAGTTTATTGGTAGATAACACTTAGAGCATTAGTAATGGTAGTGTTACCACACCAAGGTGATAGTGCCACATCATCACTTCACCACAACCACACCACAATCACACAACTTCCATAACAATAACCCAAAAAATATACCCCATAATATTAGAATAACCAATCAAAAACAAAAGAAAACAATAAAAAAAATTAACCACACCACCACCACCCAACTCTTTCCAAGGTGGACACACCCACCTTGAGGCTTCCACATCACAACCACATCAATTCTTGTGGACCACCTTGATGACACCAATGTGGAAGCCTTTCACCTTGTCCACTCAAACACCATTACAAACACTCTGTGGAAGCCTTTCACCTTGTCCACTCAAACACCATTACAAACACTCTAAGAGAGAATAGTTAAATGCTTATGTGGCTATTTTTTCTAATTGACAACTAAACATTTTTCCTATGTGTAAAATTATGGTTAAAACTTATCTTTTTTAATAGCCCTTATTTTATATAAAAATATATAAATATAAATATAAATATAAATATAAATATAAATATAATTATAAATATAAATATAAATATAAATATAAATATAAAATATATGTTAATTTGATTATATTTATTTCTATCATATCTTTTAAACCTATCTTAAAATTTAATAGCCTTAGTTTTTTACACGTTATTTTTCCTATAAAATATATGTTAGTTTGATTATATTTTAAAATTGTACCTTATCTTTTTAGAGGGTACCCAATGGTGATCACTCATCCACTAAGGACTAGTCCTTGTCAGCGCCACATCAGCAAAAAACACTCCAAGGACTAATCCCTCCAAAATGCACCCAATGCACTCATCCCTCAAGGACTAGTTTTGGACCCACTAATTTCTTTTGTCTTCTTCCTTGTATATTGGATTAAAATAAAAGAAAAAAACAAAAAATACCTACATCAACTCGTCCCTGCAAGAACGAGTGGGGCGGACGAGTGGAGGACTAGTCCCACCCAATGGTGTTCACTAGTCCTTCCACACCAGACGAGTAAGAGACGAGTCCCACTGGGTACCCTCTTATGTGTAACCAAATCTTTTTAAAATCCTTAATTATTTAGCTTAGATCTTAAAATTTATTTATTTTTTTATGTTAACATACTAATACTAATACTAATAAGAATATATATTTAAATGTTATCTTTACGTATATTTTGCTGTATTATATGATATGACTTCTATAATATATATATATATATATATATATATATATATAGGGGTGGGTTATTTTAGGACCATCTCTTATTTTAGGACCAATTAGGACATGTGTTTTTTTTGTAATTTACACACCATTATCATCATATACTACGATATACAAGACTTTTTTGTAAAACCACTAAGACTTTCCGGCAACGGACCCACCGGAAAATCATGTGTAAGTTAACTTACACATGTGTAACTTACACATGATTTTCCGGCAACGCGGTGGCCGAAAAATCATGGTGGTGGTCGGAAATGATCATAGTGGTGTGTAAGTTACAAAAAATACATGTCCTAAAACTGGTACTAAAATAAGTAGTCCTAAAATAACTGCACCTATATATATATATATATATATATATATGGGTGGGTTATTTTAGGACCAACTCTTATTTTAGGACCAATTAGGATATGTGTTTTTTGTAACTTACACACCACCATCATCATCTACTACGATATATAAGACTTTTTTGTAAAAACATTAAGACTTTCCGGCAACGCGGTGGCCGAAAAATAATGATGGTGGTCGGAGATGATCATGGTGGTGTGTAAGTTACAAAAAATACATGTCCTAAAATTAGTCCTAAAATAACTTGTACCTATATATATATATATATATATATATATATATATATATACAATCAAGTATATTGAATAATTTTATTAGATATATAAAAGTTGTGCAAACTTTTAGTAACTTACGATGCTCATAGAAATTTAAAAATTATTTAAATTTTATTTTAAAATTATATAATAAGTTATGCAAATCTTTAATTAATAACTTAGGCATGTTACATTGATATACTTTGTATATCATTATTTTTGTTCTTTGTTATTTGTTACGTATACACCATCTTGAATTAAATTTATTCATAACAACCATAATCTTATTATTTGATTCAGCCATAATATGTAGATTTTATAATATTAAAATTATGAATAATACTAAATTATTATTTTTTAATTATTTCGATTTTAGTTCTTTTTATTACTATTATTATTATTACTCTTGCATATAAATTTGTTATTGCTTAATATTATGTTTAATTAATCATAATTTAAAATATTTGACATATCATATACTTATAAACTGGACAACGTCCGAGTTTATTCTAGTATAACTAAAAGAGGGGGTTGGGGGTACACTTGACACCCATAATCTCCTTCTTTGAGCCTAATTCCCCATCCTTATTAATCATCTAATTTTTTAATATTAATCTAATTAATTTACACTTTTTGGTTTTTCATCAACAATTTACACTTTAACCCCAATCTAAAACAATTAATTTACACTTTTTAGTTTTCTATTACCAACTTACACTTCAACCCAATTTACACTTTAACCCAATTTAAAAAATAATTAATTATACTTTTTCGTTTTTCATGACCAATTTATAATTTCATCAAATTTAAAAATAATTAATTTACACTTTTCGGTTTTATTGGTAATCTATAGTATAACTCACGTACGACAACAAAAAAAGAAGCTACGATCAACTACAAAATGTTTTTTCTTTTTATATACATTGCACATAATTAATCATTATTATTATTTCTTAACATTGAATTTTTATGTTATTGTTATTATTATTTCTTTTAATTTAGTTTGAGGTTCCTTATGACTTTTTCATCAACAACAAAAAATATGATCACATTAGTTCATCTTGAAGATCTTAAGCCAACACATGTTAACTATTATTTACGACTCCGTGTTGTGCATGTATGGACTGTTTCCGATTGGAACAACCAGAAGAAATTCAAAACGTTCGAGATGGTCTTTGTTGATGAATTGATATGTATTTTTCAAATTATATAGTTTACACTTTTAGAATATAAGAAATTGTAAATTTTTTTATTTAAATAAAGTTGAAAAAAAGGGTAAAGTGGAATTAATATTTATATGGAGTTAATTTTTATATGTTTCTTTTTTAGTTTTCGTATTGATTAAGTTGTGATATATGACTTAACTAATCTAAATATTAAATATTAAATTTTGTATTTGTAACCTATATTAACTCTTAGGATTTACGATTATATCTTTCTATAACCTTTTAGATATAAAGTATAAATTTGCTATGAGTAGGTTTCTGATTACTTTAATATATTGACTTTGATTATTTTGATATTGTTTTAAAAGTAACTCATTAATGGTGTATACTTAAGATTTACGATTATATCTTTCTATAAGCTTTTAAATAAAAAGTCAAATTTTGCTATGAGTAACGTTATGATTATTTTAATATATCGACTGATTATTTTGGATTTCTTTTGAAACTAGCTCATTAATGGTGTAATTTTTTAGCCGATAATATTGTATCATGGGAAATTGCTACATATTGAGATAGTGTTGAATGTTTTAGTAATGATTATTTAGTATGGTGGAACAAATAATCATTTTAGTTTGTGTATGAGTGATATACTTCGGATCTTATGAAAAACATAATATCAATTCTAAATAATACTTTTAAATAAAACCCTTTGATCCACGTTATGTTTAAGATTTGACACAACAGGAGATTTTTGCAAGAGTTTTGGCTCGACTCCTTTTTTTATCAACAATTTGTTTCCCTATCTTTCTTGCATTAGCCGATAAAATCATTTGATCGACGTTGGAATGTCCTTTGTTGGGTTCCTGTTTTATCCTGAATAATTTTCCTGGATCTGTATGCAAAGATGTTTATTTACAGGGCACTATCATACATTGCTCGGTCAATGGTGAATGGACGGAAAATTTTTAGGAGTATTTTGACTGGTGGGGTGACTATTCAGTTAGCAAATTTTCAAGGTAATTTCGGTATATCTATTTAATATATTTGAATACTAATTTTTTAGCTTTAATTAATATATTTTGAGACTACTCGTTTATTCGACGGGTCTAAACACTAGTATATATATAATTCTCTATCTCAAAGTGCATTGACACATAAGTTGTCACCTATGCATTTGATTTTCTATCATCTCTATTACAAAAATAAATTAAAACACCTTAATGTGATACTCGAACCCACATTCATCTTTTATATTCATCTTTTATATATGGATAACAATCTAGCCAATTCGTCTAACTTGATGTTTGTTAATTATTTTGTATCCCAAATACAGAGTATAAAAAGCTGAGGAAATCAACATCCCAAAACGAATAAAATATGGGAAAATATAAAATGATGTTAACATCATTCCTGCTACTTTCACAAACACCTCCCCCTGAATTTCCCACATGATAAATAAATAATCATCTCCACTGAATGTGAAGGCAACAACAACCAACTAAATACTGTTAATAGCATATTAGCTAACCCCATAAAATATACCACTCAAACAATGAAGATCCCATGTACAAACATATAAATAAAATAAATATGAATCATGTTCTCAATAACATTCATACATAAATTTGTTTATTATTTTACCTCTATCTTATAATTTGATATATAACTTATGAGCTAGACATCAATTCGTAGTTTTCATGTCCATAATTTTTTTCATCTTTAGCTTAATTAATGGCTCATGCCTGATCATCTTAGTTATTTAGTTTTTTTATTTGTTTATTTTATGAATGATATGTCATTTAAATTTAAACTTAATATAAGTGGTAAACACCCCGATCTTTAAAGACAGGGGTCATGGTTCTCATGCAAAGGTTCCAGGTTTTTTCTACCATTTAGGTAAAAAAAATGAAAGCAACCTCTCTACTTTAATAGAGGTAAGATCTGCATATATCTTAACCTTCCCCAAACACCGTCGAGGTATTAGGGATCAAAATTTACAAAAAACGACACTAAGCAGTTTCTTTCTTTAATTTTGTTGATGTTAGTTCAGTTTATATGGACAGTTATTGGTATATAATAACTTTTAGATTTTGATAATAATTCATATCACGTGGATTAGAAGCGATACATTATATACATTTTAAAAAACTCATTGTCTAAATTCTATAATAAAAACACAACTTTTTATACATGAATTGTTTGTCCACATCATGAATATGACATGGGTCTTTTATACAACCTATGAGTTATTAGCAAAACTCAACTTTTTAACCCAAATTGTTTAGGTTTATTTATTCAATATATATCTTTCTTTTTCTTTTAATTTAGTTTCATAATTTGTTTCAATGGATGATTATAAGTACGTATCCATTGATTATTATAAAAAGAGAGCAAACAAAGCAATAAAAAAGAAGACATTTTTTTTCTTTAGTTTTGTGAACTTCTTGGTCGGCAATAGGAGAAAACAAAACTTCTTTTAAATTAAAAAACTTATCTTTTGGCAAAAAATAAAACTTGTGTTTCTTATTTGATTCGAAAAAAAAAAGACAAGTTTGGAGTTTTGTTTTTTATTGAATATTTAACTCATGTATCTTCCTTTATGTTAAATTATGATTTTATGTATTGAAACATTAGTATCTAAGACATGCAATACAAGTATAAAAGTTCGAGTCTTGAATATTTGGTAAGAAGATAAAATATATGAGTAAAGTAAATAACACCAATGTTATCTTTCATATGCTTTCGGTCTTAATACAACGATGATGTTTTAGGAGATTGAGATGTAAACAATTTACGTTGGAACTTATGTTAGGAGATAAACAAGTTTGAACATTATCACTTCTATCAAGCATCTTCCATATTAACAATTTTAGCAAAACATGTGATGTAGAGATAAACGTGCACCGCACGAGACTAACCTAGTTGTTGTATATGGTTCTCTGGCCCTGACTAACTTATCGCTAACGAGTCTTTTATATAAAAATCTTTTCGGAAAAATTGTCTGTGGGAAACTCGCTACCAAAATATGATTGATTTTACAAGTGTGTAAGTCAACAATGATATTACAAGTGTTCTAATTAAAAATGATGGCTGCTTTAAATTTTTGGAGTAGCTTGCAAGTAGCAATTGCTATTATGTTATATTTAATATCATTTATTATATTATAACCTATTTAAAGAGAATTTGGGTGAACAGTAACTTTTTTGTCCATATCTTTAGTATTAAATATAATCTTTGTCAAATAAAAGGTAAAAGTGAGCCTTGGTTCAATGGTTTGTGTTTTCCTTGAGGTTTGAGAGGTCAACCGTTTAAAACTCCCCCCACCCACCATCCTTTTACCCTGTTTTTTTTACTTTTTTATTTTTTTCACTATGCACTTTGCTTCTCTTTTTATTTATTTTCTGCCCGTTCTTCTTTTTTCTTTTCTACCCCTATTGTTTCCTTTTTATTATTTTCACCCCATAATTTTATATAATTTGTCTTTTATATATTTTTAAAACATTTTTTTAATACTTTTTTTGCATTTCACATTTTATTCTTTTATAACTTTTTAAAACGCTATATAGTTTACAAAAATGCTATATATTTTGTTTTTTATGCTATTTTTTTTCTTTCTTTTGTTGCATTATATATTCGTTTTTATTTTCTAAACATTTGGTGTTTTTTTAACATTTTCATTTAAATTTAGTTCAAGAATGAGCCGACGACTCATAGGCACAGGCTTGGTTAAGGGAACTCATCGGAGTCATAGCGAAGCGAGTCTTCAGAGGGCAATTTGTCACTGTTCTCTTTTTTATTTTTTGGTTTTGCTATATTCCTTTTGGGATTTTATTTAACATTTGGTTATCCCCGGCTAACCATAACACTAGTTACATATAAAAATATCTTGAGTAACTTATAATGTTGGGAAGATTGTTTTTTTTATTTTTATTTAATTCATCTAGTAAAATATCTTGGGTAACTTGTAAAACAAATCAATTATATAATCGGCTGCTTCGTGGGATGGCTTGTTAGTCGGTGAGCATAAAATTAGTGCGGGGCGTATGTAATGGATGTATAACCGTTTGGTCGCCCTCATTTCCAAAAGGAGCCGTTGGAGGCTTTTAAATAATAATAATAATAATAATAATAATAATATCGGTCTTAGGGAGATAGAGACATCCCCTGACGTCCTGCTGACATGTTGCTTTACTCGTGGGATGGAGGGCTTGATGTATGTGTTGATTTAACAGGTTCATCACCATTGACGCAGACTAGTATGGTTGACTTTATGCCTGGCAGCGCGGTGGTTAAGGCTGCACAACATAAACGCGCCAAATATAAGTCTAAGTGCGCGGATATTGGTTATGGATTTCTTCCGTTTTCATTCTCCTCTTTAGGGGAACTTGAAAAGGATGCTGTTACTATCCTGAAACGGATCTGAAAGTTCTCCGTGACTCAAGACGTTGGAGCACGTTCGGCTGCTCATATATTTAGTAGGATTGGTTTTGCTATAGCTAGAGGAGTGGGGGCCCAGATAGTATCGCGGCTCCCCACTAATTTCTTGTAAATTTTTTTTTTAATGTTTCAATAAATAATAATAATAATAATAATAATAATAATAATAATAATAATAATAACTTTTCTACCCTTTTTCTTATTGTCTTTAATATTTGCATCTTTTTAAACCCAAACACGATACAACATTTAAACTACTTTTTCACCAACATTTTTTCATCCAGTTAAAAGGTTGAGGACGGGCGGTCAAAAGCAAGTCGTTCATCGACCATCGATGTTTCATTCCGCTTATTATTTTCCTCAACCATGGAGGCCTCAACCTTACGACCCTCAATAAATTTGCAACCATAATGTGTCTACAGTTATGCGCTAGGGATGAGCAACTTCTCCCAAATCTTGATCTCGTCCCTGTGCCGTACTGATCCCGGTTTCGAAAAGTCGTACCAAATCTCGAATGAGACCGGGACCGGTACTCACTTTCATTAGTTTGTGGGACCGGTACCGGATTACTCATCCCATTATTAATCAATCATCTTATTTTGGGAACCCGAAATCAATAGCAATCATGTTTAATGCTCTTACAGGTTCCACAGGACGATTGAGGATCTTTTATCATTCGAATCGAATCATGTTTATTCCAACATTATACGTATATAAGTCGGTTACCCGGGTCAATGGTCTAGAGAATGGCTCATTTTAGTAAATCATTAAAATCTATATCCATTCTATTGTTTATCAAACAATGTATGCAAATAGGTTGATCATGTAAATAGGGTTGCTGATGGTTTCAGAAAATGGATCATGTAAATAGGTTGATCATGTGTACATTGACTGCTACATAAATACAGACATAACATATTATGGTATGTTAAATATATAAAACACAACCATGTCTTTTGGCTGGTCATGGTTACATTATGTTATATTGGATTTGAAATTTATTTTTACTTTTACAATTTTCTCTTTTACTAAATATGTAACAAATTCAAATCTTTTTTTAATTTATCCTTATAATTAAATGAGGTACGAAAAAATAAACGACGAATGTATTAAATAAAATGAAACAAACTTAGAAATATAACAACTCAACATCATAAAAAAATCAAAATTGAGATCCATTATCTGTAAATAGGTTTAAAAGATTTAAACATATAACAACGTAGGAAAAAAAAGTAATAAACTTTATTGCATAAAATGAAAAGATGATAGATTAATCTTTATCTGTGAGGTCTTCATCGATTAGGCGGAACATATTCTTTTTCTTGAGCCTCAGTTGATTAGTGATCAATATAATATCATCGTTATCTGAAAACAAATCCCAAACAGAATCATCCTATAAAAAAATAAGATAAAAGATTTAATTTATACTCTTTTATAAAAGCACTAATAAGTAAAATTTTACAATATTCGTTGTATAGTGTTTTTAATACGTACTTGCTCATTCCTAGGAGTAATGTTATTTTGTTTGAATATTGTGAAAAATTGAAATGAGAAAAAAAAAAATTTGTATTGTATTTATAATGATATGGTTAAATCTCCTTAACATATGTAAAGATTTTTCATTTATTACATACTTTGACTTTCGTTAAATCTCCATATAATTCGTATATATGGTAAATATGAATACCATGAGTTGTCATTGTTAACATTCATAAAGATTTGTTATTAATTATAAATTTGACTTTTGATTATATGTGTCGTCTTCAATACACCACTTTAGGAAATATGGTTTGATATTTTTGTACGTAATTAGATAATTGCATTATAAGAATTTATGGCATGTTGCACTACGAAATACTTATTTTAGTTACGCTCAAAATTGTTGTCAATATGTACATATCTCATTGTTTATTAGAAGTTTGACTTTTTTTAGTTTTAATTATTTGACTTTGAGTTTTAAGGGCCAAAATTTACTTGGTTATGAATTTCAATGGCTTAGATCATTTTGTTTAGTTGATTTATTTCTCTTAGCTATGTTGGCCATATATATATAATTTATGCTGAGAAAATAATATCAAGCTTTTTTGTCATCGATTTAGAAGGATTAGACAGTCACACCACCACTTCATAAAACAGCAACAGCTAAATAAAACGAAAAACAACTAATATTGAGGGTAAGACATGTTTTTGAGTATTCTAAATTCATCCAAAAATCTGTCACTTTTCAGAAAGTGATGGGAAAATAGATGGAAGTGTAAGAGAGGGAAATTCAAACTTAAGACCCAAAAATTCAAATTTAGATCTGTTAAGACTAAGAAAGGACCACCCATAGGCGGAGCTAGGATTTTCGATTTAGGGGGGCTAGGTAACGATAGATACAAGTTCAGTCCCATCGTATTTGATGCCCGGGGCAAAATAGCTAGAATATGTGTATTCCAAAAAATTTTGTATGCAAATAACATAGGGGTTTATAACATCATCAAGCTAGCGACTCATTTATATATCAATCCTATGAATAAATAAATGTTATCAGCTTACGAATTTTCTTTATCTATACTATATTATAAAGCAAATCTCTCATGTTTACATTTTAAGTTTCAACATTTATTTTCCCAAAATGCCCATATATTAACTTTGTATTTACCTAACACTCTTTCTCTCCTCAAATCTCAACCAATCATTTTTTTTTCTCTCTCATCCATAAATCATTTATTCCTCCAATTTATTCAAAATCTTTTATCTAAAAAACCGTACGTCGATAAATTATAAAAATTATATGGGTGATCTTGAAATTTCATGCTCTTTCATTAGAGATGTCATTCGATATACTTTCGACGAATTTTTAAATCCGAAGACGGAGCCCGTACAGTTAAGGCATTTGACTATCACACTCTATGACCTATCACACTTTATGACCTATCACCTCCACCATCTCACCGCCGCAACGCGCGGGTACTTACTCTCGTAAGACAAAAAATCAAATATCATAGTCACCTCTTGTTAATATTTAAAAGATCAAATTACATTTATGTCTTTTGAATACCCAAAGAAAGTCTATATTTTTAAAAGATATATATTATACTCTAAAGTTTAAACATTAGATATTAAATAAATAAAAGAAAATTTTAATCGAATACTACATAAAATCAGCTGAGTTCAACGAATAAAGAAAAGGCAATGGAAATGCAATTTTACAAGAATAAGAGTATATAAACAGTCTATAATAGTTTAGGGGTTAAAATGAAAATTGTTATAAAATATCTATAAGTCAAAAAGTAGTAATCTTCTTCCTTTGTTCTGTACACATGCAAATGGATTAAATATACTTATGCTGGATATCATTCGCATCCCAAAAGACCTAAAAGTATTTAAGTTAAAAAGGTTGGATCTACAAGTTAAGGGTGGGTTGGGAACTACGAGCCCCCATTCTCTCCGTCGTCGCCTGCAACTTCCGGCGGAAAGCTTGGTCATTGGGGGGGGGGGGGGGGCTGAGCACCCGCTAGTCCCCCCACTAGCTCCGCCTCTAGGACCACCCTACCTTTACCATACTTAGTTTCATTTTTTAAAATTATGATGATAAAACACCTCTGCTGCTAAATAATATACATACAAAATGTTTCCATTTGAAACTGCAATCAATCGGAAAAAAAGGAAAGCATTGCTAGATGATCGAAGACGAAATGTCATGAATGATTCTCCAATACAAAAAAGGACACTTTCGAGGAGTCCTTTCTCCAATATTACAAATAGTATGTCACTAAATGCTCGAGACCATCTTCATCAAAACAAATAACTTCGAATCTGTTTCCTCCTAAAAGCTTCAAACATAATCGACTGGTTGACCTACTAAGTACAATACTCACGAATCTTGGCCACTGTAAGCGACACAGTCCAAATTGTTTTGGTTCAGACCTATCAATGGCCACTACATACAAGTTGTTATCTGCATCATACAATTGAACGTTGGTCCAACCAGTAGCCAATTTCTGCCTCATGACAGACGGTATGATCTATATTCAAATCAAATTTACAAAATCACTCATAAAGTAGAAAGCCGAAGTTGGAAAATTGTTAGGTTTGAATAACTTACCAAACCATTAGTCTTCAAGTCGATGAAGTCTATACAGATAAGGACTTGGAAAGGACACAATGGAAGCTAATAATAGTATTTGTACACAGAAAAAGCATGAAATTTAACAATATATAAAAAAAAAATCTTGAAACTAAAACCATAACAATATATATATGTAGTGTGGCTATATATATTCAGATAAAAAAACAAACAAAAAACATTATTATATGACATTTCACTATCATCGAAACATAAAATTTATCAAAAAGAGGGTTTCAATCCGATTAAACAATAATTGATAGTGTCATGTATCCTGATGTCTGTGCTAAGTTATCGACAAAAAAAAGAAGAAAAAAACATGAATGGTCGCAATTTCCAAATAAGGAAAAAACCCTAATAAGTTATATAATCTAAAGTAACAATATAAGAAATTAGAATTAACAGATCATCATAAAAATACCCCAAATATTATAACAAAAAAGATGCTTAATTTATAAAAAATATCCATGAATGCCTAAACACTAATTCAAAAGCATATTAGTCAATAATCTAAAACATATCCATCAAATGCTAATTAGAAAATACGACTAAATAAGATTTATATTTATATTACCTCACGAGCCATCAAGATCTTGATATCTTCAAAAACACAGTAAAAAGAAATTATTGGTAAGTGAATATGTTTCAGATACTAATGGATTTAGATATTTTTACTCGTGAGGTAATAAAAAAAATACATATGGTGATACAAAACATATACTCCAGTAGCGAAATGAAAGACGTAAGTATGGGCCAAACTTAGGATGAAAGGGTGGATCTTTTGGGCTTCTTTTATATTTTTGGGCCATATTATTATCTTTTGTAAAACCCATGTTACAATTAAAATTGTTTCTGTGTATAAAAAAGGGTTAAGTATCTGGGTGTGTAAGTAACTTGTACACTTTTTCTATTGTGTGAATGTAACTTTCATTTGATTCATTGTATGTAACTAACCCCGCTAAATTGAATGTTTAATGTAAAACTTTTACGTTGACCAATCAAAAACTTCTACGTGGCAGCTCATATGGTTTGCCACGTATACAATTTTATATTAATCGTTCAGTCTAGCAGGTTACTTACATACAATGAACTAAATGAAAGTTACATTCACACAATAGAAAATATGTAAAAGTTACTTACATCCCCAGATACTAAACTTCATAAAAAAAAGACAAAAGTATAAAATACTTGTGCAGTCTTTGAAGTAGATTAATAAGTCACATATAAAATATCCAGGATGAGATACTTTATGACTTGTAATGAACATATCATCGATTACTTTAGAATTATAAGCCGTGTTTTTACGTTAACAAATAAAGGAAGATAACTTGGCGTATAACTACATATATAAAAACAATAATCACCATAACATTAAGCAATCGTCAAAATTCCGTTAAAGCATATCAACCATGGTTCTCCAGATACAAAATTCCATCAAAGTTCCATTAAAGCATATCAACCTAATCGAAAATAAATACAAAAGTTTATATAAAAAGGTCCGCGTTTTACGAGGGATCTAAATCTAGTATGTAAAGATATAATAGACATATACTACTGTATTTTAATATGTAAGTTATTTATTATTTAAATTTGCCAACTAAGCATTTCATGTAAGATTAAATGAGATAAGTATACATACTTAAATAATGTCTATTTATCTAACATATGACAAATAAGCAAAAATCCTAATTGTAAGCTAGATAAAGGTGTCACATATGATTTTTTATATCTATTCTTAGAGATATAGAGATATTATGTTGGTTTTATTCACATTTCCATATCAAGTAGTTATGATGTTATCATTAACAAACATTACCTATTACATACATTTTTAACATATTTTTTGTTAATAGTTTTAATAAAAATATCTGGGTTGAACCCGGATTCATTAGTTAGTCAGTATTATAATGACAATTGTTAATTAAAAGTATCCATGATTACTCCACTTTTTAATAGTTTATACATGAAAACCCCTAAGTGTATCTGATTAGTGAAATGAGGGTGCTAGTTGAAATCAAGGGTTGAATAACGAAGTCTCCGACTGCTACCGAAGACTTTGAACCACCCTCTCTTTCTTTTCCATTGTAAGCATCAATCTATCCAATTACATTCTTTGATCTACAATCTAAGTATATATGATGGCTTCTTGTTATCAGGAAACTTAGCCAAAGTATCCATGCTCTACAAATTAACTAACTAGAAGTTAAAAACGTTGACTTTGCAAAGCATGATCTACTTGTTCATCAAATCTTCAGCATCATAGTTTAAATACATTTAGAATTGTTTTCTTAGATAATCCCTATATATGTGTGTTGTGGATATTATACAGTAGATGATAACTAAGTATATATATTGAAAAATTTCAGCAACATATAAAAATGTCAGCACCAAGAAGGTGGGAACACCTCAAAATGCCATTTGAAGACATAAAAGCTGCAACCAATGATTTTAAAAAATGTATTGGGAGTGGCGGATACGGGCGGGTGTATGAAGGACAACTGTCCATCTCCGGAAAGCTTACCATGGTTGCAGTAAAAAGGCTAAACGAGAATCTCGGACAAGGGATGAGAGAGTTTTTGACAGAGCTCGAGTTGCTCTCCGGTCAAAATCATGAAAACATCATCTCTCTTTTGGCTTACTGCGACCAGGGAAAGGAGAAGATTATTGTGTATGAGTATGCAGAGCATGGAAGTTTTGATAAGTATATTAGGCGTACGAGTGACAAAAATCTTACATGGCTGGAAAGACTAACAATATGTGCCGATGCAGCACGTGGATTAGATCACCTCCATAGTCACTTTGGAGAGCATCAAGCCATCATCCATCGCGATATCAAAAGCGCGAATATATTGATAAATGATAAATGGGTTGCTAAAATTTCTGATCTTGGATTGTCCAAGTTGAGTTTAGCAGGTTTGGATAGAAGTGCTGTTATTTCCAACGCGTGTGGCACTCCTGGTTATGTTGAACCAGAATACATTAGGAGTGGTGTCGTGACGAAACAATCTGATGTTTATTCTTTCGGTATGGTACTATTTGAAGCTCTGTCTGGGAGGTTGTGCTCATTAAAAGAGGATGATGGCTTCTTGTTATCAGGAAACTTAGCCAAAGAATACTACAAAGAAAATAAGTTAGATGAGATTGTTGATCCTAGATTAATGGAACAAATGAGCTCATACTCTATGAGAAAATTTGCAGCAATTGCATATAGATGCTTGCATGATGACCGAGAACAACGAGCTTCCATGGATGTTGTCAAGAAAGAACTTGAGGAGACATTAAGAATCCAGGTAAATCTATATGCATGAATGCGTGATATGTCAATGCAGATATAAAATGAGGGAGAACAGAGGATGAAAAACAGAACAAGAGAAACATACAAAAAAAATTTTTATGCCTTCTATTCCTATCTTTTTTTTTTTAAGATAAAAATTTGTGTGTGCTATTTAATTTTTCTTTGTTCCATTTTTGCATAAATAGAACTTCTGTTTAAATACTATTATGTAACATCATTCTATTTCTTTGTTATTTATAAAGCATTAATCAAATTTGATTTGATGATGTATTTCGAATAGGTGGAGTTTGAGCATACGAAGATAAATAAGAAGTCATCAAAGGGTCATGATGTACCAAAACCTGACTCGTATTGGGAGACAAAGCTACCACGAGACTGGGAAGTATTAATTAAACTGCTTGATCTTTCTGAAGCGAGGTATACCACCAAAAAGAAAATCTTTTTTCTTCTTCACAAGGGAATTATTTTCGATGAAGGCAACAAGGTAGATTCTCGTGTGACTAATTAAAAGTTTGCCATTATCTAATTCATATGAAGATAACATCATTATCAAAAAATACCGTATGTGGATACACCCAACGTCTTCACCCTATTTGTGGTTTTCTTGTGAGATTAGGAACCCCATTTGGGGTTTTTCGACGAGCTATATTCTTCTCCGTTTGGGGTTTTTCATGGCTATCGCTAGTCTTCCTTAGCCATTTTATTGCATGTGTCGACGACCCAACGACCCCATGCCCCCCTTTTTGGAGGTCGTTGCTTACTGTTGCTATATATATATATATATATATATATATGGGGTAACACTCTGGTGAGAACACTTTTAAAATAAGAACGGTGAGAACACTTAAAAACATCATTTTGATGCATTAAAAGTCCATAAACTAACATAGTGCATAACTAATTATCATTATTTAAGTGTTTAACAACACATTGATCCGTTAAAATCGAAAAAATCACGTTTTTTGTTTTGTGCATCCATCTTGGATGCATATTTATCAAAATGATGCATCCAACAAAAAACGTGTTTTTTTTTTATTTTGATGGATCAATGTGTTGTTAAGCACTTAAATAATGATAATTAGTTATGCACTATGTCAGTTTTATGGACTTTTAATGCATCAAAATGTAGTTTCTAAGTGTTCTCATTTTAATTTGGTTCTCATTTGATAGTCACCCTATATATATATATATATATATATAGGATACATATCATAAAAGCTTCTATCTCAAGAAGAGAAGGTTGTCTTTGATTTTTTTAGCTTGTCTTTTTTGTTTCACCTTTTTCATTCTCTCTATAATAACTCATTCAAAAAGAAATATATATTTTCATAAAGAGTATACCGTAAGCTATAGGTGAAGCCTGTCAATCTTTGGCGGAGCCATGACGGCTAAGGGCGGAGCCCATCTGATTAATCACCCCATCACCCCATTGCTGATCACTCCCTATGACCTATCTCCCTTTATGACCTATCACCATCTGTTACCTATCACTCCCACCAGCTACCCCTTATTAATATCCTTAACGACTACCCCTTATTAATATCCTTAAGGGCGAAGCCACCTATCACTCCCACCAGCTACCCCTTATTAATATCCTTAACGGCTACCCCTTATTAATATCCTTAAGGGCGAAGCCCGTACCATACTCTTATATATAGGTAGTGATTTTCGTACCACATAAATTGATAAATTTACCACAACAGTGCATTAAACAGTTTTACAGTATGCTATAAAATTTACACCTTGTGGTAAGTTTATCAATTTTAGTGGTAGTGTGGTACTAATATCACCACTCCTTATATATAGATCACAAACTCGGAATGAAATTTTGTATTTTAAAATTTTTTTTTTTTTTGGCAATGAGTTAATTAGAAAAAAAACGAATTTTTTTTAATTAAAGTTAAAAGCAATCTATAAAAATTTATAAATAGACCTTCTCAACCTTCTCTCTTTAAAAATCTTTTTTAAGGATCCCTACCTTATATATATATATATACACACTCTATATACTCATATATAAAGCATATTGTCTACCTTATCTATAAATTCTAAGACTTTCAACTTTTAAGTTAAGACACGATCTTGACTATCTTTAGCATGATATATCATGACCATCCATTATCATATTGTACTAAGGACTATATGGTCATTTGCCACAATTTTAAATTATGACAAATGGTCCTTCACATGTGTTGTCCTTTCAAGGACAATACCTTCGTACAAAAAAAAGAAAAGAATAAAAGAAAATATGGTCCATTCATATTTTTCCCTCTTCATTTTTCTTTATCTCACCGGATTTCACGAATTTGCCGGAATTATTAAACTTGCCGCAATTAATCACTCATCTCAAACTCCAAAGTCAAGAACATTTGTAAAAGTAGGCACTATCGTCTCCTATGCTATGCGCAAACAATTTTTCTAGTATATATATATTTGTTATACATGCTAATTTTAATCTATATTGCTTTTAATTGCTTGACTGTGATTAGCTCAGTAGTATTGTTTATATGGTAGCGTTACCGAAATTGTGATTAGGCTGCCGGTGATTTGAAAACTGACGGTTATGATAAACGATTTGAAAAGGGGAATTGGGATTCGGGCCATATCTTGGCGGGGCAAACAAAAAAGGTTCTGGTATTGAAGTTTTTTTTTTTTGCAACCATACCCTGTGAATTGGCTTTTTTTGACTTAGTTTTTGGATGTATATGTGGTGATATTTGATTAGTTACCAACGTACCAAATTTTGACATGGTGGCAACCACACTATTCACCCCTAATTCTAAGTTACATAGATACATAGAGTTTGGATGAAAGGTGAATACATTTCCAAAACAGTTATCCCTATTATATAGTCTTTGTTAAATTTTACTACCATTTTATATTCTTGGATATAGTTAACTTGAATTTCATTTTTGTTAATCTATTTTTTGTTTGCAGGTCTTCTGGATAAATGACGAAGAAAAGAGGTGTTTGTTGATTTCAGCTAGAACATTTCTCACAGCAGGTCTTCCAAATTACCCTAGATGGGTGTCACATTATTATTTGAGGTACCTCTCTATGTGTTTAATCTATTTCTTTCACGGCTGAAGGGCTATTATTGATAATTTATATCATTTCTTAATACTTTCATTTGTTACTCCAAAAATAAACTTTCAATAACATTTTTCAAACAAAAGATGTTCTTCCTTGAACGTGATAGTACTTTTTCATATATTCATGAGGCTAACCTGGAGACCGCATATCTATATATTATTCATCATTTTTTGATCCAATTGATTCAAAGGTCCAGTTCATCTTAGCTGCTGCAAAGGAAAATCTCCTTTAAAGAACTTTTTTAGTTTTTCAATCTATTCTAGAAAAGACTTTTCAATATGTTTTGCTTCTTTGATTCAAATATTGTTTTGAATATGCGGAGCTAAAATTTAAAAAATTATCACTTTGCTCATGCTTCGCCTTGCTATTTTGATTTTCACTAAAGTGCGTTTGGCATGGAGAAGTTATAGAAAATGAATTGCAAGAGAGAAAAGAAAGGAATAGAAGGAAATTGCTTGGAAAATATTGATATGAATCAAACCCAAAAATAGCAACAGACAGTAGAAGTGATAAGAATAGAATAGAAAATATAGCAAGAACAAGACAAGATAATCTGGATTAATGCCCCAGCGGCCCTAAGTTTCTAAGAACAATTAATAATAATCTTCCATACCCAGAACCATGGCCTATGGCCTTATTTAAATAAGACACTTCTAACCTAACTTGTTCACCAAGTTACTAATAATAATAATAATAATAATAATAATAATAATAATAATAATAATAACAATAATAATAATAATAATAATAATCTTAACCGGCCCTAAACCCCTGGGCCATTAGGCCCATATTCTTCTTACAGCCCTGATTCATATCATTACTCCCGCACCAAAAAAAACCTTGTCCTCAAGGTGTTGTTGGGAACCCGTTGTTATTCCCGGATCCCATGTTTTGATGTGTAATGTTGCCAGTCGTAGATCATAGGAATGCAGCAGAATAGAACCCATAATAGCATTGCTTCCAGTGTCGAATTTGAAGTCATAGATGGCTGCATTCTGTTGATGTGACATAAATCCAACCTGAGCAACAACAAAATCATATTGAACCCGTATGAAAGGCTCAACTATCATCTTCTGAGGCTGCTTGCTGTTGTCTTCCAACTTTGTATGATCAGGCTCCTTGCTTCTTCTAAAAACAGCTTCCTTGTGTTCTTTAGAATCTGCTCCCTTTAATTCTGGTAGCCCAGAATCGAACCCATCATCCCTGCTCTCAGTTATCTCTGGATTAATAAAAGTTTCCTTTCCAACCTCTTCATCCTCTTGTTGCAATTTCTCTTCAACCACTGTTGGTCTAATAGGAGCATCATCGAACTGATCTTCATTCTCTTCATACTTTGCATTCTCTACACGATAAGTAGGGGTTGATGTTGGTGGCATTTTGGTGGGAAAAGTTGGCTGGCATGCCAGCCGCATCTCTTCCCTAAATTCCCTTAGACAGAGCAAGGCCTGTTCTATATTAACCGAAATGGCAGCCACCTTTTGCTGGAAATCAGCATTAAAATCACTAATCATATGAGCCATAATACCCACAAGTTGCAAGATCCAAAGCTCTGATACCAATTGATATGAATCAAACCCAAAAATAGCAACAGACAGTAGAAGTGATAAGAATAGAATAGAAAATATAGAAAGAACAAGACAAGATAATCTGGATTAATGCCCCAGCTGCGCTAAGTTTCTAAGAACAATTAATAATAATCTTCCAAACCCAGAACCATGGCATATGGCCTTATTTAAATAAGACACTTCTAACCTAACTTGTTCACCAAGTTACTAATAATAATAATAATAATCTTAACCGGCCCTAAACCCCTAGGCCATTAGGCCCATATTCTTCTTACAGCCCTGATTCATATCAATATCTATATCTTTCACTTTTTGATAAATAACAAAAAGTTAACATGAGAAATTAAGTAGGAAACCAATTCTTCTGTTTCGTGGTAGAAGTGTAGAACTAGATTAAAAAACATTATAATCTTAGCATTCTTCTTTATACAAGGCCACACATGTAATCTCAATCTGGCAAAAGATGACGGGATATGTAATATGTTATTAGTTGCGGAGTATATATCATTAATCTGCGTTTCTGAGAAAATGATCCTCTATTTGTATACACAAACAGAGTTTACATCCACATTTTTTTTTTGCAGGTTTTCGACTGTCGCGGAGTATTATTTTAAGGAATATCATGACATCAATTGTCAAATAAAAACCAATGTGTTATCACCTGGTACCATGTATGCTGCTAGCTTGATATTCAAATACCGGGAGCAATCTATTAGGGATCTCGAACGCGTAAAGTTGATTACGATTAAATGGAAAATGGAAGAGTTGAGTGTTCGTTCTACACACACCGCAGAACTCATAGTGAATAACTGGTATAAGATCAACATGTGGCATTTCATATATCATGGTCCAAGTGCTGAATTTGACTTTGTGATAGAAGAGCTTTCATATTTCGAAGATCGTATGGAATCTGAGTTATTGATCCAGGGAATAGAATTTTATCCTATAGAGATGGCAAGTATCTCTTACTGAACTAACTTGGTCTTTGATTAATTTATTCACTGGTCGCATATAGAAGTCTAAAACGGAATCTCTTATGGAATCTGTTTGCTTTCTTACCTTATAGATGCAGCATGAAGAGACTGAAAGATTTTCAAGTCATTCGATAACACATGAAGATGCATATTGGTGGGGAAAGTTGCCAAATGACTTTCAAAGCTATATTGAAAGGTCAGACAAGCCGTTGCACTACACCAACAAAAAAGAGCTCTACTTTTGTTTTTGTGATGGTTTCCTTGGTGATGATGGCCAATTGGTAATTTCATTTTCTTCTGTTTTTGACAAGTTTTTTTTACTTAAGCTTCAGTCATATCTAATACATACAGAATTATTGTTTAACAGTGGTTTTCACTATGCAAATCAACCGGTGCAATATATTCTATGCTACCAGCTACAAGTACCGTGCCTGATAACTCTAACTACAAACGTTTAGATACAATATCTCTATCTACATCCAGGTTGCCAATCCCTTCATTACATGCTCTATGTAAACTTTTGTGTTTCGAGCTGGTGACAAACTGTGTATGTTCCAAGAATTTCGGTTGATTAAGTTTATATATTCATCTACAGGTTTGGGAAGGTGAAAAAACTACGAGGTGCCTATTGGTACAGTTTTGAGTGTAAACTTCAATTCCACATGTTTTCACCTCAGTATAAATATGCATGTTATCTTGTGTTCAAATTTGAAGACAACCATGCTGAGCCTGATGATCCTTGTTTCTTTAAGGCATGGTACAACTTGGATGACATTTTTGGAGATACATTATTTGCCCATTTCAAACTGTCTTCAATGAATATACCAACAATAAAGCCAAAGAATGATTATGGATTAGATGACTCCACAACTGAAAGATGGATTCCAAAACCTGACATGGAACGTCTTGTAGATACTCAGATCGAAGAAAGAGAGGATGGTTGGATGGAGTTGATGTTGTGCAAACCACTTGAGCAGTTGCAAGACCATAAGTCACTAAGGGTAACATTATCAAAATACAAGGGCGGGAGCTTTAGCGGAATTCTTGTGGAAGGCCTCGAGTTTAGACCATTTAAATAACAAGGTATACCTATTGTGTATTTGGAAATGGTCTCTCTGAGGGAGTGATTTTGAGTTTGAACTTGTCTTTGAAATTTATGTTTGTAGCTTTCAGAAAAGGCTAATCAAATGTATTGTAAATTTTATATCTTAATTTTCTGTTATTTAAAAGTCAAATGATATATTAAACATACTTTGAATCAAGGCTATAGAGAGTCTAATGATATATATCTTGAGTAAACTTGACTCTTGTTCTTTTTCTTTTTTTTTTAATTGTATTTGCATTTCTTTGAAAGATAAAGTTTATTTCATATGAAAGAAAGAGGATATTAATAATGTGCTGGGATTTTTTGTTAGATTTTAAATAGTTAGATTTCCTTCAAGTTGAAGGATACAATGTGCGATATTTTATCTGAATCATTATAATCAATCATTAATTAAATAATTTCTACCATGTCAATTTGTAAACTTTGACAAATTGTAACTTTTATTATATGTTTGTTGGAAAAATCTGATAGTTAATGTCATGGGAAAACCATTATACATAGTCGTTTTAAAATAACCATTATACATACACCGTCGAGGTATTGGGGCTCAAAATTTGTGAAAGGCGACGCTGAGCAATTACTTACTTACCTATTTTCAGCTCTGTATTGTGTCGTTCGTGTTGAAACAAATTGTTATTATATGTATTTGCGTTGAACTTTTAATCGCAGAATTAATAATCATTCCGTCATATTAAATATATATTTATTTAAGAGTTAAACCACAATAAATTTTGTCGTGTGACTGTATTTTTTTTTATTGATAATGTACCACTATATATGTTTGATAAAAACTTTGATATATAAAATAGATACTTATTCAAAAGCATTACCACACTAAAAAAAGAATAAAGTTTCAATATATTGATTCCACCAACATGCTTAGTAAAACTCTTGGTTTTGTTCCAACAATTAAATCCTGTTAATGTAAATGAATAACCCCCACCTTGGTTCCCTACATAATCACCACATAAGTAACAACACAAGCAAAAAGTTTTGTCCGCTTTTACACTATACTCTAACCAATTACTATACTTGTCATACCACTCTACACAAATGTCATAAAAAAATAATAGTTTTAATATATCATTTCAACACCCAAAATAAAAAAATTAAAAAGTAACTCGTAGTTTTAAACCCGAAAAGTATCCAATGTGGTAAAATCGATTGTTATAAAAATAAATAATAAAAGTTTTGAATATAATTAATCACCTGGAAACCCAAAAGGAAAGAAAATATGCAGAAGACCAAAAAGTAACTCATCTTTATTAACCTGTGATGAGATTTTATTAACTAAAAGACGTTTATTTCAGGAATAAACATTGTTCATTAATCAAGGGTTTGTATTTTAACTTTTATAAAACATGGGATCATGATATACGTTTCGGCATTGTTCACCAAGAACACAATTAAGTCCCCATGGAATTCAGATTCCCTATACAGTATTATCTCACGTGCAATAAAACCATTTTATTCTGAGCAAGAGCCTTACGGAACATAAAGTTACAAAATCAATCACAGTAATTTTAGAATCAAAATTACTCTAACAAATCTTGGGATAATCATCCTTAATACTGTCCTTGCAATATACCTTACGGAGCATAAAGGTACAAAATCAATCATAGTAATTTTAGAATCAAAAATAGTCTAATCAATCTTATAATAGTCATGCTTAGTCTGGTATATTTAAGCTGATTCCAAAAGTAACAATTACTATCAAAGAGATCAGAGGAAATCTTTTATTTTCTTCCTCCTAAAGCAAAGGTAAGTTTCCTTATCTTTTAATATTATAATATAATTAATCATAAGGCATGTAAATTTGATAAACAAGTTTATGATATCTTGCACCCAAATAATTAGGGTATCCCCCTAAAAACCCTAAAACCCTAGCTTTCCTTCCAAGCTAGCTCCTCTTATAAATAGAGGTCCTCCCCAATAGTTGAGACATGTTCTCTTCACCCTCATAATACCTAAGGTGGCCGGCTCCTCTAAGGAGTCGTCTCCAGCGCCAACACAAACACCTCCGATTTCGTGGCGTTAAGCTTCACAAAGCTTTACATCGATAGGGAATCGCCAACGAATCGATCCAAACCCCTCCTTGTTCTTGATCGAAGGTCCATGCGATTATTTGATCAAACAAATTGACGCCATCTGTGGGACATTACATTACACGATCCCACATACTATTGCCGGGTTAGATTTCCGGCCACCTTAATCACAGATCATCAAAACCTTTTTCCAGATCTCACACAACCCAATATAAATCACTACACTTACACCATGTTTATATATTCCCATTATATTGAAAAACTAGTCCTAATACTCGTACGATGTACGGTAGCCATAGATATTGTACCATAAAGAAATTCGAATATGCCTCATATATGATTTATGAGTATGAAATAAGTTGTGCTTCAAGTAAATTGATGATTACAGTTAAATTATAATAAACAGTAATAATAAATATAATATATATTTAGTTAGAGTTTTGGATTTACCTTAAATTTATACAATCACATCAAAATTGAAATTTGTAAGCATAGTGGATGATGACAAATAGCCTTGTGATTTCGGATCGTAAATTCAAATTTTTTAAAACTTCATGTTAATAACTTATTATAAGTAATATAAGTAATAGGAGTTTAAGAGTTGAAAAAGAAAAAGATACAATTTATTAATGAGAAAACGATCAATCAAATAAGGTTATAATGTGTTTTGTATCTATAAACTAAGAGTTAAAGTTTAATTGTAAGTCTAATTAGGAAATTGTATCTATATACAATACAAAAAGATAATTTAATAAAATAAATAAATGAAAAGGACTCGTGTACATTCACGTGTCGTTTTAAGAATATCTCAATCATGTATTAGTTTATCGATAGATACACATATCAACAAAACTTTGCATTGCACATTAATATTATAACTATCATGTACATATAAGTTGGAAATTTTTATTTCAAATAGAATAGACATTATAATTATAAGTTAAAGTATAATAAATTATAAGTAAATAAACTTTTACACAGTGAAACTAAAACAAAATATGAACTTGAACTACGTACGTATACCTGCAAACGTTTGAATGTGGCAATTGAATTACGCGAAGTGGCTAACTAAAATAAACCAATTTTAATTGGTGTACAAAAAATCCCAATATGGGGAGGCAATTGAATAGATAATTTAGCAATCTTTTATTAATACTAATTCATATTTTAATGGTAATTTTAATTTAGAGCAAAGAGACTCTATTTTGTTTGTAATAGTGTTACTAATTAATTTGAAGAATGAAATAATAATGAATAAAATAAAGAAAACTAAATTGGATATACTTTTAACGTATGGCAATCAACATGTGATCATGCAAAAAATAATAATAATAATTGAAAGTTGAGTAGCTGAAAATTATACCTTGCCATATGATATCGTAACTGAGATGAGAACAAAAAATTATTCCTTTCCATAAGATATAGTAATTAAGTTGTAAAATAGTGCTCAAAAGTAAATCGACGTATAAAGTTATATTAGGGGTTTATTAGAAGTTACGAAAACAAGTACCCGCGTGTTACGGCGGTGAGATGGTGCGGTGATATCTAGGTCATAGAGTATGATAGGTTATAGGAGTTGATATGTCATAGAGTATGATAGTCAAATGCTTTAGCCGTACGGGCTCCGCCCTCGGATTTAAAAATTTGTCGAAAGTATATCGAATAACATCTCTATTGAAAGAGCATGAAATTTTAAGAACACCCATACAATTTTTATAATTTATCGATGTATGGTTTTTGAGATAAAAGATTTTGAATGAATTGGAGGAATAAATGATTTATGGAGGAGAGAGAAAAAAGATGATTAGTTGAGATTTGAAGAGAGAGAAAGGGTATTATAATTATTTTAGATTAATATATAATAGATAGGAGGAACATTTTAGGGAAGTATTTAAAATCAATATTGAAAATTTCAAGTTCAATGTTGAAAATCTAGAGAAAATCTGCTTTATAATATAGTATAGATTAATATGACAAATTGTCTTATTTGAGATTTTAATAAGGAAGGTAAATTGTAGAAACATTAGGATCCGTAGAAGATCTAAATTGTAAATTTATTATTTTATAGAAATCCTACTTTAAATACGTATAGATGAGATTAAAATAAGATTTATTAAATAGGTTTTTTTAATAAATATGACTAAAAAACAGGTATCGTTTTAAGGGTAGATTCCAAAAAACTCACACCTCGATGACCTTCTCTTATTTTTTGTATAACAAAAAAATAAAAATAAATGATGGCAAATTTCTAACATATTCTTTTTAGTTTATCAAATAAAGCTACGATCATGTTTTTTTAGTTTATCCCCTACAAATTTCTAACATATTTTTTTTTAGACAATGGAAATCAATTCCATGGTTAAAAAACAAAGAGAGACGCAAATTTTGACCCCAGCATAGCACCACCGTTACATACGACCGAATATAAACTTAAAGGCCGTCTATAGTCATTAAAAGAAAGTATTCGTATGTGTTCATCGACGTCAAAAGAAAAGAAACCAATTCATTAACACTCCCCAAAACGATATCTCTCTTGGAGTTTTTGCGAAACAGAAGATCCACGATTTGGTTGTCTTGTGGATGGTTAGCTAAATCTCGAGAACTCAACCCACAGTCCCAGATCCGATCGAAGCTAGAAAGTTGTTTCGTTTCTGTTACTGATGGTCCACGAATGCACAACTTATGTTATATTTAAATTAGACAAGAAAGTAAATAGAAGATTAATAGCAAGAACAATGACAAGTTCAATTGTAATAAATCAATGCAAGTATAATCATATGTATCATTGATTAAACGATGAATACATGGTCGATCTTACAAACTTGACTTACAAGAATACAAATGAACAAGGTAATTGCTAAGTCTAGACACACTATAAACTTGAACAATTACAAGTGACACACACTTTCAAGGTGACTAACACACTTAATACAATGCGGCTATGTTGCTTTATATAGAGGAAGAATTAGAGCAACACAGCCTCCTTTTGATAGTGATAGATGGTGGTTGTCGACGTTCCATTGGCTCCTTGTACTTTCAAGCAAGAGCCCTTGTCTTCTTTACCAAAATGGGTATGAGAGAGAAGACCCAAGTTTTGGTCCCAACATGTACCTTTGCCATGTAAGGTATGTTACAGTTGGAAGAACCACCATGTGACTTTTGTCTTCATATGGTTTGAATACTTCCTGCCATGACAAACATTTGGGCAGCATACACCCCGCTGAAGAGAGTCACTGGACTTGCTGAGGACTTACTGACGATACATGTCAGCGAGCAAGTCTGGTCAGTGAATCCAAGACTCAACAATCTCCCCCTATTCGCTGGAGAGACTTGTTGAGTAAGTAAAAGAATGTAGTATGAAGGAAAGATGTCTTTTATATCATTAAAGAATGTTACAAGCTGAAGCATAAAGCTTTTACAAATTAAGACATCTAAAGATTAGCAGCTTCGATCTCCCAAGCGTCCTCCTATTTGGCAATCCTCAGCACTGGATCATCTCTTCTATGAGGTTTCAACAGCTCTTCATCAATCTTGCTGCTGAACCATGTGGCACTTGCTAACTTGGAGAATCTCTTTCTAATGCTGATGAGAAACCCAGTGGAATCTTTTTCTATTTCTGCCAATCTGAAGAATAGTTGATCATTCTGGAAGTTTTGGAAGAATATGCCAGCAGGGGACTCCAATGTCCTTCCTTCTTCAAACACACTTCTGGAAGGCAAGCGAAGATTTAAGGTAGCATCACCGGCTAGAGGAGGAAGAGCTGCTGGCAAGGGTTGATGCATTTCTTTCCTTTTTCTTTGTACTTTCTTGCCAACAGACGTTGAGATAGCTGCTGGAGCTCCAAACACTAATCTCAGCATAGGCAGATCACACTTGAACTTCGTTTCAAAACCTCTTGCCTTCTCAAAGTACTCCCTCAGCATGTTCTTCAATTGATCATAGCTGGGAGCCTTTTTGTCTTTGATAAGCATATACACTTCAGCCCATTCGGATGCACTCAGAGTAGTTGCCTTGACACCTTCATATCTGACTGGCTTGTCAGCACCTTTTCTTAAAATCTTCAAATTTGTCTTTAGGCCCATGTCAGCACGAAAGGCTTCAGCAGCCACTATTCTTTGAGGCCTCCTCCTGTCATTCATGTATTTCAACCATTTAGCCTTTTCAACTTCAAACTTAGATCTCTTTTCACTCAACTGCTTCTCTACTTCATCATGTTTATGTCTGTAGAGAGCTTCAGCACCACCAGTTTGTAGAATCATCTTCTGCTCAGTATCCAATTGATCTTTTTCAAGGAGTGGTAGCTGTCTTATGAATTCCAAGTTTTTCTTTTCATTTTCTTGGTTCTCTTTGATTCTGTCCAGCTTCTTGATGGCTTCTTCTTGAGTTTTTCCCTCAGCAGTCAAGGCCAAAATGTCAATCATTTGTGTTGATGACCTGCTGGGAATTGGATGATCAGTGATTCAGTAGAGAACGAGATGGTAGCAGCTTGAGGTTTCTTGAAAAATCTAGACCCCGTGAGCTGTTTCCTTTGACTATCAGTCATTGGAGTGATTTCAGCATTTGCTAGATATCGTCTGTGAAAGATTGGCAACATTTCACGAGAGCTGTCTTGAGCCATTTCCTGAGCGAACCCAGCTTCCCATACAGCCTTCATGGTTTCTGGTTCCAACTGCCCAGCTTCAGAAATTTCAGGTTGGGGAGATTTGGCAACAATCTGCTGCTCCCCTTCAGCATTTACATCTTCAGTCTCCCCCTCAGCGCCAACAGAGGGAACTTCAGCATCAATTTTTGTCTCCCCCTCAACACCAGCAAGGGGAGTGTTTACTTTATCCTCACTGACAGCCACTATTTCTAGTTCATCTTGTTTTTCAGTGGTTGCAACAGTGTTTTCTTCACTTGCAACCTTGTCAGCAGAAGCTTCATATATATCGTTCACCGCTTTGTTAACAACTTCACTGACAAGTGCCATTACAACAACATCAACTTTCTCCCTCTTGGAGGTAGTATCATTAATAACTACCTCCACCATTGCTGTTGGGGCTGCCTGCTGCTGAAGAAGTTGGGACAACATAGTCTTTATTTCCCCAACTTCTTTTACTAAGTTCTCTTGGTGCTTACGATCTTCCTCAGTGAATGAGACATGAGGAGGAAGACTGGCCACTTGAGTTTCCAAGGCATTTATGGCCTTGGTGTTGCATTCAACCTGGGAGATGAGAGGAGAAACCAGGTCAGCAACCCTTTTTGCTTCAGCAACAGCAGATTCACTGCTGCTGGATGCCTTCTTTGCTGAAAACCGTACAGCTGTCCCAATCTTGCACAACGATCGCGAGAAACCTCGAATGGCCTGCTAATCTCTTTTGACGACGTTAGTATAAGTGCACAACTTCTCTTGATCAGCAGCCATAGAAACAGATTTTTGTTTAAGTGTCTCGATGCTGGGAGTGTTCTCATTTTGCTTGCTGTACCAGTTTTCCAAGATCTTCACCACCTGTCATCTTCATGACTCTTGAGTTGAACAGCGAGCGTGGGCGCCTTGGTGAGATCATTTAGTTGGTATTCCACCCTGGCCAGCCTATCAGAAGAGTTAGTGGAGTAAGAGATAACCAACTCTTTGTCAGTTTGAGAGTCGATAGGCTTGCCAGCAGATGAGCAGCCAGGAACACTTTGGAAGGAAGAGGGCATGCCAAAGGAGAGCATGGTGTTCACTGGTTGCATGGGTGGAGTCTGAGGTCTGGCAGAAAGAGTCAGCACCTCAGTTTCTTCAACATTTGCTGCTGCATTATCATCAGCAACAGCTTCTTCAACACTTTCATTGATGGCTACTGCATTTACATCAGCAGCAGCCTCTTCTCCAGCATCAACCTCCATGTCACTCGCTTCAAGTTCATCAGCCTGGTTGGAGGAATCCAGCTGGAATTCATCAACCATGAAATCTCCCAACTCCAGATCACTCTCCTCATCAGCATCAATATTTTCAATTAAATTTTCTTGTGCAATGACCTCAACACCTTCAACAAAACTTCCTTCACCACAAACAACATCCTCAGCATTCCTAAACTCAATACCCATCCTTTCATCAACAGAAAAATTTAAAGAGGTAGGGGAACCGGGTGCCTCAGCTTCAGTGTGTTGTGTCACCAAAGCATCATCGGCCGTAGATTTTGTTGTCTCTAGCATCACCTGTGATATAGCTGCTGACAACGACTCAGAGGGTTGAGAAGAAGAGGGAATTAATAGTTTGGTTGACTTAACTCTAGTCAACTGGGGTGGCCCTTGATCTTCACCAACCTCTCCTACAGAAGATTGAGGTGGCTGCTTGCGGTTACCCTTTTTCTCGTCAGCAGCCTTTTTTGAGACTGCTGATGGGCTGGATGGGTCTCTATTGTCCTTGGGCAGTGAGGACATCCTAACCTTAGAAGTTTAGCCCTTTGTTACTCACTACTGGTGTTTTGGGACAGCAGCAGGAGGTGAAGTGGAAGAACTTGATAGTGTTTTCTTGGTTTTTTTTGGAGCTTTGGAGGTTGCTGGGGGGATTATTAGCATACCAGCTCCAGCAGGGTTAGGTTTGTAAATATCAGGATATACAGAGTATAGTACCTGCTTCATTGCTGGAGTGAGCACAACATACTTTGAATCAAACTGCTCTGGGTCGCAAGCAGGAATCTTATAAACGGAGCTTGCAACCCTTGGAGAGATGATGAATTGAGCACCTTCAGGGAGATACTTTTCTTTCAGCTCCCTTCTGAAGATTAATGAGAGAAAACGTGCAAAGGGCACTGAGCTTGATCTGTTCTTTATTGTGACCTTCCCCTTTAGGTCTTCAAAAATTACGCTGGCAAAGTCAATATTGTGACCATTTGCCAGCGCATATATTATTTGCATTTGGGCAGCAGTGGCTTGATCAAAAGAGCCACTGTTGCCACCCAGACACTGGATTACATGAGTGAACAACAGCCTCCATACTCCTGGTAGATACTTTTTCTGAGGGTTGCTGTGCACCGATTGTGCAGGTTCCATGTTGGTCCCATACCCAACGGTTAGCAACCATTCCTTCCATACTCCAATGGGGACCAATTCCACATATGGATGCTCTTCCGATTGTTTGCGAAGACGAAGAGCATCTCTCAGTGAGTCTACTGAGATGGAGATAGTGTGTTCTCCTTTCATTATAGTGCCAGTGATGGTGCTACTGGCAACCTTATAATCACATGTCCACCAAAACTCCCTTAGGAGGTGGACACACATTTCCTTGGGATCACTATAGATCGCTTTTCTGACTGGGCATCCCATTATGAAATCAAGCATGGAAAAATACCCTTTGGTTTTAGATGGGATCTCTTCAGATCCCAGATAGTTATTGGCCTTGATGACCAGTTTAGAAGCTTGAAAAGATACTTGTTTAGAAGGATTAATGCCTTCATTATCATATACTTTTGAGTTAAGATATGAAAGATTTTGTTGTTCAGGAACATTTTTGGATGAAGAAGTCATTTTGGAAGAGAAAAGATTAGAATATGATATGAATAAGAGTTTGAGATGAATATTTTGAGAAAATAAAGAAGATTTGAGAGAGTTTGAGAGATTTGAAAGTTCGAGAGAAAGAAATGAACGTAAAAGAAGGAGAAGTGGAAGAGATTTGCATATATATGGCATGGATATGGGTCCCATAAGTGCAAAAAGTGAGTCGTCACATGTACTCTCTTTCATACGTGGCATATGAATTATTATATTAAATTATGGGACACTGTTTATATGTACGTATGAGGGTTGTATGATGTGACTATATGAACCACGATTTCAACTATACTCGAGTTCATACGGCGCGTACAGTGTACAAGTTGCCCATTTGGGAGAAAATCGAGGTAACCGTTTGAGATATAAATAATAAAATATTAACAAAATACGTAGTGGAATACACTCAGATAAATTGAGGTATCCACTGAAGAGTCACTATTTTATTTAAAAAAATGGTTACCAAGTTTTCAATCAGCAACACAAAGAAGGAAAGAGTGATTGCTGACGAGCATTAAACAATTTTTGGCAAATTGTCAGCCATAAACGGATTTTAGATGTCTTTACCAGCAGCCGTTTGCTGCTGGACTAGATAGGGACTTTTAACACCCTATTACTTTTATTATGCTTCTTCCCAAAGCATCGGGGATCAACAGATTTTAGGTCTTTACCAGCAGCCGTTTGCTGCTGGACTAGATAAGGACTTTCAGCACCCTATTACTTTTATTATGCTTTTTCTCAAAGCATGAGGGATCAACGGATTTTAGATATCTTTACCAGCAGCCGTTTGCTGCTGGACTAAATAGGGACTTTCAGCACCCTATTACGTTTATTATGCTTTTTCCCAAAGCATCAGGGATCAACGGATTTTAGATGTCTTTACCAGCAGCCGTTTGCTGCTGGACTAGATGAAGACTTATGGCTCTTCATTTGCCTTGTTATGTAGCAAGTAAGACACACTTGAACTTGCTGAAGGATCTTGATATAAGTCAAGAGATTTTAACTTACAAAAGATATGTAAGTAGCAGAATCACCATTTAGCATTCCCGACCTGCTGACGAGATCCTTGAATCTCTTTTCATCTAAAGGTTTAGTGAAGATGTCAGCAAGTTGATCATCAGTGGGAATGAAGTAGATTTCAACATCCCCCTTCATGACATGATCACGAATGAAGTGATACCTGATGTCAATATGCTTAGTTTTGGAATGCTGAATAGGATTAGGTGTGATGGCAATAGCACTAGTGTTATCACACATAATTGGGATTTTAGAAAAATCTAAGTCATAGTCAGCAAGTTGGTTTTTCATCCAGAGGACTTGTGCATAACAACTTGCTGCTGACACATACTCTGCTTCAGCAGTGGAGATGGAAACTGTATGCTGTTTCTTACTAGACCAACTAGTCAGCCTTCCCCCCAACAGTTGACATCCACCACTGGTACTTTTTCTATCTAACATGCATCCAGCATAGTCAGAGTCAGAGTATGCAACTAAGTCAAAATTTGAATCTTTGGGATACCAAAGACCCAATGAGGAAGTCCCTTTGAGATATTTGAAGATACGCTTGACAGCGAGAAGGTGAGACTCCCTGGGAGATGCTTGATATCTTGCACAAAGGCAAGTAGCAAACATAATGTGTGGGCGACTCGCTGTGAGATACATCAGCGAGCCAATAATCCCACGATAGAAAGTGGGGTTCACATGCTTACCATCAAGGTCAGCATGGAGATTGTTTGGAGGAGACATAGGAGTAGTCTTAGTAGTGATATTAGACATATCAAATTTAGCCAGCATGTCTCATATGTATTTTTCTTGGTTTATAAAAATGCCATCAGGAAGTTGGCGAATTTGTAGACCAAAGAAGAAGGTCAGCTCACCCATCATACTCATTTCAAAGTGAGAAGACATAAGTGAGCTAAACTTATTACAAAGTTTCTTGCTGGAGGATCCAAATATGATGTCATCAACATATATTTGTACATATAGGACATGAGCACCCTTTCTATAGATAAAGAGGGTGCTGTCTATAGATCCTCACTGAAACTCATGAGAAAGAAGAAATTCAGAAAGAGTGTCGTACCAAGCTCTGGGAGCTTGTTTAAGACCATATAATGCCTTATAAAGACGATAAACATGGTTTGGCTTGGTTAGATCTTCAAAACCAGGTGACTGCTCCACATAAACTTCTTCTTCGAGTTTTCCATTTAAGAAAGCACTCTTGACATCCATTTGATATACAATGAGGTTTCTATAAGCAGCATGTGCCAAGAATAGGCGTATTGCTTCAAGTCTGGCCACTGGAGCAAAGGTTTTGTCATAGTCGACACCTTCTTCTTGAAGGTAACCTTGAGCAACTAACCTAGCCTTGTTACGTATAACAACACCATCTTCGTCCATTTTATTTCTATAAACCCATTTTGTTCCAATGGGTTCTTTGCCAGGAGGAAGAGGAACTAAGAACCAGACATGCTGTCTTTGGAATTGTGTTAGTTCTTCTTGCATGGCAGCAACCCATGATGGGTCAACCATAGCCTCTCCAATATTCTTAGGAGTGATCATTGACAAGAAATTTACATATAGACATGTATTTCTAGTCGCTGATTGTGTCACAATGCCCTGCCGAGGATCACCAATTACTTGGTGAGTAGGATGACTTGAAGTCCATTTAAGTGCTGGGACACTTGATGAACCCAGAAGAGTGGCAGTGGAAGACGTTGGTATGGGATCAGCAGGAGAAGTATAAGAGGAGAGATCAATGGTTATTGAAGGTTCAACTTGAGTTTGATCAGTGGAGCCATTTAACTGATTTGAGTTATCAATGATGGGGTCATCAGCAGACTCCATGTCTTCAGCATTAGCTGAAGCATCATGAAACTCTTCATCAGCAGAGTCATCAACTTGCACATCACCAGCCAGAGATCTAGGTTTGGCTGATGCAGCATGGATTGATCTTAAAATAGGCTCAATCGTATAAATATGAGCAGCAACTTGCTCTAGTTCAGGTTCTACTGAATTGTCCTCAGTGAGTTGCTGATTAACAGGAGGCAGTGAGCAAGAAGCATCAACAAATGAGTCAGCATCCTCCATATGAGGACTAGTGAACTCATTGAAGATCTCTTCAGTAGATGAAGACTGGATATCTTTAAGAGAAGAAGAGCTTTCATCAAAAGTGACATGAATGGATTCATCCACCTTTTGAAGACGAGTATTAAATACTCTAAAAGCTTTGCTGATGGCAGAATATCCAACAAAGTAACCATCATCAGCTTTAGGATCAAATTTGCCAAGATGATCCTTGTTATTTAGAATAAAGACAGGACAACCAAATACATGGAAGTATTTGACTTGAGGTTTCTTCCCTCTCAACACTTCATATGCTGTCTTGTCATGTCTTTTGACAATGAGACAGCGGTTTTGAGTGTGGCAAGCAGTGTTGACTGCTTCTGCCCAAAATCGACTAGAAAGAGAGGACTCACTGAGCATTGTACGTGCTGCCTCAATGAGAGTTCTATTTCTCCTTTCAGCAACACCATTTTGCTCAGGAGTTCTAGTAGAAGAGAAGTTTTGTGAGATCCCTTGATCAGCACAAAAAGATTCAAGAGTGTGGTTTCTAAACTCAGTGCCATGATCACTTTTGAGTTCTTTAACCCTTATGCTGTTGAGATTTTCCATTTTCTTAACGAATTTGATAATTTCATCAGCAGCATCACTCTTAGAATTTAGAAAAATTGTCCACATATATCATGAATATTCATCCACAATTACTAAAGTGTATTTACTACCCTTTAGACTTTGGACATTCACTGGACCAAAAAGGTCCATGTGGAGAAGATGAAAACAATCCTTAACAGAATTGGCTTGTTTTGTTTTAAAGGTAGCTCTATGGCATTTGCCTTTTTTACAAGCACCACAGAGTCTATCCTTTTCAAAGGAAAGAGGAGGAAGACCACGAACAAGGTTCTTTTTGGCCATTGAGTTTATGGTTTTAAAGTTCACATGCAACATACGCTTGTGCCATAACCAATTTAAGTCGGATGCTGACTTAGCAAAGAAACAAGTCTCACTATCAGTCTTGATAGGAGTGAAGTCTACAAGATATACATCTCGTTTTCTTGGTGCTACCAAGACGACTTCCTTGTTGATATTTACTACAGTGCCTTGATGTTTATCAAGGATTACCTTGTAGTCAGCATCACACAGTTGACTTATGTTGATGAGATTATGTTTTAATCCATTTACATAAGCAACTTTTGAGAATTTTATGAGGCCATTAGAAAAAAGACCATACCCTTTAGTTTGTCCAGTGGAGTTATCACCAAACACCACAGTAGGACCAGGTACCTCTGTATAGTTATCCAACAGGGACTTAGAGCCAGTCATGTGTTTTGAACAACCGCTGTCCAAATACCACACTCCTTTTCCCAGCGAGCCCTGCATGGATATATGCATAGCTGCTGACTACTACAGGAGCACTATACTCAACTAACATTGAAGGTTGCCCCCAAGCATTTGAAATAACCCTTTGAGAATGGGGAAGTTCAATGCGTTGAGAAGCTATGTATACAGCGATGTTTACATCAGTGACAGAAGTGGTGTCACTAGGAACAGGTTCAGTAGAAAGGTTCCCACTGATCCTAGTAGAAGATGTTTCAGCAGATATAGAGATGTTTGGTTGAATTACAACCCCTGGAGCATCTCTTGAGCTAACGGAGTCACATTCAGAGGCAACATGTCCTCTGCTGCTACAAAGATAGCATTTTTTGTCAGAGGGGTTGCCTTTTTGATTCTGAATGAATAAGTCCCACAGCTGAGAAGAAAGATCATTCACTCGCTAAGTAAGTTCATTAATTTGAGTAGAGGAGGAAGATGTAGCCTTGCTCTTTTGCTTAGACTTGGATTTATTCCTTTGTCTAAGTTTAGGAGGGGGCAACTTAGGAACAGGACCAAGGATGGACTCACCATGATGATTTTGAGGATTTTGAGGTCCTCTAATCATAGTCCATGCTTGCTTTCCAGCAGGGAGAGAAGAAGAGGGACCCTGCTGAGAATGATTCACTCGGTTTGGAGTGATGGGTCTGGACAGACAATTTGGAGTCACTGACCTCATTTGCCTATGAGGTAAGTATTCCATGTTTGACATAGAGGATTGACTATGCTGAGTAGTTATTTGTCCTCTTTGTGGAGTAGTGGGTCTCATTTGCTGATGTGGCAAATGTCCCCGCTGAGGTGTTATAGGCCTCACTTGCTGATGTGGCAAGTGTCCTCGCTGAGGAGTGGTAGACCTATTTTGTGAGGGCAGTCTTCCCTTTTTAGGTGTGTTATGCCTTAGATTGGATTTTATAGGCATAGGTTGAGATGCCATATGAGTTTGAATATCAGCAGGTACAGCCTTTGTGGGAAGTACTTGCTGATGTCTTTCATCAGCAAACCTAACTCGTCTATTCATTAGACGATCATGATCAGTTTTGGGATTAGCATGAGTAGATTCCAGCTGAGAAGATTGAGCACTAGAATTTTGCTGAACAACATGTTTAACTCGCTGAGGAGTACCATAGTCATAGGGAGCAGCAATAGTGCTTCTTTTAAAGGGCTCAACACCTTTTACTGATAGTTGCTGAGGAGCAATGGGTACATAGCCATTACTTGAAATATCTCCTTTAAAGGTTCTAGGTGGAGAATGTTGAATTTTCCCTTCATGTGGCATCATGCCAACAATGGGAAGATGAGAGAACATGTCATAAGTACAGGTTGAGGGACTGGTACTTTTAACATTAGAGGAAGAGGGCAAACTGGTGGAAGTTGTAGCCTTAGAATCCATCTCAGCATGGTAGTCATTTTGTCCCTTGACAAAATACCACTTTTTAATCTTTTCAGGAGAGATGGAAGCTGAAGAGGGTGGAGGAATAGAGATTTCAGGCTTTACATCATCTTTAAATGAGTCAGCAAGTGAGGCAGCAACATCAAAATTGCCACCAATCACTGCTTGTACTTGAGCAGGGACTTGCTCACTCAAACATTGATGATGAAATTTGGAAGCCTTTGACCAAGAGGTCACAATCTTCTTCAGATTAGAAACTTCAGCCTTGAGAGTTTCATTATCAAGTTGGAGTTTCTGAGTCATTAACTCATGAGATTGAAGTTCCACATGAACATTTTTCAATTTCATAAGTTTTTCAGATTTTTCACTTAACTCTACTCCAGCAGAGTTAAGTTTAGATTGAAGTTCAGCACGTAGACTTTCTACGAACTGAAGATCACAAGACAAAGACTCAATAATTTTGGTCTTATCATTTTCAGAAGAAGAGGAAAGAAGAGAGTGTACCTTTTTAACAGTGATGTTTACCCACTGACTAGAGGAGACTTGATCCTTTGTCAGAGCATCACCGTCAGCAAGTGCCATAAGGCACATGTTATCAACATAATCGTCATCATCTGACTCATCTGAGTTAGCCCAATCATATTCTTCAGCAACTAGTCCTTTTGCTGGAATTTTGGCCTCCTCTGTTTCAGCCACCTTTGCCTTCAGCTGATAGTATTTGTTCCTGTATTCATCAGCAGATTTAGAAAGATTAGGTTTAGGAGCTCCTGGAGTGGGAATAGAGACCCTACACTCCTTCTGGTAGTGGCCTTTTCTGCCACACCTCCAACATTCTTCCTGTGATTTATCAACAGGAGGTTTGAGGGGAGCAATCGTTTTACGGTTATTCCACCTTCTAGAGTATTTTCTACCAGCAACTAGGGCAAATCCCATAAAGTCATTAAACATGTCTTGTTTCTCTTCGTCATCCAGCTCATCAATGAGAGTTTGAATGGGTGCTGAAAGATTTGAAATACTCGTGCCATCATAGAGATCGATGGACTCAGTAGAAACAAGAGCTAGAAGGTGAGAAATAGGATGGGAGGACATGCTGACAGAAGAAGAAGAAGAGATAGCATGTCTTTTGGCATCAGCAGAGGCTCGAATGTTTTGAGCCAATGCTCTCTCTTCAAATTGAAGAGTACCAAAGAGTTCTTCAAGATCAAAATCTTGAATTTTCTTCGTTGTACGAAGAGTTTGTCTTAAGTTTTGCCACTTAAGAGGAAGATAGTCGATGAATTTGTGGCATACTTCAAAATTATCATGAGTAATGCCAACATTAGTCATATCATTGAGCAACCCTTTAAAACGAGTATAGGTGCTTTCAAGACTTTCATCAGGAAGAGAGAAGAAGTTTTCATAAGCACGTTTCAAATCAATTTTCTTGATTTTAATGAGGTCAGCAGATCCTTCATAGGTACTGACCAGTCTATCCCATACTTCTTTTGAAGAGGGATACTTGATGACTAGCTTCATGATTTCAGTAGGAAGAGTGACAATAATCATGTTTTTAAACCTAGCATCAAGATTTACCAGCTTCCTTTCTTCATCCGTCCATTGAACCTCTGGTTTTACCAGGTCAGTGACAATCTCAGGAGCTTCAGGTGTAGCTCCTGGAGTCCTTTGGACGTACATCGGCATGTATGGACCCTCAGTTAATATTGTCATTAAATAAGGTTCCACACCAGAGATGTGAAAAAGCATTCTCTCCTTCCAAGACCCAAAATCCTTGGGCTCGAATTTAGGAGGTGTCGACACATAACCAAAGTCACGTGTGTTTACAAGGCTGGGAACAGAGGACATGTTCTTGTTTAAAAGAAAAAAAAGTTTTTCAAAAAAAAGAACA
Organism: Erigeron canadensis; assembly: GCF_010389155.1. Classification (NCBI taxonomy): domain Eukaryota; kingdom Viridiplantae; phylum Streptophyta; class Magnoliopsida; order Asterales; family Asteraceae; genus Erigeron; species Erigeron canadensis. The sequence goes on from NC_057761.1 coordinate 8,072,001, forward strand.
GAGTTTCAATGTAAACACAAGGAGGCAAACAGATCTTGTTCCAATGATTTAGGAACCTGGCTCTGATACCACTTGATGGTCCACGAATACACAACTTATGTTATATTTTTATTAGACAAGAAAGTAAATAGAAGATTAATAACAAGAATAATGACAAGTTCAATTGTAATAAATCAATGCAAGTATAATCATATGTATCATTGATTAAACGATAAATACATAGTCGATCTTACAAACTTGACTTACAAGAATACAAATGAACAAGGTAATTGCTAAGTCTAGACAAACTATAAACTTGAACAATTACAAGTGACACACACTTTCAAGGTGACTAACACACTTAATACAATGCGGCTATGTTGCTTTATATAGAGGAAGAATTAGGGCAGCACAACCTCCTTTTACCAAACCGATCCATACTCACCCCTAGTCCTTACCTTGGATAGGAATAAGGTCTTAAAGAACCCGAAGACGAGTTTTTTTGACTATGTAAATCATCGTAAGTTGTCAATTATAACCACCATGGAGACTGAATACAAGTCGAAAGAAGTTCAAGAAAATGAAAAAAAATAAAATATATATTTGAAGAAGTTTGGCCGATAATTACTACGTCCGTTGCAAACATCGCAAAGAGTGTACACGCAAGACTATTATGCGTACATACAAATCATAACGATGTTTTTTGGTGCTAAAAAACGCATACAAATGCATGCATGGTCTTCATGGAACTTCGAAGAATTTTGACATAAAATTCTAAAATATGGAGCTTTCTATTGGAATAAACATGATTCGATTCGAGTGATAAAACATCCCGGATCGTCCTGTGGAACTTGTAAGAGCATTAAAGCATAATTGCTATTGATTTCGGGTTCCATAACAAGATGATTGAGTAATAATGGGATGAGCAATTCGGTTGGAACATGATGCACGAATTTAATGAGGAATACACACACAAAAATTAGGGTATTATGTGTGTAGGGATTAGCCTTAACTTAGGGTTAATGACTCTCTATTTATAATGAGAGTATTTACACATTCAACCCCTTTGGTGTTTAATGTGTGTAACATTAGTCCTCATAGTTCTAATCATCTAATGGGAAACCCTATACTACGTCTCTAAGAGTAAATAAGCTCATTATATATTAACTAGACATAGGGGTTTCAGTTATCGTCAATTATCATATTAGGAATGATACATGATCAGTGACGGTCACACTAACGTGGTTCCAACATTCTCCCACTTGACCAAGCGATCATTTATCTATGAGTATTTAGTAAGTCCGGCCGGGATAATACTCATTTTGTTTTAAACCGAAATCATAGCCAATAAGTACAGTCGTAGAGAAGAACATCAACTCAGGACCCCCACTAGTCAAACTATGACTCAAATTTAAAACTAATAAGCAATAATCAACTAACTAAGACAAATTTTGTTATGTAATGTCTTTACATTGTTATGAGCTCGAAGTGTAACTAATAGACAAACAAAACTTGAATAAGGAGGAAAAATTTTCATTAACAGAATAATAATAATAACCAATAAGTACAACATGCTATCATAATGGGTCTTTTAGTAAGGCTCATCTTCGACACGTGTCCTATGAAGATTTTAAGAGGAAGACCTTCGGTCATTGGATCCAGTAGCATATTTATGTGTACTTATGTACTCAATACAAAGAACATTTTCCTCAATCCGTTCACGTAAAACAGATACTTTGTATCAAGATACATCTCAACGCCAGTTGAACTGTTACTGTTCAAAAATTACGGTAGCTGAGTTATCACAGTAAAACTTCAATGGTCTAATAATAAAGTTGATGACTTTGAGTCCACTGACCAGGTTCTTTAACAACATCTCATGACATGAAATTATGAACGTTCAGACATCATGGTAGACTTTACAGTCAGTTTCTACTTATGATTCCGTCAAAAGATAGGTTTGCCAGCTAATCATAAATATACATCCAGAAGTAGATTTCTTATTGGAATTAAAACATCCCACTACTTCTAAGTTGTCACCTCTTGTATAAGTTAATATGTAGTTTTTGGTCCTTTGCAAATATCGTAGAACCTTTTTAGCCATTTGTCAATATGTTAATCCGGGATTATATACTTAACTCCCAAGCATTTGTGAAGTAAAGTATAAAGGAGGCATAAGTGATAAAGGGCAAAAAAGTAAAATTGCATGTCCTTGATAATTTTTAATACAGAGTATAGAGATATATAAATAGATATAATATTCAATTAATTAATATTAGATGTATTTTTCAAGAAAGCATAAAAGAGTTGTAAATTAGTACAGATATAATAAGAATAGATCTGATCAAGCTGCTGCCAATCTTTCTGTAAGCAAGATTGATTTGGATTTAATTGCAGTAGTTGCTGGATCTTCTTATTATATTCATCGAGATCATTTGGTAATTATTTCCTAAATTTAAGTTGTTGTATATCAAACACAAGAAGAAGATCGATGTCGTTGATGAAAGAGTATGAACATCTCCAAATTCCATTAAAAGATATAAAATCGGCGACCAATAACTTTAGCGCAACCAACTTGATCGGCCAAGGTGGGTCCGGGAAGATTTATAAAGGTCAACTTTCCCGTAAATCCCGAGAAGGGGAGAGGTTGACCACCATGGTTGCTGTAAAGCTGTTTAATCATGCTTTTCGGGAAGAAGGCCTCGAGTTGTGGAATGATATTGTTTATTTTTCGCAGTTGATACATGTAAACTTGGTCTCTATGATAGGCTTTTGTAACAAGGGTGAGAGCATACTTGTGTACGAATATCATCCCAGACAAAGCCTGGATCTGTATCTAGGCAGCACGAATCTCTCATGGAGTCAACGCCTTGATATATGCATCGGGGCTGCATGCGGAATAAATTACCTTCATAATTTTACGAATAAAATACTCCTACACCGCAACATCAAGAGTTCCAACATATTGTTGGACCAAAATGGTAATGCTAAAATTACAGATTTTGTCGGATTATATGATGATCTGTACAAATATGAAGGCGCCAATCACGGTTATGTTGATCCTAGTTATGTGGAATCCGGGATCTTTTCAAATAAATCAGACGTCTATTCGCTCGGCGTGGTGCTATGCGAAGTCCTTTGCGGAAGACTTTGCATACAAGATACCCAAGATAAACGACGTCCTTTGACTGCATTGGTAAGACAGCGGTATGAAGAAAATAAGCTAGATACTCTAGTGAAGACTAGCATAAAGGAACAGATCTCCCCAGATTGTTTTCAAGTATTCTCAGCAATCGCATATAATTGTTTGCGGCAGGAGAGTGAAGATCGCCCATCAATTCAGCATGTTGTGTCAGAGCTTGAAATTGCACGACAATATCAGGTAAGTTCATCATAATGATAACTATTTTCGCATATATATACTTTAAGACTAAAAGAGAAATTGTCTTACAACAATATTGATGACTTTGTTTAATATAAATATCATATGCTACAATGTCACATCAATTACATATATTCGTTCGATAGGAGGCATATGAAAAGAAAAAATCTGCATATGAGATGGAAGAATCTGACTCGGATGATGAGGGCGATTTCTGGGAGGCAAGACTACCTCAAGACTGGAAAGGACTGATCACCAAATTCAACATTCCACGTGCCATTTATACTATCAAAAGGGATCTCTTCTCGCTTCTTCACAATGGAATTCTTTTTGATGAAGGCAACAAGGTTAATTTCCTTTCCTTTTATGATTTACATCTCATTCACTAACAACAGTTGCCAATACATCTATAGAGCAAATATGTTAATTTGGTTTTTTTTTAGTAAACATAGATGTTCAAGTTTTTTTAAAATTTATAAAACTTCATTCTCTATCGATTATGTACTTCTTCTAGTTGTACAAGATAATATCATCTTTTACAGTTTTATATATGTCATGACATGTCTTTTTAATGTACATTGATGAATATTGTTTATGTCATATTTGTGTTTTGCTTTGTTTTTGGGCAGTTTTTATGGATAAACAATGATGGAACAAAATGTGTACTTATATCAGCAAAAAGATTTGTAGAGCTCAATGAGGGAAAGGATCATCGTTGGGTGTTCCAACATGGTTCTTCGAGACATCTTATTCCTAGGTTTCCAGTTGTAGTGGAATATCTCTATGGGAAGTGGCATGAAATTAGATGTCAAATAAAAACTAGCATTTTGTCGCTTGGTACCATGTATGCAACTAACTTGGTGTTCAAATACTCAAAGAAACCCAATGAGGATCTCAAACATTTAAGGTTGATGAGGCTTAGATGGAAGGTTGAAAAGTCGAGTGTATATTCTGTGCATTATGCAGAACTGACACACGACAAGTGGTATAAGATTAGAATGTGGAATTTTCTTAATCAAGGGCTGAGTGCTGATTTTGACATTGAGTTAGAGGAGCTTTCATACTATGACAATCCTGTAGAATCTGGTCTCTTGATACAAGGAATAGAATTTCAGCCTATAGAGATGGCAAGTTTTATCTTTCTGAACAATTAAATTTAGTTTATCTGGTCTATTTGCAAATTATAATCAGACTATATCTTGTGTTTTAATCTAAAGGTGCAACATAAGGAGATCAAAAGAATAAACAGTCTCTTGATACACGATGAAGAGGATATAGACGACGATTTATACTGGGAGAAAAAGTTGCCAAATGACTATCACCGATATATTGAGATATCAGACAAACATATTCATTACACCAGCAAAAAAGAGCTTTATCTCTTTCTTTGCGCGGGTTTCCTTGCTTATGGTGGCAAATTGGTAATTCAGATATCGTTAGCTTCTCTCTTTTTCTTTTTTTTGCTGAAACATACTGTAATAAAGTACTTCTTGTATCTCTAATGTAATTGAATTAATCTGGTTGTCAGTGGCTTTTCCTTTGCAAATCAACTGGTGGGATATGTTCGATACTACCAGCAACGCATAACTTATGCGAAGACACAAGCTATGAAAGTCTAGAAACTCTGTCTCTATCTAAATCAAGGTTCTCATTCCCTAAACTACATATCCTATGTAGCTTTTATATGTACTATAGTTTCTATCTTTGATTCAAGAATTCCAACTAATTGGAACTTATACTGCAACAGGTTCAGAGAGGTGAAAGAACTTGGAACTGATGATTGGTACCTTTTCACATGTATACTTCGGTCATTCATGTTTTCACCCAACTATATCTATGCATGCTATCTTGTGTTCAAATTTGAAGACAACCATGTTTTATCAAACAACGTTCTGCCAGCCCGTACAAAGAGCTCTTTTCGTTCTTCGTGGAAGGCCCGAATCCGGTCTTCCAAGTCGCGAATACCGTCCCTGGAATTCTTTAAAGTAGAATGCAAGTTGGGTGACATAATTCAAGGTACTGTTTTTGCTCATATGAATTCAACTCCACCGATCAATATACCAAAAATCGTGCCAAAGAATAATCATGGATCAGATGCCTCATCAAATGTACGAATAGTTGATGGATATGGGATGCCAAAAGGTCACATGGATCTTCAAAATAGTTGGATGGAGGAAAGAAATGATGGCTGGATGGAGGTCAGATTGAGCAAATCGTTATATCAGTTAGAGAAACATGTGTCATTGGAGGTAAAATTATGGAAACCTGAGGATGGGAGTTTTAGTGGAATTATTGTGGAAGGCATCGAGTTTAGGCCAATGCGGGATGTATCTGATTTTTGAAAGATCAGTTCATTATTGGCTGAACCTCCTCTGCGCCATACCAACGAGGAATCTAATATCAGTAATTGACATTGTTCGATAAGTATCTTTGTTGATGGCTTATCCTACTTGTATTATTAGTTGTTTGTTAAATTCCATATTCTGTGAATCTTGATGTATCTATCTATATACAGCATTTACTCTCTTTTTTATTTCCCTTTGAGATTAAGAACCTGAAATACTTATAATACATCTATCATATAACCATTAATGATTAATTTATATTTTCCTTAAATATCTAAGTCAAGTCTTATCATTTAAATAATTATTTTCTTCAATTACCTATTAAGGATAGTTGTTGCAGCGTATTAGCTGCTTTAAGTTCTCCATCAATAGTTCTAGACCGGGGTTTGTCATCTTAGTTTATGACTAATTGAGTTAGTTCTTTCTCTAAACACAATTCTAAATTTCTCGCTACTTGAAAGTAATGATCAAACACTGTTTTTTTCTACAAAATCTTATTGATGGGAACCGCCTTCAAGTAAAGTTGTATCTTTAATATATTATTGTTGTTGCTGGTATTTCTACATAGGAATTTTATAGATTTCAAATAAGCGTTTTTTTTACACTTCAACTGTAGGAAATGTAAAATTGTCACTGCTGGTTGATGAAGGAAATTGCAATCTGCTTATTTTCAGAATTTGTTGACAAGAGAATGTAGATTGGAACTTGTATGATAAAGGTGTTGGGTTAATTTTGATTTCAGGTCAACAAGTCAAAATGACATTTTAATTAGTATGTCTCGTATGAAATTCCAGTTTGTCTAGGCAGTTAAATTGCAAGTTATTTAGTATGTTTTAGTCATGTTTAGTGGTTAGAAAAAGTAAAAGTGGCAGAGTGGGGAACATGGGTCTAGTGTTAAAAAGCAGTTTAGTTTTTGCTATTATAAATAGCATAGTAGTAATAGCATGTCGTGTAACCTCTTTCAATTAGTAAGAAGTCTTTTTCCATATTCTTTCTTCACTGCATATTATACTATATACATATATATAGTTTGTGAGTGTTATAAGAGGGGTCTGATCCTACACGTGGTATCAGAGCAAGGGGCGAGAAGAGGGCCGTTTTGAGAGTCGCTGGCGAGAACGAGTAAAGCCCTTTTGCTGCGGGGCAGAAAGAAGCAGCAGCAGCGAAGTGAGTAGGGTTCGTCTGGAATCCTTCTAAGAACGAAAGACAGAAAGAAGAACAACAGCAAGAAGAAAGCAGGGTTCATCTTGAATCCATGTAAGAAGAAAGAAAGCAGATCAAAAGAAAGAAGAACGCAGCAGCAACAACAAAGAATACAACAAGTATATTCTGTGATCAGCAGGTTTTGTGATCGAAAGTGTGAAGGAAGAAAGTAGTGGTACAGCAAGGAGAAAGGTAGTACCAAGAAACAAGAAAGAAAGAAAGTAAAGCGAGCACGAAAGACGGGTTGTTCGGGAGTCCATAATCAACAGGAGATGAAAGAAAGATCACCACCAGTTAGTTGACTAAAGCCATGGAAGACAGAATGGCTTGGAAAAGAAGGTTGAGACCGAGATAATCGAGAGACTATTGCCTGAGAAAGAGTCTGACCGAAACTTGTGAACCTGGCCGAATGGGTTCGCATTAGAGATCAGACCAAGAAGAAGGCATAGATCGATTAAGGAGGAAAAGAATGATGGTTTCAAAACATGTTGGCTGAACTTTTTTTTTTGAGAAGAAACTAGAAAGATTATTACTTTTCTGTTTTTTGAGAAGAATTGAAGATGTGTATAATTTCAACATGAACGAGACCATGTAAAGAACAAATGAAAGTAGATCAGAAGAAGAAGTTGTTGGTGATAAAGAATGGCAGCCATCATATTTGTTAAACAAGAACAGCAAGCGGCTAGAAAGTTTTAGCAAGATGAGCTAGAAATCAACCCGTATAGCAAGTGTAGCAAGAGACGCGTCATAGCAAGAGCAAGAAGCAAGTATCGCAAGAGATGCCGGACTGCAGCGGCATTAGTAGCAAGTTAGCAAGAAAAACGGGTAGCAAGTAGCCTGTTGAAGCAAGTTTAGCAAGGAAGATCGGCCGTATCAAAGAAAAAACTGCAAGCAAAAACGCGAAGCAAGGAGGTAGAGATAAGAACCGACGACAAGATTGGGTGGTGCACAACTCAATCAAAACTTCTCATGGTGTAAGCTACCGTTATTGAACGAGTGTCCATGAAAGGTCGAAATGGTTTGAGATAAGGAATGCAAAGGCTTCAGTGAGCAAGACCGATATCAAAATTAAGGGGGTGAATGTCGGGTTAATTTTGATTTCGGGTCAACAAGACAAAATGACATTTTAATTAGTATGTCTCGTATGAAATTCCAGTTTGTCTAGGCAGTTAATTTGCAAGTTATTAGTATGTTTTAGTCATGTTTTAGTGGTTAGAAAAAGTAAAAGTGACAGTGGTGAACATGGGTCTAGTGTTAAAAAGCAGTTTAGTTTTTGCTATTATAAATAGCATAGTAGTAGTAGTATGTCGTGTAACCTCTTTCAATTAGTAAGAAGTCTTTTTCCATATTCTTTTTTCACTGCATATTATACTATATACATATATTTAGTTTGTGAGTGTTATAAGAGGGGTCTGATCCTACAAAAGGAACAAGGTAGGACGAATTATTCATAGAAAGGGTCCTTTTTGTAGAAAGTACCATATGAGTCATACTGATCGGAATATTTCATCTCTCCTCTTCGGAACTTATCAAACTCATTCACTATGATCTTCAGGTCATAGTTTCCGATTGAACGTTGCTCTTGTTGAATTATACTAACAGAGAGTTGACTACAGGGAAGTTTAAGTTATCAATCTCAATTGTTTCAAGTGTAAACATGTCAAACTATTTCTAGTGGAATTCCTTTCATGCTTTTGCAAGTTCTGACCTCTAGTTTTCTGAGGCAGGGGAAGTTGACGCTAGAAGCTTCCCATGATTGGATGTTCAGCTTCTCTAATTTCAAGAAGTTTAGTTGGTGAAAGTACTGCTCACTAGCGTCCCACACAGGTCCCTGAAACGACGACTCTAATAGTTTGAAAACCTCAAGTTTGGGTAACTGATGAATGGCCTGTTAGAATACATAAACATAAACACATAACAAATCACGAGTACGCAGCGGAATGGAAACGTATATGCAATACTATTAATTAACAAAGTAATTAATAGAATATGTATACCTTTGCGCAAAGCTTCCAATAATGTTATTAATAATTATTATTATTAAATAGGGTCTAAAGTAAAACCCTTCTACGATCGTACACTTGACACCCCTATGATGTATGCTAGTACCCGATCACGAACTCACAAACCCGTTGTGTATCTCCTTTCATTCGAAATCCTATGAGCCGAAACTATATATATATATATTCGACTAACAATGCATCATATATAAATTAGGGTTTATTCCATAAAAAGGTAACCTATTTATATGAAATTCTTATTAAAGGTAACCTATTTTGTTTTCGTCTATTTAAAGGATCCTATTTTCAAAAAATTCATAATAAAGGGTATATTGTTAGTTTTTGACAGACGGAGCTCGTTAAGTGCCATGTCACCGATGCCACGTCATCAACTTGACTTTGACCGTACGTACTTTCCCAACATATGAACTCACACGTACGTACTTTTCCAAAAATGTTTGCTTTTCTCCCCCTTTTCCAGCAGTCCTGCTATGACCAGTGGAAGCCCTTGACACATTCTAGCGATATGCTTCCGTGAATCTATCAAACTTTCGGAGAATTCATCTCCCCTAATTAAAAGTCTTGCTGTGCAACAGCTCCCAACTTTCTTCTTCTCTTAAATATCGTTGATGGTGTGTGAAACCGTTATGGCAAACAAAGACACTTCTGTAAGGCGAGTAGTTAGCACAATTCTGCTACCTGTTTTATCATCTCAAAAGTGTCGTCTTGGCGCTCCAAATATCATCAATGATGATTTAATACTTTCTGCCCTTTAGGCTCTGGTACAGCATTTCAGAAAGTTGGTCTTCATCTATTTGCTATCTCTTTGAAACATGATCCAATCAGGTAGCCAAGCTCTTCATAAAGCAACGTGATTTTAGGTTTTTTTGCTTTTATGAATCGATTACTTGTGATGAATTTAATATGCTTACTTTCAATCAGATGCTTGTCTTCACGTCTTTAACAATTAAGTAGCCAACGAGCTGGTAATGCCTGCTCTAATGTATGTTAAAGTTGAAGGACCGGAAATATAATTTTTGTTTTACAAATTGCTTTGATAGCACCATATTTGGTTATTCCCATATATTAAATTTCATTTTAATATGGTAACTTCTAATTATTTATTTACAAAATAATTATTATAGATTTAAAAATTTACTTTTTAAGTGATGTTTGTTTAAACTTATATAATGTTTGTTATTACTATTAATAAAATCTTTGAATTGATTTGTTTTTTAATTTAGCTAATGTTATGTAAACACATTAGAAATGATAAAACATTTGAAGTATAAATCTTATAACAAGTAATTATAACAAATAATTGATTTGTTTGTTATTACTATATTATTTTAATGGTTATTATGCTTTTAACCATTAAGCTTCTAAAAAAAATAATTATTTTTCATACTTGCTGCAACTGTATATTTTCTGTAACAGGAAAGGAACTGCAGAATTTTCCAAAATAAGGAAAGAAGTAAAGAGGCAGTATTTAACATCATTAAGGATAGTATCAAAAGCAAGCTTCTGTCAATTAGAGTTAGAAAGACTAAGAATGTAAATGTTGTTGGTGCTCAGTGAATATTGTTGGTGCTCAGTCGAAATTGAGATGGGAGAATTTCTGTCTTGTGGCTGAATAATGGTTGAATGTGATGGCTTATTCTAAACTTGGAGTATGTATGCGAATTGAAATAGTGACCTGTGCAAGTTGAAGCTATTTGGTCCTCTTCTAGCATACTTTGAGTTTGAGTTTTGTCTTGAGAGATGGTATTTTACACTCTGTGTATATGATAGTCTGAGGTGTAGTTAGCAATTTTATTTGTTTATGTATCTTTGGTTTAGTATATGTTAGGTCCAGATTTACTGGACTCGCTCCAGACGTGACTACTGAAGCCCTCTGAAGATTTGCCCAGAAATTATGTGAAGACCAGTGAACAACTTACTTGTATAGGAATCTGGATTCCACCAGATTTATTCACTGGACTTCACTCCAGTCAAGATCTTTCCACTAAAGAATATTCTCACTGAAGTCGAAGACTGAAGTCTGAAGAAAGAAGTCTGACAAATAGCGGAACTCACTGGAAGACTTACCAGATCTCCTGACTGGAGTCCTTTTCAGTGTTCTAGACCTTACAAGTCTCAACACTGATTACGAGGAATTGACTTTATGCCTTTACATACCTTTACCCGGACAATCTATCTGTCCTTTGATAAAAGCCTTACACGCATGTAAAGGTGGTTGGTTAATTAGAAGACAAGTCACTATCATGTGACTTTATTCTTGTACTTTAATCAATGCATTTAAGGAATTAAAGTAATTTCCTTAAATGCATGTAACCATATTTGTACGGCAAAAAGAATATTATATTTATTCTTTTTGCCTATAAATACCAAGTCACTTTCTCGTCCAAATAATATACTTTTGCAATTTGGTGCCTTTGCTCAAATACTCTCGATCTAAACAGTTAAACTTCACAACTATAAGTATTTCGATCAAGGAATTCATTTAGCAAAATTAGATCACTTGTAATTCATAGGTTTTTTAGATACTTACTTTGTAATATCCTGTTTCACAACAACCTTGTATTTTATTTAACATCAATAAATAAAATACACTTGAAAATTATATAGTGTCTCACAATTTACTTACTTGCTTATCTTTATATTGCTTAAGTACGTATTACGTTATATATATTCTTGCATTTATATTTATCGTAATACTAGTCCAATCTAGTGCTTACTTGACGTTTCATACTAGTCCTATCTAGTGATTACTTGACTTGTTATTCTACACCTGTGGGTTAAACCATCGAGTAAGGGACTTCACAATTGGTATCCGAGCAGAAGGCTAACATACTTGCCTAGATCTGCATTTTCTAGATGGCCAACCCAGAGAATACACAAGGAAACCTTTTAAACACTGGACCTCCACGCATAAATGAATTTGAACAAACTAATGACCATGCTAACAATAATCCACCACCACCACCTCCTATTCCTGCTTCTCCACACGTGCATGTGCACTACTCAAACACTCCTGTTCCCAAATTCAGTGGGAATGGAGATGAATTTGGTACGTGGAAAGCTAGGATGTTATTACATGTTACTGGTATTGAGAGGAATATGCTTAAAATTTTAAATGAAGGACCCTATATTCCTAGAAGTCCTCTCAATCCACTTTTTGATCCAACTGGAGCAAGATCTGGGAGGGAAAAGAGGGAGGAACACTGATCTGAAGAGGAAAGGAGACTGGTCAATATTGACACTACCTTAAAAGTCATGATCCTCGGGGCCGTTCCTGAAGCTCTTGTTCCCACACTAGTGCTTTATCCTAGTGCTAAAAGCATGTGGGATGAACTAGTGAACCAGTATGAAGGTGGTGATGATACTATTGTTACCAGGAAAGTAGCTTTAAATAAGAAGTACGAGTCATTTTTTGCCCTACCCAATGAATCATTAACTGGTACCTACACCAGATTTATGTCTATCATAAACCAGTTGAGAGGGCTTGGGGTAGAAAAAGACAAGGACATACTTCTTGAAAAATTTTGTGACATTCTTTCATCCAAATGGTCTCATATGATCGTGGTCTTGAGACAAGGTAAAACCTTGCACTCTCATACTCTGTCAACATTGTATGGAGCCTTCAGATTCACTGAAGAGAATCAAGCCCAGAGAATTGAGGCAGGAAAAGATGCTATTAATCATGCTTCCAGTAGTTCCCCAGTGGTTAGTCATACTGAACCACCATGTGCAGTATTAATGTTTTCCGAGAATGTATTTTCGATGAAGAAGATGATGTCTGAATTAATGGATTCTGGAGTCATGAATAATATCTCTCCAGATTATGATGAAACTGATAGTGATGATCTGATGGCTATGATGGCTAAAACGTTTAACCGTTTCAAAGCTAGAGCTAACAGACCCACTGGACACATTGCACCCAGTTCTTCCACTGACAAGACCAATCTAACATGCTTTAAGTGTGGCAGAAAAGGTCATTTCATGAAAGAGTGCAAGTCCAATCAGTTTGTCTCACAATCTGGTCCATCAACTTCTTATAACAAGCCTGATGATAGCTACAGATTAAAATACAAAAAGCTTAAGGCTCAAATTGCTCTCATGTCTGCAGAAAAAGATAATAATAAATGCATGGTGGCTAAAGAAGAATGGGTTCCCTCTGATGACTCATCAGTTGATGATGAAGAGGAAAAAGATTGTTGTTATATGGCTCTAGCTGATGAAGAGCATCTGGTAAAAGAAGATGTCACATCTGGAAGATGGGTGGACATTGTCATTAAGAAGGTAATAGATTATGACAAAGAAACTGATCCTGAATTAAAATTAGACATTGCTGAAGCTTTAAACTCTCATTTAATGTTTGTGGAAACTGTTCGTTCAGAAATGTCAAATAATTTTGAAACAAATTTTTCTGAAATGGCAAACTTATAATCTAAGTTAAAAGAATTGCAAGATATTGAACTCGCTTTCAAAGCACAAGTTTTGGTGACTGAACAACTGGTCCAAGAAAAAGAAGAACTGAAAAATATTTTATCAAAAGAAAAACATGTGATCCAGTCATGGCTTGAGACCAAGAAACCATATGATGTTGCACGTAAGCAGTACTCCTCCCAAAAGCGTGCATATCTGGGGGTGATGTCAATGCTGCTGCATTAATACCTGATGTTGATCGATTACCTGAAGTGTTAAAACCTAGCACTATCTATGATGAACCAACAACACCCAAAACTTGTATTATTCCTCCTGTTCAATTGTCTGAGGTTAAGACTGGAGCTCCCCAGATGAATGCTCCAGTTAAGAAGGTTAAGCAGAATAAACCTTTGCCTCAATCATCTTCTAAAGAACCCTAGGTTCAGAAAAAGAAGAATGTTGTTCCTCCACCTAAGCCAAAAGTACAGTCATCTGGAAAGGCTATGGTGTCATCTGAAGAAACTATTTTGTTAAGGCTGGAGAGTCAGTTTCAACTACTGGCTCGTCAAGTTCAAAGTTGTAATGCAAGAATTAACAATTTTGAAGGTACTTCATCTGGCCCTAAACAAAATACAAAACCTTTTTCCATGAAAGAAAAATCGAGCACACCTGTTGATAAGAAAAAGAAAAAGGTTTCAAAACTGTCAGTTTCAATGGTGTTTACTGAGAAACCCACTATTTTTGAAAGTGAAATCAACTAGATACCAGCTGGGATCCACCCTTGTGGATCCAGAGAACCCATCAGTCGATGGGTTCGCAAACCTTTAAACTAATAATCTGGTTGATGTGCAGGGCGATCGAAAGAAATATATTTGGTATCTTGACAGCGCTGCTGGCAGGACAATGACCGGATGTAAGACCCTGCTGGAGGAGTTCGAAGTTTCAGACAGACCCTCCATTACTTTTGGAAATGATGGTTCTGGAAAGACTGAGGGATACGGTGTTCTGAATAATGGTCAAGTAAAATTCAGACGGGTGGCTTATGTAAATGGTTTGAAATATAACCTCATAAGTGTGAGCCAGTTATGTGATGATGGCTACCAGGTGTTATTTAACATCTCTCAAGGCATCGTATTTAATAAGGATTGGAAGGTAGTACTGATTGCTCCCAGAAAAGGGAATGTGTACGTGATGGATATGGAAAGCTTTCTTTCAGAGCAGTGTTTCTATAGCAAGGCTGATGAAGACACAAACTGGCTATGGCATAAAAGGTTGTCCCATTTAAATTTCAAAAATATCAACAAGTTGTCTAGAAAAAAACTTGCAGATGGGATACCTTCTGTCTCCTTCAAAAAGGAAAGGCCATGTCCAGGATGTGAGATGGGTAAGCAGAAATGCACCAGTTTCAAGACGAAACAGAATTTTAGCATATCTGAACCTCTTCATATGCTTCATATGGACCTTTTTGGTTCAGTGAATGTTCAGACTCGTGCTGGTAAGAAATATACCCTGGTAGTTGTTGATGAATACTCCAGATATTGTTGGGTAATATTTCTTAGATCAAAGAATGAAACTGCTGCTGAAGTCATCGCTCTTATCAAGCAAATTGAACTCAAATATAAGCGAAAGGTGTGTCAGTTAAGAAGTGATAATGGAACAGAATTCCAGAATGCAACTCTGGAGAAATTCTACACTGACACTGGCATCTCCCAGAATTTCTCATCAGCACACACTCTAGAGCAGAATGGAGTTGTAGAAAGAAAGAACAGAACGTTGATAGAAGCTGCTAGGAGTATGCTTGCTGAATCTGGTCTTCCTAAAATGTACTGGGCTGAAACAATTGCAACTGCTTGTCACACTCAAAATCGCTCAGTATATGTGAAGAGACACAAGAAGACATCCTATGAAATATTGAGAAATAGAAAACCAAATATTGGTTACTTTCACGTTTTTGGATGTCCAGTATACATCCTGAACGACTCCAGTCAGTTAGGCAAATTTGATGCCAAAGCTGATGAAGGATATTTCTTAGGATATTCAGCCATTTGCAAAGCCTTCAGAGTCTACAACAAAAGACTGGAAAAGGTCCAGGAGTCAATTCATGTCACATTTGATGAGTCAAATGAAGCAATCAACAAAAAGCCAACCCTTAATTCTCCCCCGAAAGTCCAATTATCTTTGGTGAATATGATCCTATCAACTACAATAAAGATTCATCTGAAGATTTTTCCAGTCATCCTGACTTGGAACCAGTGCAATTTGAAAAACCTCCCAGTAATACTTCATTTTATCCTTCAATAAGTTTCAAACTACCCTCTGAACTTGTTATTGGATCAGATGTTCGTACTACACCACTAGTATCAGATTCAATTGATTTTGAGCCAGTAATCCAAGAAATGCCTTTAAATGATGAATTTCATGATGCAAATCGTGATCTTATAGATTATGATGAAGATGCTGAAGTTATCTGGCAAGATCCTATTCCAGAAAATCAATTGAATTCTTGCACTGATATTGTTGTAAGAAACAATCCTGGTCAATACTCTAAGTGGACAAAAGCTCACCCAATCAACCAGATTATCGGTGACTCCAGTAGAGGGGTTCAGACCAGAAGTGCCTCCAGTGAACAATGTTTATATGTCAGCTTTTTATCACTGATTGAACCGAAGAAGATTGACGAGGCAATGAATGACCCAAGCTAGGTGATAGCTATGCAAGAAGAGCTTCACCAGTTCGAACGAAATAAAGTTTGGAATCTGGTTCCTCCTCCAGTTGGCAAGAAAAAACCAATTGGAACCAGATGGGTCTTTAGGAATAAGGTTGATGAAGATGGTCATGTGATTAGAAATAAGGCTAGATTGGTGGCACAAGGGTACGTCCAGACAGACCTTGACTTTGAAGAATCATTTGCACCAGTAGCAAGGTTAGAAAACATCAGAATGTTTTTAGCCTTTGCTGCTCATCATAAGTTCAAGGTCTACCAGATGGACGTAAAAAGTGCATTTTTGAATGGAGAATTAGAAGAAGAAGTTTATGTCAAGCAACCTCCAGGCTTTATTGATGAAAAGCATCCACATTGGGTATATCATCTGGACAAAGGCACTGTATGGTCTCAGACCGGCCCCTCAAGCCTGGTATGATACTCTGACCAAACACTTATTAGAAAACGGTTTCAAAAGAGGTGCAATTGACAATACCTTATTTATTCTTCGTGAAAGAGGTAATCTTCTGTTGGTACAAGTTTATGTTGATGATATTATTTTTGGTTCTACTGATGAATCTTTGTGCAAGAAATTTTCAAAAATCATATCTTCAAAATTTGAAATGAGTTTGATGGGTGAATTAACATTTTTTCTTGGACTCCAGATTAAACAAACCAGTGATGGTATTTTTATTAATCAAGAAAAATATGTTAGAGATAATTTAAGAAAATTCGATATGAATTCTTCACCTTCAAAATCAACTCCAATTTCTGCACCTTTAACAATAGATTCAGATCCTGATGGGAAGCTAGTGAACACCACTACCTATAGAGGCATGATTGGTTCACTAATGTATTTAACTGCCAGTAGACCAGATATAATGTTTGCAACATGTCTTTGTGCCAGATATCAGTCTAACCCAAAAGAATCTCATCTGGCGGCTGTAAAGCGCAATTTGAAGTACCTTAAGGGTACTCCCAGTCTGGGTCTTTGGTATCCCAAAGGCTCAGGCTTAGATCTAATAGGTTATTCAGATTCAGATCATGCAGGTTGTAAGATAGACAGGAAATCCACTACTGGTGGATGTCATTTCCTTGGTGGCAAACTGGTGAGCTGGACCAGTAAGAAGCAAACTTCAGTCTCTTTATCCACTGCTGAAGCAGAATATGTGTCTGCAGCCAGTTGTTGTGCTCAGATACTCTGGATGAAGCACCAGTTGCTTGATTATGGTATTAAGTATTCAAAGACCCCTATCTTTTGTGACAATACCAGTGCCATTGCTATCTCAAACAATCCAGTCATGCACTCCAAGACGAAACACATTGATGTTGAAATCCACTTTATTCCCACTGATAAACATCTTGCTGACATATTTACAAAACCTTTGGATGAGAAAACTTTTCAAAATCTTGTCAGTGAGTTGGGAATGTTGAACCCTTAATCTGGAACCTTGTTATGAACGCCTTTGTAACACTGGCAGGGTTCTTTGATTCCAGATTTATATATCTATACCGGTAAAGCTCTCGAACGCCTTTGTGATACTATCTTTGCATTGATAGATTTATGGATCACCATTCCAGGGAGAAAGACTCAGACCACATTTTTTTATATATATCTAAGTTTCAGGGGGAATTTATTAATTTATATTCTCACTGGACAAATTTTTCTGGAAAATGTTTCTAGTACCTTGTAAATGTGTCCCTCTCATTAATACTGGATAAGTTGATGTGCATGTTTGAAGTGACTTCAGTCGCTTTGTAAATGTGTCCCTCTCATTTATATATATTAGTTGATGTGCGTGTTTGAGGATTACCAGAATGGTCCAATCTGGGTACTTACTGGAGTGTCCCTCCAGTGTACCATTAATGCATATTCTACTGGCCTAATCCACCAGTGAAACTGGAGTGTCCTGTCAACCTCCAAATGCATTAAAATGAGTCTTTTTGTGTCAAATCATTTTTTTTAATACTTGATGCTAGTGCATGCCAACCATACAATTTTTTCATCTGGACAGTTACTATTCACCTTACGTGGCATGACTTTTTCAACTTAAAATTATGGTTTTGTTACCTTAGGAAGACAAAAAGTGCAAGTTGGTAACTTTTGTGGGCTGTCAACCGTCATACATTTATGTGTGATGGGAAACATTAAATGCGGATGTCAAAACCGATCAAAACTGTTTAGAAATTTTCCTAACTTACCGTTTTGAATTCCATTCTCTTTCTTCTATAAATACCCATATATACCTTCACTTTCAGTTTTATCTCTAAAATCATTTACTCCCAAATCTTCAAATTCCTTCATTTATTTCCTTCATTCGATTCCAATCATCACTATCTTTCTTCTTAAATTTCCTTGTAAAACCCTAAATTCTTTCAATTTCATCTTTCAAATGGCACCTTTAACAACAAATTCTGACAAAAGTCTTCTTAACAACAACTATACTCCTCCTGCAAGTGTCACTAAAGCTCATGACATCATCATCGATTCTGACAAAATCAGGATCAACATGCACAACTGGATGGCAAAGCTTGCCGGAACCCATGATCCTCACTCTATCATAGGACGGCTAAATTCTTTCTTTCTTAGTTGTCCATTATATGGGGCTCTTACTACGAATCCAGGGAAAATGTACCATGGCTATTTGTGCGAATTTTGGTATACTGCTCACTTTCAGGCAAGTGATGATCACACCGTTCATTACACCTTGAAAAAGGGATCTCGTCCTCATACAATAATTGTTGATTCTCTACGAGATGCCCTTCATCTGCACTATTTTTCTGAAAATGAATTACCTTTACAACTTCCCACTGGCATCAATCTTAGGGAAGTGTGTAGGCAGATGGGTCACACTGACATCCTTGATGAGCAGGGTGTGTTAAAAAGAAAAGGTACTATCTATATGAGTAAACTCAATGATTCTTAGAGATTCTTTTTTACTCATTTGGTAGAGTGTTTGGGAAGTGGATCTGGAGGGCTTGATCAAATTAACCAGACCCAACTTATGATTGCATATTGTTTATGGCATGGGCTCAAGGTTGATTTTGCCCAAATCTTTTGGAATGATTTGGTTGAAAGAATAAAGGTTCATAAAAGAAAATCCCATGTCCCCTTCATTCGATTCCTGTCTTTGATTTTTAAGCGTGCACTTGGGAATGAATATGATTATGACACCAGTCATTTCTCTATGGCTGAGCACTTGATGGATCTCAACAACTTAGTGTCCAAAAATAATGAAATTGAGATCCCAGTCGTCATGACTGAAAGCTTTCGGAGGGAAACTACTGATGCATCACCTCCAGTTGATTCAGAAGAAACCCAGGGTGGCCCTCAATTTAATATAGGCACTCCTAGGGATTTCACTACTGAAGAGGAGTCACCAGAAACTGAGGTGATTTCTGGTCAGCAACAAACTCTTATTTTTCCTACAAACATCTCCACCAGACCAAGAAATACCTCCAGACGACTAAGGAGAGGAGGAGCTCTGGTCATTCCTCATATTCAAGAATCTGGAGAAGAACAAGTGATTGCTCAACCTATTGCTCAAACAGAAAATGTTACTAGTGCTTCACCTCTTGTAATCCCAGTATCAAGCAACACAGAAGGTGACATCATGAATGAAAATGGCACATTGATCATGGATACAACAATGGAAGAAGCACAAAATCAAGAAGCATCTGGTGTGCCTTCTGAACAAGAAAATGTGGTTATGCCAGATTCCTCCCAGATTGACTTAAACAGAAATGTAACTGTGCAGGCTACAGATTTCTGGGATGGAGATGAATCATCCTTGGACTTGTCTAACTCTGGTCAAGTTCAGGATTTATTTGGTGAAGAAGTTCAGTCTATGGAGGTAGAGCTCCAGAATCCTATCTCAACTTCAAATGATCTCCCCATTGATATCATTCCTTCAGAAACTCCAACTCTTACTCAACTTCAATCTGAACAAACTATGATGCCACCTCCTCCACCGCCTTCAATTTCTTCAGACACACCATACATAAATCCTCTTCCTTATGTTTCAATTCCTTCACCTCAATCAACTCAAAATCCTCCACAGTCAACTGAGAGACTTCCAGTTATCAATATTCCAGTCTCAAGTGCTCCAGACTCTACTGCTGTTCAGACTGAATCACTTATACAAGAAAGAGTCGAGACACTTATATCAGTTGTTCAAAGAAATGCATCTGGACCCTCTTCTATACCAGTGGGACTCTCCTCTTCATCTTCCACCGAAGTCCAAGGCCTTTTAAACAAGGTGGCGGACTTGGAGAAATCCCTTCTGTCATCCTCCCAGGTTCTCTCTGACTTCAAAGCTGCGATGACAAATTCTTTTCGGTCAAAGTTGAACATCTTTTCTGGAAATGAACAACTGGTGTTTGATTAATTGAATGAACTGGTACTGGCCACTAACAACTTCCAGGAATCTTTTAAAGTGGCAGTCCAGGAAATGAAAGAAAGATCATCTGTCTCAGTTTCTTCTGTCCAAACTGCTGTTAAAGAAGCAGTTGACACCCCTCTAGGAGAACTGAAAACCCAGGTCCAGAATTTGAATCGTGTGGTGGATAGGTTGGATTGTCAGCCAACACTGGATCAGAGTTCAGTCATCAGCAATGTAAGTGACCAGACTGCTTTGAAACTCAAGAATCTGGTACTCAAGCAGCTCTCTACTGATGTGACTGACTCTGTTATGATCAAATTGCAAGAAGTTATGTTGCCGAAGGTTATAGATGTGATTGTTAAGGATATTCCCAAGGACTTGGTGACTGAAGTTAAAAATCTGAAAACACAAGTCCAGGAACTCAAGAAGAATATGTCAGCAAAGAAGCCAGTCGTTGGTCGTACTTTTGGCTCCACTGATAGGCAAATGCTAGAGCAGGTCTGGAATCACCTCAATTCTGGAGGTTATTCCAAGGGGGAAAGTGATAATCCAGGTGCTCTAGTTGCATTTGCTGCTGAAAAGTTGAAGGAACAAAAGATGGATTTTTCTCGTATGGAGGAAGGTGATGCTATTGGTACTGATGCCAATGAGCCACAGTTTGAAGAGTTTAAAGATGTTGCCCAGCTCAAGAAAAATCTAAAGGGCACATCTGGTGCAAATGAAGAAGTTTAGTCTCCTGAAAGGCCAAATGTTACTGAGGAAGAATAAAAAAGAATTCATCAAACTGAACTCCTCATTAATATTCATAAAGAAAATGCTAAAAAGGCACTGGTCAAGCATCATGAAGAAATGAAACAGATGGGTACACTTGACAGTGCTAATGTTGGTGCCTTAAATTTGAAGTTAGACATGTACTTACAGATGGTTAAACAAGGGAAATATATGAAGCCTTCGTATATGGCAGAGCTGATGTCAGGAAAATACTAAGTGTAGAAATTGAAGGCATTCCTGATGATCCCAAGTTTGAAAAGTTTTCAGTGAAGTTGTTCAGGGAAGAAAATTTTACTGATGAAAGGCCAGCATGTACAATCCATGCTTTTGGGATGACTGAGTTAAAGAAGATTGGTGAGTTTTTCAAAGGAAAAACGTCATTTTCCAGGGCAGAGTTAGCTTTCATGAAAAGAATCAAGAATAAATTTCTCAAAAAAAAGCAAATGGAAGCTGATCTGGGAATGACTACAGAACAAAGTTCACCACCACAACCCAAGAGAAAGGCCACTGAAGAAGCATCGGGACACATTGAAAAAAGAATGGCCTGACTCTTTTCTCATTACTTGTAATTGTATTTACTTTATAAAGTTGTAACTTGTCACAAGTTGGTGTTTGTAAATATAAGTTGCATGCTTTATGTTCTCACAAGTATTTGATCAGATTAAGTTTAGAAACTAAAATGTATAAACTGGGAACACTGATGATCTATAAAGTGGCTCTCCAGTAATTCAAATTAGACTTAGTCAAATTTTTCAAGGATGTTTCAAGTACAAACTTGTATAGATAAAAGCTTGAAAATCCTTGCATAATTTCTAAACAAATAGGGGGAATTTGTTAGGTCCAGATTTACTGGACTCGCTCCAGACGTGACTACTGGAGCCCTCTGAAGATTTGTCCAGAAATTATGTGAAGACCAGTGAACAACTTACTTGTACAGGAATCTGGATTCCACCAGATTTGTTCACTGGACGTCACTCCAGTCAAGATCTTTCCACTGAAGAACATTATCACTGAAGTCGAAGACTGAAGTCTGAAGAAAGAAGTCTGACAAATAGCGGAGCTCACTGGAAGACTTACCAAATCTCCTGACTGGAGTCCTTTTCAGTGTTCTAGACCTTACAAGTCTCAACACTGATTACGAGGAATTGACTTTATGCCTTTACATACCTTTACCCGGACAATCTATTTGTCCTTTGTTAAAAGCCTTACACGCATGTAAAGGTGGTTGGTTAATTAGAAGACAAGTCACTATCATGTGACTTTATTCTTGTACTTTAATCAATGTATTTAAGGAATTAAAGTAATTTCCTTAAATGGATGTAACTATATTTGTACGGCAAAAAGAATATTATATTTATTCTTTTTGCCTATAAATACCAAGTCACTTCCTCGTCCAAATAATATACTTTTGCAATTTGGTGTCTTTGCTCAAATACTCTCGATCTAAACAGTTATACTTCATAACTTTAAGTATTTCAATCAAGGAGTTTATTTAGCAAAATTAGATCACTTGTAATTCATAGGTTCTTTAGATACTTACTTTGTAATATCTTGTTCCGCAACAATTTTGTATTTTATTTAATATCAATAAATAAAATACACTTAAAAATTACATAGTGTCTCACCATTTACTTACTTGCTTATCTTTATATTGCTTAAGTACGTATTACGTTATATATATTCTTGCATTTATATTTATCGTAATACTAGTCCAATCTAGTGCTTACTTGACGTTTCATACTAGTCCTATCTAGTGATTACTTGACTTGTTATTTTACACTTGTGGGTTAAACCATCGAGTAAGGGACTTCACATTATATATATATAGGATTATCTGTATAATGCTTGGGTCTGTCCAAGCTTGGTTTTGATGCTTATTGTACATATTTGAATATCAATACATTCACAAGTTTAATTTTTTTTAAAAATTATTATTTTAAAATTAAAACAATTTGATTAATTTATTTATTTGACTAATAAAAAAAACAAAAAAAAAAACCTAAGAACCATTCTGGATCACATATTTTTTTTCTCTCTTTCTCTCTCTCTTCAATTAAATAATAAAATTCACCAAAATCATTCAAAATATTTTATCTCACAAACCGTAAATCGTTAGACGAAACAAAAAACATGGGTAGACTTAAAATGTTGTCCTCTTTCATTAGATATCCAATTCGATATACTTTTGACAACTTTTAAATTTTCGTTTTCTTTTTGGTACTTACACATAACTTACACATGTGTAGGTTGAATTTATACATGTGCAGGTTGAACAAAAATTATAATTCGGAACGGGGCTTCGCCCTTAAAGATATTCATAAACCAAAGCTAGTGGGGGTGATAGGTCATAGAGGGTGATAGGTCATAAAGGATGATAGGTCATAGGGTGATAGGTCATAAAGGGTGATAGGTCATAAGGAGTGACCGGTGATGGGTGATCTACGTAACGGGTTCCGTCCTTAGCCGAAATGGCTCCACCATGGACTAAATTACGTAACGGGTTCCGTAACGGGTTTCGTCCTTAACCTTCATTATTGAGTACATATGTTCATTTACTAAATTACGGGTGAAAACAATGATCCTACACATGTGTAGGTACACAAGTACAAGAGGAAAAAAAACCAAAAATAAAAAGTCGTCAAAAGTATATCGAATTGGATCTCTAATAAAAGAGGACGAAATTTTAAGACTACCCATGTTTTTTGTTTTGTCTAACGATTTACGGTTTGTGAGATAAAGCATTTTAAATGATTTGGTGAATTTTATTATTTAATTGAAGAGAGAGAATGAGAAATAAAATGTGTGGTCGAGAATGGTTATTGAGTTACTTTTTATTTGTGGGTTTTTAAATAACCCTTTCTCTCTCTCGGGTTAACGTGAGAACAACATATATGGAGAGAACCGTGAGACCACTAGTTTTCCTTCTTCTTTCTCATTTTTTGTGAGGTTTATTATTTTTTTAATTTTAATTTTTCATTTTTTGAAACTATTTTTTTTGTTTTCTTCTAACAAAAACCAATTCCAAAAAAGTCATATGGTTAGGTGTTAAGGAAACGTATAGATTTGGTACGGGCGTTGCCCTCATCCATTCTAAAGGGTCACATGACGCATATGGAAATGGTGTGGATTTGATGGGCGGCAATCCAAAAGATGATAGCGGTTCTATACAGTACGGGCGTAGCCCTTAGAGATGGATTTTTAGTGGTTCTCACGGTTCTCACCATATATGTTGTTCTCACTTGATCCCTTCACTATATATATATATATATAACACTCCGATAAGAACATTCTTAAAATAAGAACAGTGAGAACACTTAAAAATATCATTTTGATGCATTAAAAGTCCATGAAACTAACATAGTGCATAACTAATTATCATTATTTAAGTGTTTAACAAAACATTAATCATCCAAAATTGAAAAAATCATGTTTTTTGTTGGATGCATCATTTTGATAAATATGCATCCAAGATGGATGCACAAAACAAAAAACATGATTTTCTCGATTTTGACATACCAATGTGTTGTTAATGAAAGGACTAGACTCAATAAACCGAAAACATAAATTTTTTTTTATAGATATATCCCACTGCGCCGCAGTGGGTCGAGGACTCCCCACTGCGCCGCAGTGGATATCCTCGGCCAGAACTTGAACAAGCCCCACTGCGCCGCAGTGGGTACGACACATCTCCCACTGCGCCGCAGTGGGAAGAACCAAAATTGTATCCGTGTTTGCCTACTGCGCCGCAGTGAGCAAAGTCACCCCCACTGCGCCGTAGTGAACCACCTGACAGCAACCCTAAAACTCATTTCAACCATGAACAATTCGTAACCATCAAATTTCGAACCAACAGCTGAAAGACGCTTTTTAGGGATTTATAACAACTTCATAGACACATTTCAAACACAATTACAACATAATTTGTCTCATAAATCCAAGGTCAACCCTAACGGGTTATTTACCCGTTTTGGCACCATTATCACCCAAATACGACATTTCCAACTTCCAAAACTTTACAACTTGAGAATTTACAGAAATGTTACAGAAACATGAGTCCAAAACAAAATGTACCAAGAGCCAAAGGGGAGGGACAACTAGGTATCTACACCAAAAGATTGTCATCCATCCAAGGATGACCTAAATACCTTCAAGAACTTCTAAAGATTACTTCAAACTCTAAATCAATTTTCTTCAATCAACAACACTAGTTCCTTCTTCCTGAACTACCTATAAGAGTGTAAACAACTAAAATATAAGCAAAGGCTTAGTGAATATACTTGCATACATTTACGAATACGAAGGAGGGCAAAGTACAAGGACTTTCACATGTAACCTATGGCATCGTCATGTCACATTTACATATTCACCTTGCACACTAACATCACATATATGGATCCATATAAGTTAAACAACATAATCATGATCATCTATCGGGGTTCTTAGGCCACCGGAGGTTCTTAGGCCTCAATAGATCAACTATCGGGGGTTCTTAGGCCCCAGAGGTTCTTAGGCGTCATAATCACAATGCCCCACATGGGCTAATGCTGCATCAACTACCACACATGGACAAATAAACTTCAACATGAAATGGTCAAAACCACCATGGACAAAAGGCTTCAACATGATGTGTTCAATTGATCCAACATAAACATAAAGGTATGCAAATATACTCACCTCCTCCGCAACAAAGACAACAAAGCTAAACAATAATGCTCAACAAGCTCAACCTATGATCATATCATAAAATGCATAAACTTTCACTCACAGATTGACTAGCTTAACTTAATCATACTCAATTACTAGCCTTTTCTAAACCAAAAATCCAACCCATTTGTCATTGAGCTACTTTCATCTTTAACAACAACATTGGGTAGTTCAACCTACCATTTTCAACCATATTTCAATAACTAGTAAAAATTTATCTTTTCTCATTAACTAAGATTTTCACATGAACTTATCAATTTCATAATCAAACACATCACATTGCTCAATGACAACTAAGTTAACTAAGGAATTGAGAAAAATTAACCATAATCAATTTTCTAGCAAAAACCCCCAATTTGGTTCATCCATGAACCCTAATATCAAAAGAAAGAGGAAACTAAGTTTAGGGGAAATCAATACCTCAACAAAGGAAGATATTAGGTTAGGGTTTTCAGGCCACAATTTCTTCCCCTTTTTCCTTCAAATTTCGACCACCACCACCAACCTACAAACCCTAGCTTTTGAATTCTTAATTGAAGATTACTGGATGAAGATGATTACTATGGAGGTTCTTAATCTTGAGCTTGAGAGAGAGAGTTGTCTTAATTTTGGAATGAACTAGAAAGATTGCATGGAGAAGATGTTGAAGAACAAGGTGGAAGTGTGAGTCAAAGAAAAGAGGTTGGCTGGTACCTTCCTGGCTTGCCACGACCCAACTGAAAATTGTGGGTATTATTACCCGCTATCCGTCAAAGTTCCAACTAAATTAGCCCCATAATCAAAATTAAAATACTAGGAAATTAATTTAATGTCAAAACTATAAAAAGGGTTAATTTCTTTTACCTTAAAATATTTGGGGTGTTACAGTTAAACACTTAAATAATGATAATTAGTGATACACTATGTTAGTTTTATGGACTTTTAATGCATCAAAATGTAGATTTTAGGTGTTCTCATTGTCTTATTATTTTAAGACTGTTCTTATTTGATTGTCCCCATATATATATAGGGTAACACTCCGATGAAAACAACCTCTCTACCTTTGGTAGGGGTAAGGCTGTCTACATATCAACCTCCCCCATACACCGTTGATGACTGTATTGGGACCCAAAACCCGTAGAAGACGGCATTGGGAGTTACTTTACTTTACTTTATTCCGGTGAGAACACTTTTAATATGAGAACAGTGAGAACACTTAAAAACATCATTTTGATGCTTTAAAAGTCTATAAACTAACATAGTGTATTACTAATTATCATTATTTAAGTGTTTAACAACACATAAATCCATCAAAATCGAAAAAATCACGTTTTTTGTTGGATGCATCATTTTGATGAATATGCATTCAAGATAGATGCACAAAACAAAAAACATGATTTTTCAATTTTGACAGGTTAATGTCTTGTTAAACACTTAAATCATGATAATTAGTTATATACTATATTAGTTTTATGGACTTTTAACGCATCAAAGTGTAGTTTTTATGTGTTCTCGGTATTCTTATTTTAAGATTATTCTTATTTTAATTGTCCTCATATATATATATATATATATATATATATATATATATATATAGGGGTTGGGTATTGTAAAACAACTATTAAAGTAAAACAAATAAGACATGATCTTGACCCTTGGATCATGGTTAAGTTGATGCACGAAGATTCATGAAGCAATTGATGGACAATGATTTTCATGATGCACGGTGATCTTCAGTAAAGAAAAACCTATTGTTTTATTTATTTTACTTTAATACTTGTTTTATTTTACCTAAAACCTATATATATATATAATATATATACATATATATAGTCCGGTAAGAACACTTTTAAAATAAGAACGGTGAGAACACTTAAAAACATCGTTTTGATGCATTAAAATTCCATAAAACTGACATAGTGTATAACTAGTTATCATTATTTGTGTTTAACAACACATTGACCCGACAAAAACGTAAAAATCACGTTTTTTGTTGGATGCATCATTTTGATGAATATGTATCCAAGATTGATGCAGAAAACAAAAAACATGATTTTTTCAATTTTGAAAAACCAATGTGTTGTTAAACGTTTAAATAATGATAATTAGTTATACACTTTGTTAGTTTTATGAACTTTTAATGCATCAAAATGTAGTTTTTAAGTGTTCTCACCGTGTTCTTATTTTAAGATTATTCTTATTTGATCATCCCTCTATATGTTTTGGAAATTGGGAGTCTGTGCCAATATGTTTTTTTCTTTCTTTTTTGTTTTTGTTTTTAACTTATGTTTAATCCACTTGCAACTCAGGTCCTTTTTTTTTAAAGAGAGTTCGGTCCCTTTCTCTAATGTGTCTTAACAATCATTAAATGTTGATTGAGCCTATAAATTGAGATATTGACTTATGTTGCATTTTTATAACTATCATCAAACATTACTTATAACTTAATAAAACTTAAAATATGTCCGACCCATAACCAAGTGTTGCATGAATTGAGTTTCGTGTCAACATTATTGATAGATTAATTTGTGCAGTAGGTCTTTTATTTATTTAACAGAGAGTTCGGACCTTTTCTCTAACGTGTCTTAACAGTCGTTAAATGCTATTTGAATTTGTAAACTGAGAGATTGATTTACGTTACACTTTTATAACTATCATCAAACATTACTTATAACTTAATAAAGTTCACTTAGAATATGTCTATATTTTTCAAAGAGAAAGTTAGATTTTTGGTCCCTCAAGCTGGCAGGATTTTCACTTATTCCCCTTAAGTGAATTAATTACAGGAAAAAACCCTGAAATTGGTCAATTTTTTCACTTTTCACTCTGTAACTAACAACCGTCTAGTAGGTCCGGTAAATGAGGGCAAATTTGTCATTTCACCTTGATCCCTTCTCATTCTTCTTCTTCTCATTCTTCTTCTTCTTCTTCTTCTTCTTCTTCTTCTTCTTCTTCTTTCACATTCACACACAAACCGAGATTCGTAATACGGTGGCCAGAAACGTTAAACAATAAGCCAAAAGAGTGAAATTCGCAATATTTCTTTCTTTTTTTCGATTCTAGAAAATGAAACCTGTAAATTTCCTTGAATTGGATCGTTAATAGTTTGCTCTAGTTATCTTGAGGTGTGGAATCCCTCACTATAACTTGGTGATTCAAAACAATGAAGAAATAGCCTTCAGATTATATTTTGTCTCGCAGATCTTTTCTAGGCCGTATGGAACGACTTAACCTACAAATATGTTGATATATCGACAAATATTCAACCCTAATCTTTGTTAGGGTTCGATATTTATAGAAAAGCGAAGTAGCCTCGCAAATCCAGCCCAGCTCGACACACATGCGAGGTCGCATTCTTGTCCTAGCCACGTAATTGAGCCTCCAATTACGAGGTCGTAATTGTCCCTGTGAATTGCGAGGTCATAATTCACACTTGGCAGATTTATACATTAAATACTTCAACTTAATATAGTATTCTATGCATAATACAATATAAGCTCAAACAATCTAAACTGCCATTGACATAAACATGCACTTACAAAACGAGTACGAAAAAAGGTCAGAATAGAATTCCGAACAAACCTTACCCAACAAATTTTTGATTTAACTATCGCCGAAAAATTCAGAAACTCGCCAGAAAAGTAAAAATGTGATTACTCGCACGTTTTATGAAACAGGACCCAAAACAAATCGCAATCAACTCAAAATTCAATCGCGCAGAAAAACTTGAGTTCGCCTGAAAAGTGTAACCATCAACAAAAATCAATGGATTGAAAACCTGAAACCATCATCATTATCAGAATTCGATCATGAATTTCAAATTGATTTGACGAAAAAGAATGACGAGACCTATGAATGAAGTTACGAAAAACTTGATAAAGCTGGGTTTGTGTTTGAGTGTGGAAGAAGAAAAAGAAGGGATCATGGTGAAATAACAAATTTATCCTTCACTTAACGGAACTAATAGACGGTTGTTCGTCGCGAAGTGAAAAGTGAAAAATCTGACCAACTTTAAGGTTTTTTTGTAATTAATCTGTTTAAGGGCAATAACTGAAAATCCTACCAACTTGAAGGACCAAATATGTAATTTTCTCTTTCAAAAAATATTGATAATCAAGAGATAAAGTTGATGGACTGAATGATTGAGCAGGGAACCACATATACGGGTCATATATAATTCAAATTTTTTGAAAATTAATTTTGTTGAGTCTTAGATTCGCTGATAAGACTTGCTCGCTGACGTGTGTCGTCAGCGAGTCCAGTGACTCTCTTCAGCGGGTTGTATGCTGCCCAAATGTTTGTCATGGTGGGAATAATTCAAACCAGATGAAGACAAGAGTCACATGGTGGTTCTTTCAACTTTAATTTGCCTTGTATGGCAAAGGTACAGTTGGGACCAAAGCAAGGGTTTTCTCTTTCATACCCGATTTGGTAAAGAAGACAAAGGCTCATGCATGAAAGTACTTCGAGCCAATGAAACGTCGACAACCACCATTGAGTCACTATCATTGTAAAGTTGTGTTGCCCTAATTCTCCTTTATAAAAGGCAACACAACCGCAACATAAAATGTGTGTTAGTCACCTAGAAAAAGTGTGTGTCATTTTGTAATTGTTCAAGTTTGTATTGTGTCTAGACTTAGCAATTACTTTTTTCAATTGTATTCTTGTAAGTCAAGTTTGTAATATCGACCATGTATTCATCGTTTAATCAATGATACATATGATTATGCTTGCATAGATTTGTTACATTTGAACTTGTTATTGTTTTTGTTAATTACTTTCTTATTTACTTCCTTGTCTAGTTTAATTACAATACAAGTTGTGCAATCCGTGAACTATCAAGTGGTATCAGAGCCTCCGTTCCTAAATCATTGGAACAAGATCTGTTTGCCTTCTTGTGTTTACATTAACTTCTATTCTTCTCTTTTCTTGAAAACTTTTTTTTACTCTAAAAACAAGAACATGACTTCAGTTCCCAGCCTTGTGAACACACGTGACTTTGGTTATGTGTCTACTCCTCCTAAATTTGAGCCCAAAGATTTTGGGTCTTGGAAGGAGAGAATGCTTCTTTACATCGTTGGTGTGGAACCTTACTTAATGACAATATTAACTGAGGGTCCATACATACCTATGTATGTCCAAAGAACTCTAGGAGCCACACCTGATGCTCCTGAGATTGTGACTGACCTGGTAAAGCCAGAGGTCCAATGGACTGATAAAGAGCGTAAGCTGGTAAATCTTGATGCCAGGCTTAAAAATATGATTGTTGTCACTCTCCCTACTGACATCATGAAGCTCATCATCAAATATCCTTCTTCAAAAGAAGTATGGGATAGACTGGTCAGCACCTATGAAGGATCTGCTAACCTAATTAAAACAAAGAAAATTGATTTAAAACGTGCTTATGAAAATTTCTTCTCTCTTCCCGATGAAAGTCTTGAGGGCACCTATACTCGTTTTAAAGGGTTGCTCAATGATATGACAAATGTTGGTATTACTCATGATAATTTTGAAGTATGTAATAAATTCATCGATTCTCTTCCTACTAAGTGGCAAAATTTGAGACAAATCCTTCGTACCACCAAACAGATCCAAAATTTTGATCTTGAGGAACTTTTTGGCACTCTTCAATTTGAAGAGAAGGCTTTGGCTCAAAACATTCGAGTATCTGCTGAAGCTCGAAGACATGTTGGCCCTTCTAACTCCTCCAGCACATCTTATCTACCCTAATTCTGACCCTCTTACTCTTATTTCTGCTGAGCCCATCAATCTCTATGATGGTGCCAGCAACTCAAATCTTCCTGATCCTGTTCAAACTCTTGTTGACGAGCTTGATGCTGATGAAAAACAAGAGATGTTTAGTGACTTCATGGAATTTGCTCTTCTTGCTGGAAAGAAATATTCCAGAAAATGGAACAACCGTAAGTCGGTTGCTCCTTACAAGCCGTCGGTTGATAAATCAAAGGAAGAATGCTGGAGGTGTGGCAGAAAAGTCCATTACCAAAAGGAGTGCAGGGTTTCTATTCCCACTCCAGATGCTCCTAAAGCTAACCCCTCTAAATCTGATGATGAGTAGAGGAACAAATACTATCAGCTGAAGGCTAAGATGGCTGAAACTAAGGAGGCCAAAACACCAGCCAAATGGCTGGTTGCTGAAGAACATGATTGGGCTGACTCCGATGAGTCAGATGATGAAGATTATGTTGACACCATATGCCTGATGGCACTCACTGATGGTGAGGCGCTGAAGAAAGATCAAGTCTCCTCAAGTCAGTGGGTAAATGTTATTGTCAAAAAGGTACATTCTTTTATCTCCTCTTCAGATGACGATAAGACCAAAATTATTGAGTCTTTGTCATGTGATCTTCAGTTTGTAGAAACTCTACGCGCTGAACTTCAATCTGAACTTAACTTTGCTACCATTGAGTTAAGTGAAAAATCTGAAAAACTTTTGAAATTGAAAAATGTTCATGTAGAACTTGAATCTCATTAGTTAATGACTCAAAAACTTCAACTTGAGAATGAAATACTCAAGGCTGAAGTTTCAAATCTGAAGAAGATTGTGACATCATGGTCAAAAGCTTCCAGGTTTCATTATCAGTGCCTAAGTGAACAAGTCTCTACTCAGGTTCAGGCAGTGATTGGTGGCGACTATGGCGCTGCTGCTTCACTTGCTGACTTGTTTAATGATAATGTGAAACCTGAAATTTCTATTCCTCCTTCCTCTTCTATCTCTCCTGAAGAGATGAAAAAGTGGTATTTTGTCAAAGGACAAAGTGATTACCACTCTGAAATGAATGCTGGTGCTACCCCTTCTTCCTCCACCAGTGAATCTTCTACCTCTTCTGAGGTAAAAGGTGCTAATTCTTCAACTAGCACCAACATGTTTACTCCTCAGAAACTTTCCATCAAATATGTTGAACCCTATAAAAGAAGCACTGTTGTTGTGTCCTATGACTACAGCACTCTTCTGAGAGTGAATCCAGTCAGTCAGCAACCTTCATGTGCTCAATCTTCTTCCTCTTCTCAGCAAGATCCTGCTCATGTTAGTCATAAGGATGACCAGCATGACCGTCTAATGAAAAGACGTGTCAGGTTCGCTGATGATAGATTTCAGCAAGTACTTCCCTCAAAGGATGTACCTGTCGATGCTCAATCTCATCATCAGATACCACAGTCTGTGCCAGCTAGGTCCACTCCTAGGTTTAACACTCCTCAAAGAGGAAGGTTACCTTCTCAAAACAGGTTTGTTACACTTCAGCGAGTACACTTGCCACATCAGCAAGTGAGACCTGTTACTCCTCAGCAAGGACACTGGCCACATCAGCAAGTAAGACCTGTTACCCCTCAGCGAGGACATTTGCCACATCAGCAAGTGAGACCCACAAACCCACAAAGAGGACAAATGCCAAATCAACATCTTCAATCCTCTGTGTCAAACAGGGAGTATCTGCCTCACAGGAAAATGAGGTCAGCAACTCCCAATCATCAATCTAGACCCATCACTCCTAAAAGAGTGCCTCAGTCACAGCAGGGTCCATCCTCTTCTTCCTACCCTGTTGGAAGACAAGCATGGACAATGATTCAAGGATCACAAAATCCTCATGATCATAATGGTCAATCCATTCTTAGTCCTGTTCCTCAGATGCCTCCTCCTAAACTTAAACAGAGGAACAAATCGAAGTCTAAACAAAAGGGTAAGGCATCTTCCTCCTTTAATCCTCAAATCAATGAGCTTACTCAGCGAGTCAATGATCTTTCATCTCAGCTAAGAGACTTTCTCATTCTAAGTCAAAAAGGCAATCCCTCTAATAAAAAAAATGCTATCTATGTAGAAGCAGAGGACATGTTGCCTCTGAATGTGAAAATGTAAGCTCAAGGAATGCTCCAGAGGTTGTTATACAACCAAATTCGTCTATGTCTGCTGGAGCATCTTCCTCGTCTACTAGGATTACTGAAAATCCTTCTTCTGAACCTAGATCCAATGACCCCTCTTCTGTCACTGAAACAAATGTTGTTGAGTATATCTCTTCTCAGCACATTGAAATTCCTCATTCTCAAAGGGTCATTTCCAATGCATGGGGACATCCAGCTATGCTGGTTGAATACAGTGCTCCTGAAGTATTCAGCAGCTATGTATATCTCCAAAGCAATGGGACTAACATCATGCCCTATGATGAAAATGATCCTTCCTTTGGGTATGTCGATGTGGGTAATTATCCCACTCTTAAGTATGCTCTCTCAACAGAGCCAACAGTTACCTCTGAAGTACCTACCCTTAACCCTGCCGACAGGGCCATCGATGAGTTCCAAAGAGAACTTTCCTAAATCCTTCTATTGTATCCATCAGGGCTCGCTGGGAAACGGAGTGTGGTATTTGGACAGAGGTTGTTCAAAACACATGACGGGCTCTAAGTCCCTGCTGGATAACTATACAGAGGCACCTGGTCCTACTGTAGTGTTTGGTGATAACTCCGCTAGACAAACTGAAGGGTATGGTCTTCTTTCTAATGGTCTTATAAAATTCTCCAAAGTTGCTTATGTAAATGGATTAAAACATAATCTAATAAGCATTAGTCAACTTTGTGATGCTGACTGCAAAGTGATTCATGATAAGCATCAAGGCATTGTTGTAAATATTAACAAGGAAGTCTTCTTGGTAGCACCAAGAAAAAGAGATGTATATCTTGTAGACTTCACTCCTATCAAAACTGATAGTGAGACTTGTTTCTTTGCAAAGTCAGCATCTGAATGAAATTGGTTATGGCACAAGCGTATGTCGCATGTGAATTTCAAAACCATTAACTATCTGGCCAAAAAGAACCTTGTACGTGGTCTTCCTCCTCTCTCTTTTGAAAAAGATACTCTGTGGTGCTTGTGAAAAAGGCAAAAGCCATAGATCTAATTTTAAAACAAAACAAGCCAACTCTGTTAAGGGTTGTTTTCATCTTCTTCACATGGACCTTTTTGCTCCAGTAAACGTCCAAAGTCTAAAGGATAGCAGATACACTTTAGTTATTGTGGATGAATATTCACGATATACTTGGACTATCTTTCTTAATTCCAAGAGTGATGCTGCTGATGAAATCATTAAATTTATCAAGAAAATGGAAAATCTCAACAGCATAAGGGTTAAAGAACTCAGAAGTGACCATGGCACTGAGTTTAGAAACCACACTCTTGAATCTTTTTGTGCTGATCAAGGGATCTCACAAAACTTCTCTTCTACTAAAACCCCTGAGCAAAATGGTGTTGCTGAAAGGAGAAACAGAACTCTCATTGAGGCAGCACGTACCATGCTCAGCGAGTCCTCTCTGCCCAGCAGGTTTTGGGCAGAAGCTGTCAGCACTGCTTGTCACACTCAAAATCGATGTCTCATTGTCAAAAGACATGACAAGACAGCATATTTGAGAGGTAAGAAACCACAAATCAAATACTTCCATGTATTTGGTTGTCCTGTCTTCATTCTTAATAACAAGGATCATCTTGGTAAATTTGATCCTAAAGCTGATGATGGTTATTTTGTTGGATATTCTTCCAACCACAAAGCTTTCAGAGTATTTATTACTCGTCTTCAAAAAGTGGATGAGTCCATTCATGTCACTTTTGATGAAAGCTATTCAACTCTCAAAGATATCCAATCTTCATCTACTGAAGTAATATTCAATGAGCTCACTGATCCTCCTATGGAGGCTACTGACTCATTTGTTGATGCATCTTGCTCGCTGCCTCTTGTCAATCAGCAACCCACAGAGGAAAGTTCAGCAGAAGCTGAACTTGAGCAAGTTGTTGCTCATATCTACACGATTGAGCCAGTCTTCATCTACTGAAGAGATCTTCAATGAGTTCACTAGTCCTCCTATGGAGGATGCTGACTCATTTGTTGATGCTTCTTGCTCACTGCCTCCTATTAATCAGCAACTCACTGAGTACAGTTCAGTAGAACCTGAACTAGAGCAAGTTACTGCTCATATCTATACAATTGAGCCAGTTGAGCCTATTTTGAGGTCAATCCATGCTGCATCAGCCAAACCTAGATCCTTGGCTGATGATGTGCAAGTTAATGACTCAGCTGAAGAAGAGTTTCATGATGTTTCAGCTAATGCTGAAGATTTGGAGTCTGCTGATGACCCCATCATAAATGATGACTCTAACCAGTCAAATGGATCCACTAATCAAATTCCTATTGAACCATCTATAACCATTGATTTCTCTTCTTATAATTCTCCTGCTGAACCAATTCCCTAGTCTTCCGCTATCCCTTTACTTGGTTCATCAAGTGTTCCAGCACTTAAATGGACTTCTAATCATCCTGCTCATCAAGTAATTGGTGATCCTCAGCAGGGTATTATGACTCGATCAGCGAATAGAAATTCATGTCTTTATGTCAATTTCTTGTCAATGATTACTCCCAAAAATATTGGAGAGGCTATAGTTGACCCATCTTGGGTTGCTGCCATGCAAGAGGAACTAACTTAATTCCAAAGACAACATGTCTGGTTTTTGGTTCCTCTACCTCCTGGCAAAGAACCCATTGGAACTAAATGGGTTTACAGGAATAAAATGGACAAAGATGGTGATGTTATTCGTAACAAGGCCCGGCTGGTTGCACAAGGTTACCTTCATGAAGAAGGTGTCGATTATGATGAAACATTTGCTCCAGTGGCCAGACTTGAGGCTATAAGATTATTCTTGACACATGCTGCTTATCGAAACTTCACAGTATATCAAATGGATGTAAAGAGTGCCTTCCTAAATGGAAATCTCGAAGAAGTTTATGTGGAGCAGCCACTTGGTTTTGAAGATCCAACCAAGCCATACCATGTCTATCGTCTGTATAAGGCCCTATATGGTCTTAAACAAGCTCCCAGAGCTTGGTATGACACTCTCTCTGAATTCCTTCTTACTAATGAGTTTCACTGAGGATCCATTGACAGCACCCTATTTATATATAGAAAGGGTGTCCATGTCCTATATGTCCAAATCTATGTAGATGACATTATCTTTGGATCCTCCAGCAAGAAACTCTGCAAAAAGTTTAGCTCACTGATGTCTTCTCACTTTGAGATGAGCATGATGGGTGAGCTAACATTCTTCCTTGGTTTACAAATGCGTCAACTCCCTGATGGCATTTTTATAAACCAAGAAAAATACATTCGGGACATGCTAACTAAGTTTGATATGACAAATATCACTCCTAAGCCCACTCCTATGTCTCCTCCAAATAATCTCCATGCTGACCCAGATGGGAAGCATGTGAACTCCACTCACTATCGTGGGATGATTGGCTCACTGATGTACCTCACAGCGAGTCGTCCTGATATCATGCTTGCTACTTGCCTTTGTGCAAGATATCAAGCATTCCCCAA
Organism: Erigeron canadensis; assembly: GCF_010389155.1. Classification (NCBI taxonomy): domain Eukaryota; kingdom Viridiplantae; phylum Streptophyta; class Magnoliopsida; order Asterales; family Asteraceae; genus Erigeron; species Erigeron canadensis. The sequence goes on from NC_057761.1 coordinate 8,109,244, forward strand.
GGAGTCTCATTTATTCGCTGTTAAGCGTATCTTCAAATATCTGAAAGGGACTTCCTCCTTAAGTCTTTGGTATCCCAAAGATTCCAACTTTGACCTAGTTGCATACTCTGACTCTAACTATGCTAGCTGCATGTTAGATAGGAAAAGTACCAGTGGTGGATGTAAACTGTTTGGGGGGGGGAGGCTGACTAGTTGGTCTAGTAAGAAACAGCATACAGTTTCGATCTCTACTGCTGAAGCAGAGTATGTATCAGCAGCGAGTTGTTGTGCTCAAGTCCTCTGGAGGAAAAACCAACTCGTTGACTATGACTTAGATTTCTCTAAGATCCCCATTATGTGTGACAATACAAGTGTTATTGCTATTACACATAATTCTGTTCAACATTCCAAAACAAAACACATAGATATTAGGTATCACTTCATTCGTGACCATGTCATGAAGGGGGATGTTGAAATCTACTTCATCTCCCCTGATGATCAACTTGCTGACATCTTCACTAAACCTTTAGATGAAAAAAGATTCAAGGATATAGTCAGCTGGTTGGGAATGCTGAATGGTGATTCTGCTACTTAACTTACATATCTTTTGTAAGTTAACTCTTGACCCTCGTCAAGATCACTTCAGCAAGTTCAAGTATGTCTTACTTGCTGAACAATAAAGTAATAAAGAGCTAAAAGTCTCTATCTAGTCCAGCAGCAAATGGCCGCTGCTAAAGACTTCTAAAATCCGTTGGTCCATGATGCTTTGGAAAAAAATAACAAAAGTAATAGGGTGCTGAAAGTCCCTATCTAGTCCAGCAGCAAACGGCTGCTAGTAAAGACTTCTAAAATCCGTTGATCCCTGATGCTTTGGGAAAAAACATAACAAAAGTAATAAGGTGTTGAAAGTCCCTATCTATTCTAGCAGCAAACGGCTGCTGGTAAAGACTACTAAAATGCGTTGATCTCTGATGCTTTGAGAAAAAGTATAACAGAAGTAATAGGGTGCTGAAAGTCCCTATCTAGTCCAGCAGCAAACAGCTGCTGGTAAAGACTTTTAAAATCCGTTGATCCCTGATGCTTTGGGAAAAAGCATAACAAAAGTAATAGGGTGCTGAAAGTCCCTATCTAGTCCAGCAACAAATGGTTGCTGGTAAAGACTACTAAAATCCGTTGATGGCTGACAATTTGCCAAAAATTGTATAAAGTCAGTCAGCGACCACCTCTTTCCTTCTTTATGTCGCTCACTAAAACTTGGTAACCAAAATTTCTATTTTAAAAACTCGTCAGTGGATACCTTTCATTGTCCTAGTGTATTCCACTACGTATTTTCATGAATATTTTATTAAGTATCTCAAACGGTTACCTCGATTTTCTCCCAAATGGGCAACTGGTAAAAGTTGTCACATCATACAACTCGTATACGTTACTCACATATGTACATATATACAGTTTTATTTATATAATATAACATTTTATATGCTACGTATGAAAGAGAGTACGTGTGACAACTCACTTTTTGCAGTCATGGGGCCCATATCCATGCCATATATATGCAAATCTCTTCCACTTCTCCGTCTTTTACGTTCATTTTTTTTCTCATAATTTCCAAAATCTTTCAAACTCTCTCAAATCTTCTCCATTCTCTTAAATTATTCTCTCAAATCTTCCTATATTCTCTTTCTCATCTTCTCTGAAATCTTCAAATGGCTTCTCAAGTTGAAAACCCAGAAACCATTCCTCTCTATCTTACATCCAAGGAATATGATCCTGAGGGGATTGCTTCATCTCCTCATGTTTCCTTTCAAGCTAGTAAGTTGGTCATTAAAGCCAATAACTATCTTGGATCTGAAGAAATCCCATCCAAAATCAAGGGACACTTCTCTATGCTTGACTTTATCATGGGATGCCCTGTAAGACAGGCCATTATCCCAAAGAAATGTGTGTTCACCTCCTAAGGGAGTTTTGGTGGACGTGTGACTACAAAGTTGCCAGCAGTACCATTACTGGCACTGTGATGAAAGGAGAACACTCCATCTCCATCTCGGTTGATTTGCTGAGAGATGCTCTTCGTCTTCCTAAACAATCGGAAGAGCATCCTTATGTTGATTTGGTCCCCACTGCAGTCTGGAAGGAGTGGTTGTTAACCATTGGGTTTGGGACCAACATGGAACCAGCTCAACCTGTACACAACAATCCACAAAAGAAGTATTTGCCAGGTGTATGGAGATTGTTGTTCACACATGTCATCCAGTGTCTTGGTGGCAACAGTGGCTCTTTTGATCAAGCCACTGCTGTTCAGATGTAGATAATATATGCGCTGGCAAATGGTCGAAACATTGACTTTGCCAGCGTCATTTTTGAAGATCTAAAGGGAAAGGTGACTATCCGCAATAGGTCGAGCTCAATGCCCTTTGTCTGATTTCTTTCGTTCATCTTCAGGAATGAGCTTAAGGAAGAATATCTCCCTGAAAGTGCTCACTATATTCTTTCCTCAAGGGTCGCAAGTTCTGTATATAAAATTCCTACTTGTGACCCTGAGCAATTTGAGTCCAGGTACACTGTGCTCACTCCTGCGATGAAACAGGTACTATTTTCTACGTACCCTGATATATATAAGCAAAACCCTGCTGGAGCTGGTATGCTGATAATCCCCCAGCAACCTCCAAAGCTCCCAAAAAGACCAAGAAAACACCATCTTCTTCCACTTCATCTCCTGCTGCTATCCCAAAACAGCAGCAGCAAGTACCAAAGAGCCACCCACCAAGGTTAAGAAGTCCTCACTGCCCAAGGACACTAGAAACCCAGCCAGCCCATCAGCAGTCTCCCAGCAGACTTTTGATGAGAAAAAGGGTAAATGCAAGCAGCCACCTCAATAGTCTGTAGGCGAGGTTCGTGAAGATCAAGGGCCACCCCAGCCCATTAGAGTTGAGTCTACCATTCCCATACTTCCCTCTTCTTCTCAACCCTTTGAGTCGTTGTCAGCAGCCATATCACTGATGATGCTAGAGACAACAAAGTCTACGGCCGATGATGTTTTGGTGCAACAGCACACCGAGACTGAGGCACCATATTCTCCAAATCATCTTAATTTTGCTGTAGAGACTACTGGAGAAAATGTTGGTGAACAAGAAGAAAATGCTGATGATGATGATCAGGTAGTTGAAAATGTAGAAGCTAGTGGTGAAGTTGAAATGGAAAAGTTAGAGGAAAATGATAGTGATTTGGATGTTAGTGAGTTTGTGGCGGATGAATTTCAGATGGATACGTATGGGTATGCTGATGAGAACGAAGCAAGTGATATGGAAATGGAAGATAAGGATATTGATGCTGGTGATGATACTGCTGATGCCACTGTCACTGAACCAGGGATTGTTGAAGTCGAAACCGAAGAAACCTTGACAGTGGCCCCAACTGCAAGACCCTTAACTCCACCCATGCAGCCAGTGAACACCCTGCTATCTCTTAGCATGCCTTCATCTTTTTCTGGTGTTCCTGGTTGCTCCTCTGTTGTCTGCCTAAATGTTGAACCTCAGACAGCAAGGAACTTGGGTATTTCTTATTCCACCTACTCTGCTGATAGGTTAGAAAGGGTGGAGAGCCAGCTAAATGATTTGACAAAGGCTGCAAATCTTGCTATTGAGTGGAAAGATAAAGAGGAAGAGAGGCTAGTCTCAACCTTAACTATCTGGTATAACAAGCAGAAGAGCAACAGTGCAACCATTAATGTCTTGAAGGCGAACACTGACTCGATTGCCGCTGATCAAGCCAACATTCACAACACCACCAATATCTTTAAAAGGGATCAACATGTAATCAAGTCAGGCTCAATCTCGCTGATAAAATTGGCCAACTCCACCAGCTACTCGGCTAAAAAGGCAGCATCCTCAAGTCAATTTGCTGCTTCTGAACTTTAAAAGTTGAGTGGTCTTGTCTCTCCACTGGTGGCTAAAGTGGATGAGAACACTAAGGCAATTAATGCCTTGGAGAAATAAGTAGCTGATCTTCTCAGTCCTCAAGTCTCATTCACTAAGGAAGATCGTGCCAGGCATATAAGGTTGGAAAAGGAAGTTGGTGAGTTGAAGGATTTATTGGCCAAGCTTGTCGAGCAGACCTCCAAGCCAGCAGAGACTGTGGAAGGGGTCATAAATGATACCACTTCCAAAGGGGAGAAAGTTGATGCTGCTGTCTTGGACCTGGTTACAAATGCAGTACACTCCGCTGTAGAACAAATCTATGATCAGTCTGCTAAGAAAGTGTTGGATGGAGCTGAAACTGAAACTGAAACTGCCAATGGAGAAAGGGAAGTTGATAGAGAAATTGTTAGAGCTCCCCCAGCTGGTGTTGAGGGGGAGCATGAAATTGAAAAAGAGGTTATTGAACCTCCCCCTGCTGGTGCTGAGGGGGAGCATGAAATGGAAAAGGACTCAAATGTTGAAGTGCCCCCTGCTGGTGTTGAGGAGGAGCATCAAATAGTGGTTGCACATGCTAGTGAACCACAAACTGAATATCTGGAGAACTTTGATCCTCAGTTGGTAAGGGCCGAAGCAGAACCAAGTTTCACTGTCGAAATGGCTACTGACATATCCAAGGAAGTTCTACCAATCTTTCATCAACGCTACCTTGGAAATGTTGTCATTGCTCCAATGACTAATGCTCAAAGGGCTTATCTCACAAGTATCCAACACAAGAAACCTTCTCCTCAAGCAACACAGTTATCTATCACTTCCCCAGCAGGTCATAATCATGAGATGATTGACATTTTAGCTCTGACTGCTGATGGGAAAACACAAGAAGAGGCGATCAAAGAACTGGATAGAATAAAGGAGAATCAAAAAATTGAAAGAAAAAATCTTGAATTCATCCAACAAATGCCTCTTCTGGAGAAGGATCAGCTGGATGCCGAACAAAGAATAATTTTCCAAGCTGGTGGTGCTGAGGCTCTCTACAGGAACAAACATGATGAAGTAGAGAAGTAACTGAGTGAGAAGAGAGCCAAGTTTAATGAAGAAAAGGCTAAGTGGCTGAAAGACATGAATGACAGGAGGAAGTAACAAAGAATAGTGGCTGCTGAAGCCTTTCGTGCTGACATGGGCTTAAAGACAAATTTGAAAATTTTAAGAGAAGGTGCTGACAAGGCAGTCATATATGAAGGTGTCAAAGCAACCACTCTGAGTGCCTCTGAATGGGCTAAAGTGTATATGTTGATTAAGGACAAAAAGGCTCCTAGCTATGATCAGTTGAAGAACATGCCGAGGCTATGTTGAGGCTAGTGTTTGGAGCTCCAGCAGCTATCACAATGTTTGTTGGCAAGAAGATTCAGAGGAAAAGAAAAGAAATGCATCAAACCTTGTCAGTAGCACTTCCTCCTCTCGCTGGTGACGCCACTTTAAATCTCATGATTGCCTCCCAGAAGTGTTTTTGAAGAAGGGAGAGTATTGGAGTCCCCTGCTGGCGTATTCTTCCAAAACTATCAGAATGATCATATATTCTTCAGGCTAGCAGAGATAGAAAAGGCTTCCACTGGGTTCCTTATTGGCATTAGAAAAGGTTTGCCAAAAGGCCGAACGCCAGAGGATTCATAAGCAAGATTGATGAAGAGCCGCTGAAGCCACAAAGAAGAAATGATTCAGTCCTTAGAATTGCCAAGCAGGAAGACGCGTGGGAGATTGAAGCTGCCAATCTTTAGATGTCCTTTGTATTGTAGTTTGTTTATTGTATCAACATGTAACACTTTAATATGATATATAAGACGTTTTTATCTCACCTCTTATCTTCTTCTCAAGACCTATCTACTCAGCAAGTCTCTTCAGCGAATAGGGGGAGATTGTTGAGTCTTGGATTCACTGATAAGACTTGCTCGCTGACATGTGTCGTCAGCGAGTCTTCAGCGAGTCCAGTGACTCTCTTCAGCGGGTTATATGCTACCCAAATGTTTGTCATGGCAGGAAGTATTCAAACCAGATGAAGACATGAGTCACATGGTGATTTTTCCAATTGTAATTTGCCTTGTATGGCAAAGGTATAGTTGGGACTAAAGCAAGGGTTTTCTCTTTCATACCCGATTTGGTAACGAAGACAAAGGCTCATGCATGCAAGTACTTCGAGCCAATAAAACGTCGACAACCACCATTGAGTCACTATCATTGTAAGGTTGTGTTGCCCTAATTCTCTTCTATAAAAGGCAACACAACCGCAACATAAAATGTGTGTTAGTCACCTAGAAAAAATGTGTGTCACTTTGTAATTGTTCAAGTTTGTAGTGTGTCTAGACTTAGCAATTACTTTGTTCAATTGTATTCTTGTAAATCAAGTTTGTAATATCAACCATGTATTCATCGTTTAATCAATGATACATATGATTATGCTTGCATAGATTTGTTACATTTGAACTTGTTACTGTTCTTATTGATTACTTTCTTATTTACATTCTTGTCTAGTTTAATTACAATACAAGTTGTGCTATCCGTGGACTATCAAATTTATCTTTTGTTGGTGTTATGAGTCAAATAAATATGAGATATTATATTGGTTAATGTAACCAACTTAAAACTTTTAAAACATTTTCCTATCAATGAACTTATAAAGATGAATCTGTACAACTAAATGATAAATAAAAACTACTAAAAGTGTAAAAAAAAAAAAAAAAAAATTATAACTCATAGAATTTACTTATTTGGTCAATGAATCCCTAACACCTAACTTATTTAGTAAGAAATAAAAACACTCAATAATACCTTAAAGTATCATTCTAATAAACTTATCTTTATTGATAGTGTTCATCTTCTTCCGTGAATGGACACTTAAACCTATTTAAAATGTTAAATATTTAGGTGACACAAACTTAATGAAGGCCTAATCGCTTTAGGTGAATTTAAGCACCATTTTTACAAATTTAACAAGTTGTGTAATGGCCTAATCGGTTTTTGGTATTTTCTATTAGGGTTTCACAATACTCACCATTTGCACGGCTTAAACAATATAATTATAGATTCAACTTTCAAGTTTAATAAATATTCATAAGTATCCCCGAAAATAACTATGCAATACCCAATTGTATATATCCCCATTTCCTATTACTTCAAAATGGGATACATAAAATGTGTCTGAGGGATAGAATGTAAAGTATGTGCATCCTTTACACTCGTGTTCATGATCTTATCATTAACCCATTTTTTATTTAAGCGACTTCCACAATTCAACATCATACAAAAAAAAAAAGAGTTTCAACGACAATGAATCCTATCAAATTGACTAACCATGATTCATAATTCAACCTACAAGAGAAATCACATTAAGTCAACAAATCTTTTATTCCAAACTATTTAGGTAAGGCTTAACAAGTTTTGGACTCGTATTTGGCATGACATTATTGGGTTTTTTGTTTTAATTGGTAAAAATTCATTGATCATAAAAATAAAAAACCTTTTGTAGGTTTTTAAAATGAATATATAAACCAAAACACAAGACGCGTTCGAAATCGGATGGGGCACGCGAATTAAGGGAGCAAAACGTCCCCGGGACTGAGGTGGGACATTCGAAAGGCGTTTCGGGATGTTCCGGGCAAAACTCAAGCACGGAACGGGCTACTCTTCACCGTCTTATGTAACTTTCTTTTAAAAGTAGCCAAAAGAATTTCTAAAAAATGGTTAAAAATCTCGAGAATTTAATCATTATTGTTGTTATCATTATCTTCTACCGATACAAAGTCAGTGAGAAAAAATTGTGCTACACGCTATTTTTAATTATGTTCTGATACAAAGTCAGTGGAAAAAAAAATTATGCCACACTGTCATTTTCAATTTTAATTTTGGTTCCACCCCTGTGATCGAGATTGCTATTTCGGTTCCAAGTCGGATTGAAACAGTCAAAACCCAAAAGAAAAGATCATCAATCAACCAAATAGATCGAAAGAGAGTTTTAGGATAATACAAAATAATAATAGATCTAATCGAGAGCTGCTGCTAATCGTCTTCCAAGTAAGTAAGATTTGGATTTGATTGCAATAGTTACTTTCTTATTATATTCATCGAGATCAGTTGGTAATTATATTCTATATATAAATAGATAGATATGTGGCCTATCTTCTTCCCACTACTCCACCTGCAACCTATATATATATATATATATATATATATATATATAAGTAAATATATGTATATATATGGCGGCTTAGTTAAAAAGAAAAGGAAAAAAAAAAAAGAAAAGTGAAAACAGAGCCAACGGTCGGTCACAAAATCGGCACCACAACCGGCACAACCCTCCCCAAAACGCTCCCCACCCTACCGGTCTCGGGGGTCAGCCCGGTGTGCCAACCGGTACCGGACCACCTCCCCTCCCCAGGGCGCTCCGTCCAACCTAAGCTGTTGTAATCAATATATCTATCTTTTTTAACAGATTGTAGGCACCATGGGTTATATTGATCCAATTTATATGGCAACCGGGGTATTGTCAAAAGAATCAGACGTGTATTCATTTGGTGTGGTGTTATTCGAAGTTCTTTGTGGAAGAATTTGCATACAAGATATCCAAGATAATCGTTTACTCAATAATCTGATTACATTGGTACGAATGCGGTATGAAAATAATAAACTAGATACTCTAGTAAAAACTAGTATAAAGGAACAAATCTCGCCAAATTGTTTGGAAAAATTCTCAAACATCGCATATCAATGTTTGGGGCCAGAGAGAGAAGATTGCCCATCAATGACTCAAGTTCTTTCCGAGCATGAAATTGCACTACGATATCAAGTAAGTTCATTGTTTTTAGTGTGACATATTTTTCAAGACTACAAGAGAAATTGTCTTACAACAATAATGTCTTTGTTTAGTATAAATATCATGTGTTAGAGTTACATATATTCATTTGATAGGAGACATGTGAGAAGAAAAAATTTGGGGTATTCGAGAAGGATGAATTTGACTCGGATGACGAAGGTGATTTCTGGGAGACAAGGCTACCTTCGGTGTGGAAAGTGTGGAAAGGGCTGATCATCAAGTTCAACATTCCACATGCCATCTACACTATCAAAAGGGAACTCTTCTCACTTATTCACAATGGAATTCTTTTTGATGAAGGCAACAAGGTTAATTCCATTTCCTTTTTTGATTTACATTTCATTTCACTAACATTTGCCACATCTAAAGAGAAGATATAACAATTTGGTTTTTAAGTATACGATGTTCTAAGTTTTTTAACATCTATAAAACTTCATCATCATTTATTGCCCGTTCATTGAATGCTTCTATTTGTACAAGATAATATCATCTTTAACAGTTCTATATATGTCATGACATGTTTTCTTTACATTCATGAATATTGTTTATGTCGAATATCTATTTTGCTTTATTTCTGAGCAGTTCTTATGGATAAACAATGATGGAACGAAATGTGTACCTATATCAACAAGAAGATTTGTAGAGCTCAACGAGGAGAAGGATCATTGTTGGGTGTTCCAACATTGCTCTTCGAGTCATTTTATTTCTAGGTTTCCCATTGTAGTGGAATATCTCTATGGGAAGTGGCATGAAATTAGATGTGAAATAAAAACTAGCATTTTATCACTTGATACCATGTATGCAGCTAATTTGGTGTTCAAATACTCTAGAAAACCCAATGAGGATCTAAAACATTTAAGGTTTATTACTCTTAGATGGAAGGTTGAAGAGTCGAGTGTGTATTCTGCAAATTATGCAGAACTGGTCCATGACAACTGGTATAAGATCAAAATGTGGACTTTCGTTAATCAAGGGCCGAATGCTGATTTTGAGATTGAGATAGAGGAGCTTCTGTATTACGACAATCCTCTAGAATCTGGTCTCTTGACACAAGGAATAGAATTTCAGCTTATAGAGATGGCAAGTTTTATAACTTTTATCTATCTGAACATTTAAGATTTAGTTTATTTTGTCTATTTGCAATTTAAAATCATACTATATTGCATTTTAATCTAAATTTGCAGCATAAAGAGATCAAAAGAATAAAGAGTGACTTGATACAAGATGAAGAAGATATAGACAATGATTTGGACTGGGAGAAAAAGTTGCCAAATGACTATCACCAATATATTGGGATATCAGATGTTTATTATCTGCATTACACCAGCAAAAAGGAACTTTATCTCCTTTGCTTGGGTTTCCTTGCATATGGTGGCAAATTGGTAATTCATACCTTCTTTAAATTGTGTTGAAACATAGAATAGTTAAGTACTACTGTATAATCTATAATCTACTAATATTTTTGAATTTATTTGGTTGTTAGTGGCTTTTACTGTGCAAATCAAATGGCGGGATATGTTCGATACTACCAGCAAAGCATATCTTATGCAAAGATACAAGCTATGGAAATCTGGAAACTCTGTCTCTATCCAAATCAAGGTAAGCTTTTATATGATACTACAGTTACTATCTTTGTTTCAAGAATTCCAACTAATAGGAACTTTATACCGCAACAGGTTGAGAGAGGTGAAAGAACTTGCAACTGATGATTGGTATCTTTTCGCATGTAGACTTCGGCCATTCATGTTTTTACCTAATTGTATCTATTCATGCTATCTTGTGTTCATATTTGGAGACAACCATGTTTTATCAACTTTGCAAATGCGGTCCTGGGAATTCTTTAAAGTAGAATACAAGTTGGGTGACATAATTGAAGGTACTGTTTTAGCTCATATGTATTCCACTCCACCGATTAATATACCAACAAGGCAACAATCAAATGTACCAAGTATTGAAGGATTTATGATGCCAAAAGGTCACATAGATCTTCAAAATAGTTGGATGGAGGAAAGAAATGATGGTTGGATGGAGGTTAGAGCGAGTAAGTCTTGAGTTTGTGACTGCTCATCTCCCCCTTTTCCAGGAGTCCTGCTATGATTACCAATGCTAGTGGAAGTCCTTGACACTTTCTAGCGATATGCTTCCCTGCATCAATCAAACTTTTGGGGCATTCATCTCCTCTAAAAATCTTCCTCCCAACTTACTTCTTCCTTAGATATCGTTGATGGTGAGTGAAACCGTTATGGCTAGCATGCAAAGCAACTTCTGTAAGACGAGTGGTTAGCACAATTCTACTAGCTCTTTTATCATCTGGAAAGTAGCATCTGAGATCGTCCCATGCCTCGGTACTCCATATATCATCAATGATGATTTAATACTTTCTGCCCTTTAGGCTCCGGTACAACATTTCAGAGAGTTTCTGTTTACTGAACTCTTTGTAATCTGATTTTCCTAGTGAAGTTAATAGTCCCATTAAGAAATCTCTTTCTGAATATGCTTAGAGAAACAGTTATCCACCCTCGCACATCAAAATAATATACAAATCAGAGAGTAGTCAAGAACATTAGGACCGCATTCCGAAAACTGTAAGACTTTCCTTACAGTTTTTGATATCCACCTGCTGATTGAGTTGTTCTTCATCTTTGAAACATGATTCAATCAGGTAGCCAGGTTCCTCATAAAACAGTATAGTTTAGGTGTTTTTGCTCGTACAAATGGATTAATATATACTATACTAGTCATAATATACGTACTATGTACGGCATTCATATAAAAAAAGAATATGCCTCATACATGTGTCGTGCATGTGTCGTGCGTATAAAATAAATTGTGGTTAAAGTAAACCAATTATTGAAACTAAATTATAATAAACACTAATTATAAATATAATATAGGTTTAGTTAAAGTTTGGATTTACATTAAATCTTTACAATCACATCAAAATCGGAACTTATAAGCATTTGATTCCGGATCATAAACTTAAATTTTTGAAAATTTTTGTTAGTAATTTATTATAATTAATATAACTAATAGGATTTAAAAATTGAGAAAGATTAAGAGACAATTTTATTAATGGGATCACGATCAATCAAATAAGGTTATAATGTGTATTCTATTCTTAAGCCAAAAGTTAGAGTTTAATTTCAAGTCTAATAAGGAAATTGAATCTATATACAACTGAAAAAACAAATTTAATAAAATACATAAATTAAAATGACACGTGTCGTTTCAAAAACATCCTCAATCCTATTTTAGTATATTGGTAGATTTTATAAAGCAAATAGTCTTTGTTTAACATTTTAAGTTTCAACATTTCATTAAAATCAAATTACATCGATAACCAGCTACTCGTCGCCTCCGCACCGACGCCACCACCACCCACCTCCGCCGCCACCACTGCCACAGCCACAACCACAGCCACAGCTGCTGCTCTCACCATACCACCCATCGCCGTCATCACCGTCATATCACCACCACCGTCGCAACGTGAGGGTACCATTCTCATTGTAATCAATTGACTATGTTTGCAGTCAATTAGACGTTTCAAGTAGTTCTCCATTAACATTCCCAAATCTGTGCTTGTCATTTCTGAGTGGAAATTGAAATTGAAATTTGTTGAGAAGGTATCAAAAATTAAGACAAGCTCAAAAAGACTTATCTTATCAATGATTATGAACACAAGTATCCAAGTTACTTATATTAACTAACCGGGTGCAAATACATATTTGTCGTTGTATTCGTTTTAGTTTTTATAAATAAAAAAATGTCATTGCTGTATGTCAAGTGGTTGTTAACTTCATGTTTACATATATCTAATATAAATAAAACATAAAAACTTAAAAGGGTAAAAAAAAACAAAACTAATAGTTTGTATAACCCTTTGTGTTAACTTTTTCACACATTTGTCGTATATATCTATCTATCAATTACTAAAATAGAATTGAGATGTTCTTGAAACGGCACGTGGCGTAATCCTCCATCCATGTGTCTTTTTAGTTTATTTATTTTTATTAAATTAGATTTTTTTAATTGTATATAGATTCAATTTTCTAGTTAATCTTAGAATTAAGCTCTAACTTTTGGCGTATAAATACAAAACACATTATGACCTTATTCGATTGATCATTTTCTCATTAATAAAATTGTCTCTTTTTCTTTCTCAATTCTTCAACTCTGATATGTCATGTTTTATACCCATTTCCCAAGGCTTAATTAGTTGTTTTTATATGGTTCAAGAGTCATTTTCGTATATATTTCGTACGTTTATGGTATTTGTTAGTGTTGCAGGGTGTTGACAGGTACTTAGGCGTTAATCGGGAGAAAACGATATTTCTGGAGTAAAACGAGTGCTTACAGACGTTTTACGAGGCACGAGACTGAATATCGGAAGCTGGTCAAAGCAAGTCAAAGATGGTCAACGAAAGTCAACAGATAGTTCGACGCATCAACGTACTGCGACGCAACCATATGTTTCGAGGAATAAACTGCTTCGCAGTGTTGTGAGACTGCGACGCAGTGGGACCAGACACAGCCAAGAGAAAGTCAACGATTGTTAAAGTCAAAGAAAGACTGCGACGCAGTCTGTAACTGCGACGCAATCTGTAACTGTGATGCAGTCTGGCTTCGATTTTGATATTATTTTTCGAAAATATAAATAGCTTGCAAGAACATTCATAAAAACCTACCTCACTTTCTCCAGTCGTTTTTTAGCATCTTTTAAGGGTTTTTCATCTAAAGAATCATATTGGAAGATTAAGATCGCGATTGGAGTAATTTCATCATTCCGTATTTGATTATTCATCTTTCTTGGAACGATTTCTACATTCGGTACAATATGTTTTCATATATTATTGTGTGTTTTATCTTTTCAATATGAGTGGCTAATCGTCCTTTCATCCATATTGATGGAGTAAAACGATATGTAAGGATTACATACTTTTTAATAATTCAAAGTTGATTATATTTAACGTTATATCGTGATCTTAGTATATTTATTCCTTTTCATTTATCTTGAATTGGTTGCTGATTTATATGTGTCTTTAATGGTAATTATTGTTCGCATATATATTATTTCAATTTTTTGGGTACAAACGTGTTGGATCTATGACGGGTACGGTAGATAACCATTCAATGATAATAGGAGTAAATGTGTTAACGGTTTGGTACAATCGGTAGATGTAATTGTTATCTTAATAACCAAAACCATTGTTGAACTAGCTAAGTTATAGAAGATGTTTTGGGGTACCGGTCTTTGTAATGGAACTAATTTACACAAGAGAGTCAAAGAAGTTATTAACTTGACGGGTACGAGGTTGTTGCTTAATTTGAGGCTCGGTTATTTAATCAACTAAATTGAGTTTGAACTTCATTTCATATGCAATCCGAACATGTTGTTGAGCAAAATCAAGATGAGTGACCTTTAAATTATCTACCAATATATATATAACAAGGTCCTAAATTATCTAATGAAGAAACAATGACCGTTAGATGAGCTCAAACTTTTAATCACAACCCTTAGATCAATATAATTGTACTATTACCAAATTGATTATTAGGTTAACACGATATTAGTCCTTATAATTTATAAATTTATACAAAATATAACCTTATGTGTTAAATTAAATATTAAATAAATAAAAACATGTGTGTGTTTTTGTTTTTCTCCCTACAATCTATTATAAGTTATGTTTCCTTTAATACTACCATAATATTTTATTAATCTAATATTATCAGTTAATTAATATTGTATACTACGTATAAAGTTTCTTCCAAAAACTTTTCTTATTCTAATTTATTGATAAAACTAAACTAATTTATGACTTATGAAAATACCAACAAAAAAGAAATTATTAGTTTATTGATAAAATTAGTTTATATATAACCTGATACATTTTCCGGTATTTTTAATGTTCATTACCGCCGGTATTTTCTGTTACTTACGGTATTGTAAAACCGATTTTTTCATGTTTTTGTTTCTAAACCTTTTTTATGATACTTCAATTTTTTTTGTTTATAAACTTTAAATTTTATATTTTATTATGTAATAGCTATTTGGTATTGTTTTTAATGGATTGTAATTATGTCTTAGTTATTTTCGTTGAATTGTAATAAGTTTTGTAGCATTTTTATAAAAAAATAAATTAGTTAAAATTAGTCTTGACGGTAACATCAAGTACTACACCAATATCTACCTATATATCTATATAATTATTAAAACAGTAAGAATCCGAACGATTCTAAGACATCTTCAACTAAAAGTTATCTTATAACATTGCCACATAGGATAAATCTTATGTGGCATCTCCATATATTTTTTGATAATATTTCTTTATTCTTAAAATAAATTTATTTTAAATATTAAAAAGTAATGACTTACCTAATTTCTAATGCCATATAGGTATTAAAATCTATTTATTTTAGCTAAAATTTGGTTTTTTTTCTAACCAAAATTGAAGATCACGTGTAATTAAATGCATCATCGATAGCTACTTTGATTATTGAAACATGGACCTACGTATAATACAGTGTATATTAGAATTAGAAATTTTATTTATCTAACTTTATAAAATAAGTATTGGGTTGTTTTTAGATTTTTATGTATGTAATTGGTTGTTTTTTTGTTGATTTATAATCATTTATAAAAATCGATTACCATTTTGACATACATACAATAAGACATATTGAGATATTTTTTGAGTTCATTGTTGCTATGTATTTTATTGAAAATATGTTATAATCTTTCTTTATAACGTATGTAGTCGAGTCCAGATTCAACTCATGTTGTTTAATGTTTGTATTGACCGGTTTTACGATATTTTAATTAACGCACATCGTGCGGGTAAAAGACCTAGTGTATATATATATATAATGACAAAGTCTTAAATTTTTTTGTGGATAAGCAAGAACCGATTTCAAGCTTTTATTTATAACCCTTGGATCAAAATAATGACATTACCAAATTTATTATTAAGTAAGCACAACATTAGTCTTTTTACTTTAAATAATTAAACTTTATATTCATATAAATATATCATAGAATTATAGATAGATGCTAACCGACTTAAAAAAAATTAGATTTATAGTCAATATGGTTTTGTGCGGTATAGCAAATCTAATTGAATTTATGTTTTGTAGATAAAAAAAATTCCTTTTGCTATAGGAATATTTGTGGCTAATGCAATTTATCTACCAATAAACTAAAACATGATTAAGGCTTTTATAAATCGACATGTGGCGTATTACGTGTATTTATTACTATTTTTGATACTCAAACGATGTACATAATGACTATACAGTAAAACCTCTATAAATTAATAATGTTGGGACTGTGGTTTTTTATTAATTTGTCGAGATATTATTATATCGATAAATTAATAAAAATTAATTTAAAGAGGTTCATGTATGACCATCAAAATTATTTTATTGATTGAGGTCTAATTTTGTACTGATCCCAAGTTAGGATCGAACAAATTATTAGTTTTATCAAGGTTATTAATTTATCAAATATTAACTTATAGAGGTTTTACTGTATATATTTTTTTGTAAAAAAAATACACTATGAACATTCTTTATCATATGCATTAAATTTTTCTAATGATATATAACTAATATTTAAAGTTATTTTGTGAACCCATATTTTACACGATATTAATTAATAAGAATCGTATAAAATATGGGCTAAAAAAAACTTTAAATATTAATTATATATCATTAGAAAAATTTAATGCATATGATAAAGAATATTCATAATGTATCTTTGTTGTATACTACGTATAAAGTTTCTTCCAAAAACTTTTCATATTCTAATTTATTGATAAAAATAAAACTAATTTATGACTTTTGAAAATACCAAAAAAAAAATTATTATTTTATTGATAAAATTAGTTTATATATAACCTGATACTTTTTTCGGTATTTTTACTGTTCATTACCCGCCGGTATTTTCCGTTACTTACGGTACTGTAAAACCGATTTTTTCATGTTTTTGTTTTAAAATTTTTTTTATGATACTTCAAATTTTTTTTATAAACTTTAAAATTTATATTTTATTATGTAATAGCTATTTTGTATTATTTTTCAATGGATTGTAATTATGTTTTAGTTATTTTCGTTGAATTGTAATAAGTTTTGTAGCACTTTTATAAAAGAATAAATTAGTTAAAATTAGTCTTGACGGTAACATCTGGTACCACACCAGTATCTATATATATATATATATATATCATAACAAGATCCTAAATTCTTTTGTGGAGAAGCAAGAACCGATTTCAAACTTTTATTTATAACACTTGGATCAAAATAATGACATTACCAAATTTATTATTAAATAAGCACAACATTAGTCCTTTTACTTTAAATAATTAAATTTTATATTCATATAAATATATCATAGAATTATAAAAAGATGTTCACCGACTTAAAAAAAATAGATTTATAGTAAAACATGGTTTTGTGTGGTATAGCAAATCTAATTTGAATTTATGTTTTGTTGGGCGAGTGAGGATGAACTGCTTGCTTTATCGTATAGGTCTTCTTTGCAAACTGTAACTGTTGCTAAGGATGCGATAAAAAAAATTCCTTTTGCTATAGGAATATTTGTGGCTAATGCAATCTATCTAACAATAAACTAAAACAGGATTAAAGCTTTTATAAATTGACATGTGCCGTATTACGTGTATTTATTACTATTTTTGATACTTAAACGATGTACGGAATGACTATATATATTATACCGTTGATTTTTTTTTTTTGTAAAAAAGATACACTATGAACATTCTTTATCATATGCATTAAAGTTTAAAGTTTTTTTGTAACGATTAATGTTGTAAAACTCACTGAGTGGAGTCGAGTACTCTCCGAGTACTCGCTACAAGGTACGGTGTCGAGTAGGCCGATTACTCCGAGTACTCCCCGACTTGGCCACTTTGACCCCGAGTACTTACCGTACCTCTCAAATCGCTTATCAACCGACCTAGGAACGATTAGAGACTTACTCAACCTTGGTAACGATATATAATTAATATTTAAAGTTTTTTTGTGAGCCTATATTTTATACGATTCTTATTAATATTAGTTTTTCTTTTTAATTTAGTTTGATTTATAAACTCTTACTATTATTATTATTTAAAGTTTAAAAAAGTAATAGGATGTAAGTTAGAAATTTGACATTTACAGGAAAAAAAAAATTGTTCGAATAATACAAAAGAACATATATCTTCAGTTCTTTATATAATAAATCAAACCTTTATGTAATTGATAGATAATTAAAAATTTTATTTTTTTCGATAACAAGCAGTCAACCCTGGTTCATATTTATTAAATATTAAATAATAAATATATATGAAAGTTTGTTTTAATATAGAAGTTGACAAGTTATTTTGATATATTGGTGATATACTGAGTAATATATTCTTTAAAATGTGAATATGAATTATTATATGGGTTAAATTAATATCATCAACTGAAACATTTAAAAGTTTTAAAAAAATTTTCCGTGAAGATTTATTTTAATAATCTACTTATTAATAATCATTAGAAGCTATAAAGCGTTAATTATATTTAAATGAAGTATGTAGTAATATTTATTTTTATATGAAAATTTAAAAAGCGTAATGTTAAATATATGGATTGTTTATGATATTTACAAAGTAAGATAAATTTTAAATATGTAAATTTAAATTATGGTTGTTGATATTCTTTTAAACAACATAAAATGTTTCAAATTTTAAAACACTCATAGAAACATTGTGTTTTATATATTTATTATATTTTTATCTATTGTGCTGATTGATTATATATTTAATTTTTATAACATTGAAGTTTGTATGAGTATCTAACATATTGATTTGAGTCACACTATTGCAAGTTTTAGTCTAACCAACTCGATGATTACTATGAAAGCGATTGAGGTGGTACACTTTCATTTAGTTTTTACTATTGTTTACAAACTAAGCTCATGAAGTTGAAAATGGAATGAACTTAAAAATTGAGAGTACTATGAAAGTAAATAATGGTAAGACTTTATAAAGGTTAATAATATTTTAAACCATTTTATGTAATAATAACGTAAATTTTATGGTGACTTACATAATTAACAAAAAAATTGTTGTTATCATAACGAGAGCAAGTACCCGCACGTTGCGGCGGTGAGATGGTGGAGTGATACCTAGGTCATAGAGTATGATAGGTTATAGGAGTTGATATGTCATAGAGTATGATAGTCAAATGTCTTAGCCGTACGGGCTCCGCCCTCGGATTTAAAAATTTGTCGAAAGTATATCGAATGACATATCTAATGAAAGAGTATGAAATTTTAAGAACACCCATACAATTTTTATAATTTATCGATGTACGGTTTTTGAGATAAAAGATTTTGAATGAATTGAAGGAATAAATGATTTATGGAGGAGAGAAAAAAAAAAGATGATTGGTTGCGATTTGAAGAGAGGGAAAGAGTATTATAGTTATTTTAGATAAATATAGAATAGATAGTAGAGACATTTTGGGAAAGTACTTAAAATCAATATTGAAAATTTCAAGTTCAATGTTGAAAATTTAGGGAAAATCTGCTTTATAATATAGTATAGATATACATTTTTTTTTACAACATGTAGTATATGAGTGTTAACGTATGTTTTTTTTTATAATGCAGTAATATTATATAAATTATATATATTCACTCGCGTATTACGCGAGACAATAATCTAAGTATTTAAATATTATCGTATATTTTGTTTAGTTAATTTAAGTATCGAGGACCATTGAATGAAAATGTATTATACTTTGGTGACAAATTTTAATAGTACAATGACTTAAACGACTAAAAATAAAGTAGATTATATAAAGTGACCATTTTTTGAAAGTAGGTTATACTTTATGTTAAATTTAAAATGTATAGTGACCTAAATGACCTAAAAAAATGTAGGTTACATTAAATGACTATTTTGTAAAAGTATGTTACACTTTGATGACTTTATCCCTTTTCATTTTTATTTTCCACCCTTAAATCATATTGCTTACATCATCTTTGGTTAAATTTTTAAAAAATTATGATATCAGTCCTGCAACTTCAGATAATTTGATTAAATTAAAACACAATATTAATTACACTTTTTTTTTATCTATCTAACTTTTTATTTATCAAACTTTTCTTCAGAATAATAATATCCAAAAATTTCTAAAAAAAATATATTCACATATGAGAATTTTTATAGTTTGGAGAATGATATTATAAAAGAATATATTTTTGTGTATGATGATATAATAGTTGTCACTAGAACCATGATTTCGTGTTATATACTATATTTGTTACTTGGTGTAATTTATCCCAAGAATTGACTAATATATATTTACTTTCTAACATAATAATACTAATATTCATAGATTTTTTTATAACTATGTTATATATATACTTAAAGGTGATCAAATAAAAAATAAAATGTCTGATTTATAGTTTCTTTTAAGCAAATAAAGATATAGAAAGGTATTT
Source organism: Erigeron canadensis (assembly GCF_010389155.1). Classification (NCBI taxonomy): domain Eukaryota; kingdom Viridiplantae; phylum Streptophyta; class Magnoliopsida; order Asterales; family Asteraceae; genus Erigeron; species Erigeron canadensis. Next base: position 8,129,489 of record NC_057761.1, read on the forward strand.
ATGTTTTCATTGTTAGTTTGTGTAATTGTTTTTTTTGTTTTTTATTCTTCCGATTTTTTAAACCTTTAATGTTTTTTTCTATTATGTTAGCTTTAAATATGTATAAATATATTATTTCTTATATGATTTTTCCGCGTTTTACGCGGGTTATAATCTAGTTGTTTAATACAACAACTCCTCTTTTCGATTAATCCTGAGAGATTATTAACTCTTTTACTAACTATTTGCAACGTGGTAATTCGACCACAACCCCCCCCCCCTTTATTTGAATCATTTCATTTGAACAATTGCTTACAAAAGTCCTTGTGTTCGACTACGGGTTTACCGAATTTACTATACTGCATGCGATCAGGTTCATTTCCTGTAAGTGTGTTGTAGTCAGCCTTTTCGAAATTCGTGTTTATAAATTTTATTACTCGATTTAACACATCAAACTCCTATCACTATAACATGATGACTCCAAAAATCTGAGTTTACGATCCGAAATCATAAGGCTATGCTATCATCCACTATGTTTACAAGTTCCCATTTTGATGTTATTGTAATAAATTAAGGTAAATCCAAATTATAAACTAAACATATAACTTAGCTTTGATGATCAGTTTACTTCTACCACAATTTATTTCATACTCACGACTAATATATAAGACATATTTGAATTTATTTATGGTACAATATATATAAGTAACGTACATCGTACGAGTAGTAGGACTAGATTAGAAAATATACTGAATGTATTGACTTTATAATATCAATTATAATGTTTTAAAAACTGGTTTTTAGGCTGCATATGTTGTGGTTCAACCAGGAGAGACATTTCAGGAACCAAAATAAACGAGCATTTTTATAGATAACTTTTCTACGCTTGCTAAAAGAGCTTATTTGTTGAAGAATATTTCCTTTGAGTGACTAATCATATGCCTGTTGGAATAAACATGATTCGATTCGAGTGATAAAACATCCCCAATCGTCCTGTGGAACCTGTAAGAACATTAAAGCATAATTGCTATTGATTTCGGGTTCCCATAACAAGGTGATTGAGTTAGGATGAGATGGGTAATTCGGCTGGAACATGATGCACGAATTAGAGAGGAGTAAACACACGAATTTGTGGGGAATTATGTGTGTGATTAACCTTAACTTAGGGTTAATTACCCTCTATTTATAATGAGAGTAATTACACATTTAACCCTTTAGTATTTACACATTCAACCCTTCTGGTGTTTAATGTGTGTATCATTAGTCCTCTTAGTTACAATCACCTAATGGGAAACCCTATTCTACGTCTCTAAGAGTAAATACGCTCGTCATATATTTACCTAGACATAGGGATTTCATTTTCATCAATTATCATATCAAGAATGATACATGATCAGTGACGGTCACACTAACGTGGTTCCAACATTCTCCCACTTGACCGAGCGATCATTTATCTATGAGTATTTAAATAAGTTCCGGAATAATACTCATTTTGTTTTAAACCGAAATCATAGCCAATAAGTACAGTCGTAGAGAAGAACATCAACTCAGGACCCCCACTAGTCAAACTATGACTCAAATTTAAAACTAATAAGCAATGATCAATTGACTAAGACAAATTTTGTTACATAATGTCTTTACACTATTATGAGCTCGAAGTGTAACTAATAGACAAACAAAATCTGAATAAGGAGGAAAATTTTAATTAACATAATAATAATGACCAATAAGTACAACATGCTATCATAATATGTCTTTAAGTAAGCCTATCTTCGATACGTATCCTACGAAGATTTTAGGAGGAAGACCTTCGGTCATTGGATCCATTAGCATATTATGTGTACTTATGTACTCAATACAAATAACATTTTCCTCAATCTGTTCACAAACAGATACTTTGTATCAAGATACATCTCAGCGCCAGTTGAACTGTTATTGTTCAAAAATTATGGTAGCTGAGTTATCACAGTAAAACTTCAATGGTCTAATAATAAAGTTGACAACTTTCGAGTCCACTGACCAGGTTCTTTAACAACATCTCATGACATGAAATTATGAACGTTCAGACATCATTGTAGACGTTGCAGTCAGTTTCTACTTATGACTCCGTCAAAAGATAGGTTTGCCAGCTAACCATAAATATACATCCAGAAGTAGATTTCTTATTGGAATTAGAACATCCCACTACTTCTAAGTTGTCACCTCTTCTATAAGTTAATATGTAGTCTTTGGTCCTTTGCAGATATCTTAGAACCTTTTTAGCCATTTTTCAGTGTGCTATTATGGGATTGAATAGTTAACTCCCAAGCATACCGGTAATGTAAGCGATATCTGAACGAGTACAGACCTAAGCGTACGTAATGCTCTTAACTACTTACGAGTAAGGTATCATCCTCATTTACCCTTTCTTTAATCTCAATGTTCAAACTTTGGGAACAATCACATACGTTTCCTTTTTACTAATAGATCTATAGTGGGTGTGTAGTGTTGCAAGTTATTGTGTTCTAAGATGTGTTCAATATAAGTCTTTTGAGAAAAAACTAGAACATCATTACGCCTATCCCGATGTATTTCGATACCTTTGACATTAAAGGCATCACCGAGATCTTTTATGTCGACATTCTGCGAAAAGTAAATGCTTCGACTCATGCAACATATCCAAGTAGTTACTTGCAAGTCTAACATTCACATGCAAAACAAGGATTGTAAATTTACTCCCACTGATCTTGAGATAGGTGCATTAATCCACTTGATTTTCTTAGGAAGTCGTGTCTTCTTATGATTTCATTAAACTTAACGTACCATTTTAGTGATGCTTGCTTCAACCTATATATGGACTTATTCAACTTGCAGATCATGTGCTCTTTACTTTATGGAACTTCAGGTTCACATGTATACGTCCTATTACAAGTTTTCATTCAGGAAAGTGGTCTTGACATTCATCTAATGTAACTCTAAATCATAATGAGATACGAATGCCATGATGATCCTTAAGGAATCTTTATGAGACAGGAGATAAAGTCTCTTGGTAATCGATTCCTTCCTTTTGAGTAAAGCCCTTCGCAAATGGTTATGGCCTTATAGCGTGTGACGTTTCCATTCGGGTCTAATTCGGTTTTGAAGATCCACTTACAACTTATAGATTTGGATTCTTCAAGAAATTCAACCAAGTTCCAAACGTCATTATGCTATATGGAATTAAGCTCTCAAATTTTGGCTTCATTCCACTAAGCGGCATGATCGCTATTAATGGCTTCTTAATAAGAGTTAGGATCAGTAAGCTTTCCAATGTCCTCAACTTCAGTTAAATAATGAAATCATCAAAGTTATGGTCATGAGTGACCGAGATGATCTCCTGAGTTGATTTTCAGGTTCAATAAGGAAGATGCTTTAGCATTAGTAGTAAGATGCTTTGCTTTAGCATTATTAATAAGATGCTTTTACATTAGTAGTATTCTAAGTAGGAGGTTTAGAATTCTGATAGAGAAGGTGGATCAGTGATATTAGGAGCAGCGTTGGGTACAAGAGGAGTTATCGGAGGAGTAATAATAACCGACGAGTGGTTCCCCCCGCTTCTTGTACTTCCTGCAAATCTTAAGTTATGATTTGTCGTGCTCCCACTGATCTCTTAGTTCTCATGAAATGTGACATAGTGCGTGTCAATAATGCTAGTAGAGTAGGAAAGACAGTAAGATTAATAACCGATAAAGAAACAGGTAAGGGATTTAGGATCCAGTTTCTTTAAGTTAAGGTTATAGAGTTATGCTTTGGCAGTACAACCTCATACGTTCATATAACTCAGACTCAGTTTCCTTTCTATCCAGGAGTCTTAAGGACAGATTCTAACGGAACTCTTATTGAGTATATAAACAGTTGTGCGTAAGACCTCAGTCCAAAGGAAAGTAGGTAAGTTAGTGTTGACAAACATACTTTTCTCCATGTCCATTAAAGTTCTATTTCTCCTTTTAGCAACATAAATTCGTTGAGGAGAACCAAACATGGTATATTGGTTACTTATGTCTTATTCCTTTCAAAAGTTATGGAAAGGATTAAGAGCTTAACCAATATCAATATGTCAACCATAATACTCACCTCCTCTATCTGATCTCACAACTTTTATTTTATGATCAAGTTGGTTTAAAACCAAAATTTTAATATCAATAAAAGTCTCCAAAGGTTCAGATCAAATATAGGTGCATATAATGTGAATAATCGTTAATGATTCTAATAAATGATGCATGGATGCTGGATAAGGGACACTAACATCATAGTGAATTATTTCCAACAAGTTGGAACTTCTAGTGGCTCCTTTCTTAATCCCTTAAGCCATTGAATACATGTTTCAAAATCATAAAAGTCAAGAGAATGTAATATTCCATCCTTTATGAGTCGTATCATGCAAACTCGTGAAATGTGACCAATATGTTTATGCCACATTATGGAGGAATTCTCTAATTATTTAGGTGATTTTGTCTTTGTTTTAGTTATGTCATCAATATTAGGAGACAACAAAGACTGTGAGAAATTATGATCTAATTCTAACTTATACAACAATCCATTCAATAAACTAGGTTCAAGGAATTCATTATTATGAGTAATGGCAATCTCGTCGTAACCATGAATTAATACATAACTTTCAAGGTGTTAGACTAGAAAAAATAGACACAATGTTCCGATAAATTCTCGGTACACATAAAGTATCCACTTGTCTAATACACTTTCAAGTGTTTATATGTAAATAATAAGTCTCCATGGTTTCAACATATAAGAGATCAACGCTTCCAACTCTAAGCTTTCTTTGGTCATTTGATAGCTTCTAAATTGTGTGGAATGCTTATGTTGAGTTAATCACATGAACCATAGAACTAGAATCACTCACACATGTATTGGAAGATACATTAAACATACAGGAATCAAATATTACACGAAAGAAGTAACCTTTCTAGCTAGCAGTTCCTTGAAATTAAGGCAATCTAGGCACAATGAGAATTTGCAGTTAGGATTGCTAGTCAAGGACTTAAAGCTAGAGGCAATAGCACCATGATTATCCTTTTGAACTTTATTTGCAGTATTATTATTATCATATCTTTCCTCTTAATGTAATTAGCAGTGGTAGTAAGGTGAACACTTTAGGTTGGCCCAACTTAAGACGAACATTTTCTTGCACACACATTGCATTTAGTTCACTCATCGACCATTTATCCTTCATAGCGCTAAAGTTAATTTTGAAGATGTCAAAATGAGCATGCAATGAGGTCATTAAAAAATGCACAAGAAAGTTATCAAAGACTTTCAATTTTAAGACTCTTAAACTTATGAGTCATGTCAGTCATATTCATTATGTGTTCACAAATATTGGTATTTCCTTTGTATTTAAGCTACTTGCATACGCCTTATACATTCCCTCAGATACTATGATTGATGAAGTTCTTGACCATCATTAGTAACAAGTGATTCGCCCTATTCCACTTTCTTAAAATTCGCTTTCTGAGTTGCGAAAAAGTTAGCAGTAATAGCAGTGGGTTCATTATGCCGAATGACATAGTCAAGGTCTAGCATCTTTAAAGTTAGAGGTGATTAATCCTTTCATGAAGCAAAGTTTTCATCAATAAGTGGCTTAATGCCTAAGTTAGGTACTATAGTGGAAATAAGGAGGATATCAATTTATGATACAGGTAACAGAAGATTAATAAAGTAATGCCTAAAACTAAGGGCAATAAGATTATAGTGACATAATTAGCTATCTAAGGCAGACTAAGCAATATCTATAAAACTAATAGAACTAAAGTAATGCCTAAACTTAAGTAAGGGCTAATAATAATGTTCCTCATAATTAGATATCTAAGGCTTATTAAGCAATGTCTCTAAAAGTAATGGAACTAACGTAATGTCTAATTACGTAAGAGGCTATAGTAATGTTCCTAAAAGTAATGAGACTAAGACCATTATACTAATGAAGCCAGTGATAGGTAACCTACTGTAAACACCAAAACATAAAGTTGACATAAGGCTCTACTTAGATTTACATCACCTTTGGGCAGAAGTAACTAATATCTAAGTACACATGAGCATTAGGGTCATGCGGCACAACGCTTATCTTTTGACCTTTGGGCACAAAATTAAGAATCGTGTATCTTATGCATGAAAAAATATTCCTTTTAGCACACAAAGTATATTAAATCACCTTTGGGCAGAATCAATATACTTAGTGTTCATTATCCAAAAGGAAAAGAACGCACCATGAGAATCATATTTGACCTTTGGGCACAAATGATGAAACCATGTACATTAGTGCGAAGCCCCCACACATTACGGGGGTCCGGGGGCAGCGCTCCTGGGAGCGGGGTGGCGGCAGCCCCTGGCGGGGTCCAAGGGGCAGAGCCCCTGGCTGGGATCGAGTTGTGGTAAAAATGTCTCAGAAAAAATTATTTTTGAAAAATTAGAGACAAATTCAACCACAAAATTATAGGGTAAAATAGTAAGCACGAACACATTCATCAGCTAAGATCGTCTTTAGTATACACAAACTTAAGTAATAACTTGTGATCAAGTAAGCACAAAGTTAGGTAATAGTTCGTGATAACATAAGCACGAAGTCATCTAATAGTTCGTGATAATGTAAGCACGAAGACATCAGTAAGTCGTGATGATATAGGCACGAAAACATCATCTAAGTCGTGAACACGTAAGCACGAAGATATCATAGATTCATGATGATGTCGGCACGAAGGTGTCATTAACTCGTGATGACGTAAACACGAGGTTGTCATTAGTTCGTGTATGAAATTAAGCTGAAGTTCATGGTGACATAAGCATAAGTTCGCGATGACGTAGCGCGAGTTAGAGATGACGTAAGCGCGAAAAGGAGCAGAAGCCATGATGACGTCAGCACGGAGATGATGTCAGCGTGAAGATGACGTCAACGTGAAGTGGTCTTTAGTCCTTGATGACATCAGCACGAGATGACGTCAGCGCGAGGATGACGTCAGCACGAAGTGGGCTTTAGTTCGTGATGACGTCAGCACGAACTCGTGAAGACGTCAGCACGAAGTTCTTATTCTGCAGATTTTTAGTTCGCGAAATTCATCAAATTCGAACCGAATCACGACTTATTGTTCGTAACGAGGCTCTGATACCACATGTTGGAATAAACATGATTCGATTCGAGTGATAAAACATCCTCAATCGTCCTGTGGAACCTGTAAGAACATTAAAGCATAATTGCTATTGATTTCGGGTTCCCATAACAAGGTGATTGAGTTAGGATGAGATGGGTAATTCGGCTGGAACATGATGCACGAATTAGAGAGGAGTAAACACGCGAATTTGTGGGGAATTATGTGTGTGTGATTAACCTTAACTTAGGGTTAATTACCCTCTATTTATAATGAGAGTAATTACACATTCAACCCTTTAGTATTTACACATTCAACCTTTCTGGTGTTTAATGTGTGTATCATTAGTCCTCTTAGTTACAATCACCTAATGGGAAACCCTATTCTACGTCTCTAAGAGTAAATACGCTCATCATATATTTACCTAGACATAGGGATTTCATTATCGTCAATTATCATATCAGGAATGATACATGATCAGTGACGGTCACACTAACGTGGTTCCAACAATGGCCGTATGATGTGAACCAGTGATGGTGGCGGTGACAACAACAGCGACAATGATAGTATCGACATGACCATTAATGTAAATTTAATTGATGTAAAAAAGGGTAATGTAATTATTTAATAGTTAAGGTAAATGTTGTAAATTAAATTTGTTGAAGGTATATTATTACGTTATAACTTATAAGCACTTCATGCATAAATCTTCTAAATAATGAATAAAAAGGGAGATATTTACAAAGATATAGTTAACTAAATACTTTATAATATAGTTTAAATATTTTTATTTTTTTAAAATAATCTAATAATAATAGATAAATCCTACAAATATGACAGGAGAAAATTAAGCAATAATATATAATTAACAAATCAGATTTGTCATGAGTGGAGAGATTGTAATCTTAGAATGATTTATTAAATCAAAATATCACTTCATTTAAGAAGCTTTTCTTATGCTGCATCGTAAAATATATATATATATAAAACCGCATTTATAACCAATAATCCTTTCTTGATCATCCGAGTTTAAGCTGTTCACACTTTGTCGAAGAGAACATTCAAACAAATAAAATTTGAAACATCTCTCCTATGTAGCACCGAAACGGGTACGACAAAGGGGTACGAGAACGATACGGGAACAGAAAACAGTAAAACTAAAAAATCAAGGATACGAGTACGGCAATAAAAACATATACAAATATAAATTATATCAATTTTTATATAGAAATACTTGAGACTCGAGTGATTATGTATAATTGTATATATATAATTGTATAATACATGCTTGATCACTCATTAAATACTCATTGAATGTTTAGTGTTTAATAATTGGTTTTGAAATAGAAAAAAATTAATGTTGATCAAATTGTATATAATATTAACTTGTTTGAGTTTGGGGAATAGAAAAAATCCATTAAAACCTTGATATTAATTAAAAACCGTATAAAAACTTTAAAAAAACGTTTCGGTATCTATTGGAAAATTCAAGAAAACGTTTCATGTGTTTCATACGCGGAAACGTTTCCATGGAGTTTCTGAAACGGGTACGGCTACCTGTTTGGATTTTTGGTGCATCATAGCATCTCTCCACATCCAAAACAAACTTATATCCCCTCTTGGCGATCAACACACGATTTAAAGTAGGACTTCTAGAGTCTAGACATATTAGTTAGACTCACGGAAACTGGAGAATGATCTAACCCCTTAATCAGAACCGGCATATATTGCCTTAGCAAAAGTAACCAAAAACATGTGGTGTTGACGGCAGATAGAGATTTAACAATACGTGTTGCTAGTTATTTACAATTCAAAATCTGTAGAAAACGAGCCGTTTAGTAAGACCATCCTTTAGCATGGGCTGCGATCACAATTTAATCACCACATCACATTTAACTGAAAACAAAGAATCAAAGGAAGATGATCAAAATCACAAAAAAATAAATAAAATAAAGATTAATAAACAGAAAGGGGCACATCAAGCAGAAAATGACATTTAAACAACATTGACCATTTACCGAAAAGCATCCATATTTTTGTGTAACATGATTTTCTTAGATCAAGGCAATAGCTCTAACACTGACCAGAAAACTGGGTTGTACATAAATTTAGCTCAAAAGGAAAAGAGCCAAATGCAACAAGCAAGTGAAAACTCAAAGGACTCCCAAAGTTTTTTTAATAATGATCTCCTAGATAGTTTATCAACAAATTATATTATTATGGTGACATAGTTCTGTTATCACAATAGATAATAAACTAATAATTTATGGAACATAAAATTCAGGGGGAAAGTAAAAGGTCAACGCAATCTGGCCTAAACCCAGCAGCTCCCTTGGCTTCTATAATCTTAAAAAAAGTTTTGACCCACGAATAGCTCTCTCTTTAACATGTTACTCATCCTGCCTGACCCATCTATTTAGTCTATATATTAAATTCAATAAATACAAGCAACAAAAAGAATGCCTTCTAAAAGAAAGTTATCGAGCACAAACATAATGTTATTGAACAAAAGAACTCACCTTAACACTGAACAGTCATGAAAGGAGGCAGGAATGGAGCAGGTAGATGATATACAATGCAACCCCATTTACAGGAGAAGCTTCCAAAAGCATTTTGATATAATGTACAAATTCTGTTTGTTTGAGATCAAAACTCATGATAAATCAAAAGATCCTTGTCCTTCACTGATGGCATAAAGAATTTGCTTGTACATGATTTCCTGTTATAAAAAATATAATCAGTTAAATAACTAAATCGCCAAGGTTTAACAACTTATCCAAATCAAGCGTGAGATATAAATTTAATACTCCCTCCAGTAGATGGAAAAAAAGAGACTTTTCTACGAAGTAGCTTAATGCTTGTATCTGATACCATCTCCGTTGGCATTTGGATATTAACCAACAACAAAAAAAAGAAATGTAAGATTACCACTTATAGTGGTTGATACCCCATTCATATGAAATCTGTGACTCTGCCCATGTTGGGCCATAAATGACTAATTGACAATTGCAGCATCTTCATTTCTGGCAAGTTTTCAAACACGTTAACTTATTTGTACACTGCAAAAGCTTTAATGATCTGGGGGGAAGCCCAAAGTTTTGATTGTTGCTACTTTAAACATTTAAAACATTCCTATTGATCGGTTAACACTAAACCTATGCCAAGCAAATCACTTTAAAGTAAATTCTCAGAGTACTTTAATAAAAGAGGTTTTATTCAACACATAAGCTATTGATAAATATGGACAACTATTGTTGGTGGATTATCCAAACTGAACTATTTCATTTTGAAACTGTTTTGGCCCATTACCCAGCCTGCTCAATTAACCACCACTAGTTCTAGCACCGAGATCTTAAAGGGAAACTAAATTAAACATCGCTGAAACTTTACCAAACTGGATTAGGGCAGACCAACAAGAGATGTTTCTGATGTAATATGAAAGAAAGAACTAAAACGAACAGGAATACATGTTACTGATGGTTAGCCTATAATAGGTTACTCTACCTTGCTGGAGTAAGAAGGAAGCTTCAAGTAATTAGCACATGTCATCACACTTGGCAAGTCATCATCAGCAGGATCCAACAAACCATTCTTATTGGATGTCACACTACTGGCTTTTGAAGAATGCTGAATCAGGAAAATAAATTAAAATTATAAGCACCTTTACAGAAAAGCATTATCAAGACAATAAGACCATCAGTTACCTTTCTAACAATCGTCAACTTAGGATTCAGCACCGCCAAACCACCTGGTGGAAGCCGAGGAGCGCCAGTCACAAACTGACAGAACGCTCTCTGTTGTTCCGGGCTGAATTCTCCCATTATCTCGAGTAGCTAAATAGTAGTCAACAAACTTTAATTATAATTGGTTCTACTGAATGTGCCAATGCAATACTATATTTTTGGAAGAGAAAGAAAAGAGAACTATGTTTAAAAACATTGTCTTCTCGAGTTATTAAGAAAGAAAGGAAATGAAGTGAAAGGAAGGGAAGGCGGAGTTTGATAAAATTCCCTAAATAACTTTCATCCCCATTGTTGGGATACCAGAATGAGTATGATTTCCACCAGACATCATAAGACTTTAGCGACGGAAAAAAGAAAAAAATGTACGACCCATCTCTTCTTTTTCACCTTCATTCCTTACCTTTCCTTTCTTCTATTTTCAACAAAGAGAACTCGAGAACTAGTAAGTAAAGGTTCCAAATTGCATAAGAAATTTACATACATAGACTACTGCAGGGCTCTTTGAAGTATATCCATGATCAAATTTTATGTGTTCCACAAGTTTGTCAGCCTGCAGATTGTAGAAGAATTATAAGAATACATTCTTCCAAGGAACATTGACATTTACCCATTACAAATGAACAATATATACCTCCCAACACTCTTTGTGGCCACATAGTAAATAATCCAGTTCGTCTGGGGAGAATATTTGCAGAGCTGAAATGTCAAATACCTAGTAGTTGACAACATGCAGATTAGTTTAAGTGAACAAGCAAGAAATTTAATCCTTTTGGACTATCTAAGAAACGGGTAAAAGTATCATTTGTCTACAAAAAGATATGTTGCATCTACATTCTGCAGCAATAAGATCTTCAAATAGTATCACCAAACTACATAAACTGAATCATTTTCAGAAAGCAAAGCAAAGAAATCAGAGCATTTTAACAATCATCTTTCTTTTCCATATGAAAACCAACACTAATATAAGACTGATGGGCTAGAAGATAAAAAGTTGAATATGTGGAGATATCGTATACAGAAATTACTGTTCTAGGCATTCACAAGTATGCATTAATATAGGCAGTAGACAAGAAAGTGTAAAAAGTAAAATAAAATATACCATAGCTGAAATAAATAATAACATCTGTTAAACACTGAGCTATATGCATGGATTAAACCAGAGGCGGTGATTTTCAGTTCATTTATTTCTGAATGGGTCAATCGAGTTGCATATATATCTCTAACAGGTTAAATAGGTAAAAATTAAAAGTTACAAAACGGGACAAAACTACCTCAGTAGTCTAGTCCGAGTTTAACCGGGTACCAAAAATTACATGTTTTGACGCATTACAGGAGCTTTAAAACTGTAAGACTAACGATGTTGGTATTTATATAAGACTTGAAGAAGTAAGATAAAACAGAAACTTTACAAAAAAGAGAAACAAAGATGACCTGATTGAAACCGAATCTAAATGCTTCCATTTGGCGTGCAATACCAGTCTTGACAGTAGCAGAAACCACAAGGGAAATGTAATCTTCCAGATTGTCTATATTGACCTGTACTTACAAAAAAAAAAAAAAAAAAATGAAAATCTTCTCAAACAATAGCAAACAAACTTAAAGAAAGGACAGATAATATGCTATCAATCGAAAAAGTAATGTGGTAAACGGGTGCATAAGTACATCTTCGTTGCTTGATTTCAGAACAAAATCTGGATAACCAGGAAGTGTGAAGTCCAAACAAAGATCTTCAACTGAAGCCCCCCGAAATTTTAAGTCAAGAGCTTCATCATGATCATGCACAGGCGTCAACTCTAGGAATTTTTTCCGACAAACAAGAGCTTGCAGCTCTCGCAATGTCTTGCCAAGTTCAGCATCAAATGAAGCAACATCATATAAATCAAGTTCCTGCAAAAAATTGGTACATGTCAGCAAACATAGCAGTATTAATAAGGAATATAACATGATTTGTGATATGTACCCTTTTGGAAAGATAAGAGTGAGATATTAAGGTCGTAAAATGCCGGTGGCAGGCCAGCAGGTTGGGTTACCCAAGTTTTAAATTTTCTATCAGCAGCCATTGTGTCAATATATTTTGAAATACGATAACCATTCATCCAATAAGGAGATTTACGAAAGTTTTCTATAATAAAAAACCTACTTTCACTCCATTTGACCTGTTTCTTGTTGAACCAAGATTCTTTGTTGACTCGCTAGATATAAAACAACTTGAACTAACCAACTAATAATGGGTCGTAGTTTCCACCCATTGACTTACATTAAAAAAACTGTATCAAAAAAAAAAAAACTAAACGAGTAGCTCACCTGTCCAAGCACAAGCTTATAGAACGGTGTTGAAAGTGCCAGATCCAAAAGCCTCCCATCTTGAAGAGCTTTTGCCATCACAGAGCCAAGAAGTCTAAAATACTGGATTACTTTGGCAAATTGGCTACCATCAGAGGTATCAGCAGCAAGAGGCCAAGGACGTGGAAACAGCCCAAGGGGTGCGATGATAATGTCACTTGTTTTCCCCTCTTTCTTCTCTCCAGATTCAACTTCCATTGCTTTGCTTCCATCAAATGAGTTGGATCTCCACATTTTCAGGTCCGCCCTTTGAAGATCATGGCTTAAAAGGGTATAAAACTCCATTGTAGGACCCAGCCCAGTGCCAACTTCACCAAAATATTCTACTTCTAAAACAGCCTTTTGACTTGAATACATCTCCATGACTTTTGCAGCAGAATCCAAAACACGATTTCGAGAAACACGGACTTTCTGTCGACGTAATCGTCCAACTCTTAGCTCTCTCTCATTCATAGATCCATTTCCATCTGCCCCCTGTTGCTGCTGAAGCCGATACAAAGCACGAGACAACCCAAAAGCAGTTGAATAGAAATACTGACGCCTAGTTTCAAACGGAAACAAGAAGGGGCATGCTTTTGTCAGCTGATAACACCATGATGGAATACTACCACTAAATAGTGCAAGCACGTCCTGAATCTGCCTAGACAATTTTGGAGTTAATTTACTATTAATAAACTCATCAGCAGAAACCCTAGAACCAGTTACATTGAGGTCATTTAGACATGAGATTTTTCCTTCGGCAAAGTTATCAATAACTGATTGGACACGTAAACAAGGTGCAAGCTGATTTAGACCCTCTAACAAACGTAGTAGAGCTAAAATATTATAAGTAGGATTAGTCTTCTCCAAATCACAAGGAAGTTCTCCTTGTAAAAGGCTATCAAAAAATGACATTTGGTGCTCGAGTGTATCAGTGTTAGACTGCAAGGTAGACCCCGCTTTTGAAGATTTAGGGCTTGTCGAATCCATATTCATATGATCTTGGCTATCTGCTTTCTGGTAAGTCAGAGTGTAGATATCACTCCATTTGCTACCATCACTAGATATGAAGTCACTGGTCCTTTCGTCATCAGCCTCGTCTAGAGCAATATGTTGATGAATAGCTTGAAAGATGGTTAAATTTCGGCTAAGTTGCTTACCACCTGAAGTAAACATGAGCTTGGGAGAACCACTAGAGTCAGGGATGGGCTGCCCATGACGATCTCCACCTCCTTTGATGCCCCTACTGTTTGCGGATGCAAGCCCAGACATGGCTGCAGCAGCAAATGACATTGCACCCTTACACTCTGTAGACTCTGAGCCCATAGATGGAGTTCCTCTACCGCTTGAATCACCCACCTTTTCATCATGAGCATCTGGCAATGAAACTGGAAGTGCATCATCCCTTAACATCTATTAACACAGAAAAAGATTCATACATTAGAACTCATGAACATGACAGGGGGAATTACTAATTAAGATAATCAAAAGATATCAAATGATGCTATACGGGCCACTAAGAAAAAATTTACTTGCTACATGTGTCATATCATTGAATTTGTAAGAGTTAAAGGCCCGAAATGTCAATGTACTTTTCAGTATGTACACGGTTGCACCATGTACTTTTTAATTGGCCTATATCCCCAATGAACTTTCAAAACTTTTCAGATGTTTCAGGTGTTTAATCCATTATGTAATCATATGATCCCATAAATCACCATCCATTTAAAGATAAAATTATCATTTCGAACCACTTGACAAACACCCTTTGGTTGAGTTATGTGATCAACATACTACAATGGTTGTGGTTCACCTTACCTACGTTCAAGAGAATTACATATATTTTGTTGCACCAACTTCAAACTACAAAAGTCGGTGTAAAATAAAGAAAAGGGCATAACAAGAAGGATATGCAACATACATCATCACGGTCATCACCATCACCATCTTCGGATATATTGTCATCTTCGATCACCAACGCATCATCGATTTCGACAGGCGATATCCCTACATCCTCATCCTGCAGTATACAAATAAATAAACTGAGAACATGAGCAGAAAAAAATGATAGCTGGGGGTGGCAAAAAAAAAGAAGATAAGTACACAGCACGGCAAAGAAAAATTATCTACAGCTACTATGTAATAGACTAACAACACTGGTGCATGTAGAGAGGCATACCTCAGATGTCGTTTCATTGTCCACAGACTTCATCGAAGTGTCCTTATCTGTAGCAGCCTTTCTTCTTGAAGCAATTCTCCCCTCAGCTTGAGTTGGCTTCAAGACGGCCTTTCCCTTCCCCTTTGAAGAACTTGCTTTTTTCTCAGGTTTTGTTTCCTTTTCCAAAGAATTCCCTGTATTAATTGATGACCTGGACCTTGTGGATTGACGACAGGTAGCGGAAGCAAGAGTAGAAGAAGATGTTGGAGCACTACCAGCTACCGGCAAGTTTCCAGATTCTGGGTTCTGAACAGAAGTAGATGTCTTCCGACTAGACTCGCTACGTTGAACCCGTGGCCAAAGAAAGTTTTCAACAGCTGTCAAACTTGCTAGCGGATCAATGAGAATAATATTTGTAGAATAATCAAGAAGAGTTTTTTCACCATCTGCTCTGCAAAGTCGCAGTTTAATTGGCTGAAATGAAGCACCCAAACCAGAAGAGGCACGTCCACTTCCTGTAGATCCAAAGTTGTGACTCAGAACTGTTGCAAAACGTTCTGCTGTAGTCAATGCATTTTGAAGCTTCTGAACTAAAACACTCATAGGGGCTAAATTTGAATCATTAAATCCATAAGGAAGGGCAACTTCTACAAATGACTTGTATCTTTTAATGGCTTGTTCACGTAACTTAGGCAAATTCACCTCTGACACTCTTTCCTCTGAGTAGCACCCACAAGATAAGTAATTGAGCAAAGTATCGACAACACCACTTCCGATAAACTCAAAGGTGGAGACGCCATCCCCTTTGCTTAGCTCTGCCATTATCTCTGCTATCACTCTTAACAAGTTATCTTCTTTGATAGGTGAAAACTCCACAAACTGTTGGGCACAGGCTTTTGATTTTCCCTTTGACTTTAACTTATTAGCATCTGTAGAAGAATTTAGCTTTGAGCAAAGCTTCTTCAAATGTAAAAGATCATCTGTAAACCCAACTTCAGCAGCTCCAGGAACTGAAGGGAAGTATTTATCTCTAAAAGCCTTTGCACGTGTACTCACTGCTACCTGAAGACTGGAATTAACAGCATGACCCTCAACAGAAGTAGCAGGGGAACCAACAGCAGTGGTGCTTTTAGGATCCTCAGTAGGCACATCTACATTTGAGGTGCCATCAAGGTGGCGTCCAGAGTGTCTGGATCGTGAGGATGATCCGCTTGTGGATTCAGCATCCTTCTCAGCCACAATGAGTGTATCCACAGCATGAACGACACCTTCTCTGACAAACAGCTTGGAGAAAGTTTCTGGAAGTTTTTCCATTAGGATCTCTGCAATTTGAAGAGAAGGCAAGAGTACTTGTGGATCTTTCCATGCCATCACACCTGCCAAGAAACTACAAGAATATTGAAGCATGTAAAATTAGAATATCTACTTAATCCGATTAATCCAGTATAAAACAGGCAAAGGACCCATTAGTGATATACCTTGATATATTTGTAGCACCGAATAGACATTGGATCATATCTGGCGAGCTGAAGTATGTCAGCTTCGCAATAACTGAGAGACATTTATGACGCACAGGTGCATTCACACTTGACCCGTACATCTGCAAGACAACAATTGGCTATTTGTCAAGGACTCCAGCAGCTCAATGTTAATTTCCACCTTATCATAAATTTGTCTAAAGTTCATTTCCCTATCTAGAAAGATTAGATAAATTCAATTAAGTTTACCATATTACCCCAGCTATAATTAGTATTACAAATATCAAAGGGAGCATTAACTAGTTGTATGGAGTATAAAAAGGGTAGAAGTCATTTTACAAAAAGGGGACTGCATTAATTACAGTCTTCTTAAACAGTGTATTATCTAAAGGGAAATAATTTGGGGGTGAGAGACTAAAAGCTTGTATGGGACAAGCTACCAGTGTTCTCTAGACTTCTAACCTGAATGAGAACAGGAAGAAGGTCCATCCCGAACTGCTGTAGAATCTCAGGCTGATCAGTCAATAGCTTCTCTCGATTTGAGATTTCCAGTGCACCGCCACTTGTTTCTTCTCGTTTGTCAGAGCTGCCAGCAGATGACTTCTTTGAAAGATGCCCTTTCATAAGTGAATGAGTGCTGGCAGGAAGAGAGATGGTTCCATGAGGCAGTGGAGGAAGCAGCTCGTTTGTCAGATTCACAATCTCAAATATCTGCATAAACAAAGCAAATATTTAGTGTTAAAGTTACTTGTTTGAGTGTTTCTAACATGATTGCAGCTGAATCTTAAACAATTTCAAATCAAAAAAGATTTTAACCGCTTAGAAGTCAATATTGTTCAATCTGTATACCAAGAACGTATTGGTAAATGGATCATATATATACCATCAAAAAAATAGTGCTATAATATGAAGTTCTTGCAAATACATTATTAACCGTGATAAGATCAAAAAAGGAAGAATGTTTTTTAAGATACAGTTATATGTTTAATATAAGATATAAGCTATTAAGAAGCTGCAATCAAGGAAAACAGGGATATTTGCAAATTTTGCCAAATTTATATCTAGTGCAACTTTGCAACCTTCAAAAAACTAAACCAACACCAAAACCAGGGACACTAATGAGATAAACACTACAGATCAGACTCTACCAACCAATCATGATAATGATGGATTAGGATGCTTCGATTAAGTAAATAAGATGAAACACATGATGAAAGGATAAAAAATTATGATTCAGAAGCTAGGCAAGTAGTAGAATAATAGAAAACAAAATTAGCTCATTGACTACCTCAAACTGTATCTGAATGTCTTCCGACATTTAAATTATTTTTCTTTGAACAGCCAATAAACTGATACGAACCAATGGCTTGTATCAAATGATAAGAACAATAAGAAAGATAGGCTGGTATTCGAGAACCAGTAAACTGCCAAATTAAACTAAACAAGAACAATAAACTTCTGATTAATATTCCACACTCCTCATAATACAATCATAAAGCCGTATATATAGATAACCTATAATGTGTTCCCTAAGATTTACCCAATTACATAAGATCATAATAATACTTTCCTAAATAATAATACCCTAATAATAATAAATTTATATTATCTAATTATAAATAATATTGATCTTATCATTACTCCCCGCCGCAAAACACACCTTGTCCTCAAGGTGTGGCTTCAAAGAATGCTTCAAACAATTCCTGGATCCCATACCATTCTGGAACACCCAAAAACATGTCCAACAACAAACAGACCATATTGACTAATAACACTAGGTAAGTTAAGTGCTATAGAGTTGTCTCGACTATCTCCCTGGTCTCCACCACCGAGTTGCTTATTGAAGCTATACAAAATTCTGGTCTTTATGGTCCTGTTTGTTCTATGTTGGCTTTTGCAGCCATCAACGATTATCTCACCTCCCTGCTGCACCCAACTGTTGATTCGTCCATATGGGTCATGTTTACCTACAACTGAATCTGAAACATATTCAATCTCCTTACTAACTGTAACTTGACGAGTATCATTCAGATCTATTACTGCCTTATTCTCTGGTACCTTAGTGGTTCCATCCTCGGGCTCCTTGCTTCTATCTTCATGGTGTGATTGTGTTGTACCAATGTATTCCACGATGTTGATTTTATGATCGGTTTGCTAGGTGGAATGTTGCTCACTAATAACACTTGTCTTCTCAACCACTTTGGTTTCACAACCATTAACAGATTGAGTACCTTCAACACCAGCTGATGAGGGCCAGTCAGACACATCGCAGCCCCTCGAAATCGCAAGCCCCCTTAATAATGTCATGAACTCATTGTGTTTGCCTTGCACGTCGTTCCATATATTCATCGTGTTTCCTACTAAATTCCCCCGTCTTTGCCTTGAATTCCTCCATCTTTGCTCCGAAATCCTCCATCATTGCCATAAAAAAAATAATTTTTGTGTTTCCAGTTGAGCAGCACCGGATGAAAAGTGCATGTAATGAACAGTAAACGATGAACAGTACCGAGTGAACAGTGTTTTCGAAAAGTTTTTTTTTTTTTTCCTTCTGAATATCACAGGTTCAAGATCGATGCTCTAATACCAATTGATACGAACCAATGGCTTGTTGTATCAAATGATAAGAACAATAAGAAAGATAGGCTGGTATTCGAGAACCAGTAAACTCCCAAATTAAACTAAACAAGAACAATAAACTTCTGATTAATATTCCACACTCCTCATAATACAATCATAAAGCCGTATATATAGATAACCTATAACGTGTTCCCTAAGATTTACCTAATTAAATAAGATCAAAATAATACTTTCCTAAATAATAATACGCTAATAATAATAAATTTATATTATCTAATTATAAATAATATTGATCGTATCATAAACCTTTATTATTTCACTAAGAGAGTGCTAGAAAAACGTCAAGTACAACAAATATAGCAATTCTTATAAGAACCAAACTAAGGCATGACAGATACCATGAAAGCTCCTTCAGACATTTATATGAATACCCAGCAGAGGTACTAAGAAAACCAGCATAATACAAATAAACTGCAAATATTAAATTAGCATTACCTGTTCTGGGGGCCTGCTCAGGGCAGGTGATACAGACATCGTTGCAACAAGACCAGAACCTGATAATATATCTTTGAGAATGCCACTGATTCCAAGCACCAGCAATGTTGTTGATCCTAAAGGAGAGCCTCTTGCACATGTGGAAAGCAATCTTATTAAGCCCTGGAAAACTTTGAGTTAAGCAACATGGACACCCAACATCAATTGTATTTAACCAAGCACAGCTATTCCAATACCGTATATGTAGATGGGCTGAGAGATGCCTGTCCACCACCAGAACCACTGATTGAAATAAGTGAGGCTGCTTGTGTAACTAGCCCATAGTTACAAAGCTCATCAAGCTTATCGGGAGATGCTGCAAATGCCTCTACAATTCGAGTCAAACAAACTGATGCATTTTCTGTCACCTAAAAACAGAACATTGTATGCAAAATAAACAATCAGAAGCTGATAGATAAGCAATTAGTTAACAAATCTCATCTTCTTAGACTTTTGTGCTCACATTGGCATCATGATACTGAAGAAGGTTTGTTAACAAAGGAACGGCTTCCATGACAAAATCAGCTGCATCAGATGGAAGTTTCTTGCACATATTTGCAGCAGTAGATAATGCTACACGCTGACAGATAAAATTGTGATAATAATTAGATAAAATTGAGCTATATTCAATTCTTCCATTTGGTTTTTGGTAAGCATGATAAGCAATAGAAGGTACCTGGACCCCGGTAGAGAAGAAGTCCAAATACGAGAGCACTGCCATTAGTGCACCTGCCCGTAAGCATGCAGTAGGGTGCTCTTGAGATATCTTCTTGAGAGCTTGCAAGGACTGTTGCGAGACCAATAAGTATTACTAAAATCACTATTTACTAAGTCACTAAAATCATAAATACATTAAAATTTATAACAAAGATTCTAATTTCCACAATTATAGGGCATTCACACAGTTATACTTAGCACTTAATTTCCACATAGATCAACAGTTCTATTAAGGATGTACACTTCAACTACTTCCTACCATTAATTCACTCATAACTTCTAACATAGACATTATAATTTTGTTACAATGGAGCTCGATCCAACCTCACATAATATTTTTCCATTACCAGCATTCAACACTGGAAACAAGATCTTTCGAGAACCAGGTAGATAGGCCACACAAAATTAAATGTGAGTACCTAATTAGTTAGGTTTTAAGGTTCTGCGAATATACCTCTACTTCACTCCTGATATATCCTTTTTCAATGTGTCCTATTACTAGTTTTAGCATTCAGTCATATAGCTCCTAGATGCACCATCGAAATAAATCACAATAAAATTACTTAAGTATACCAAACAATCTACCAGGATTATATACGAACATAAGTACATAAACATATATATATTCACAAATATATATTTAACTTCAGCTTGAACACATAGCTACAAAGTTACCACACCTGTTCAGCCAAGTCCATATACTCAATGGTAAGCAACCTAGCAACCAAGCAAGGAATCGCTCCATGATCCACAGCCGACATACACGAAGACGGCAACGCATCACACAAATGCGTTATCGCTCTAGTCGCAAGCAACATCATATCAGGGTTAATTTCATAATTCATCAACCCAACAAGCACAGGCACAAAAGACTCAACCGAAAAACCACTCAAAGTATCCTCAGTCCCAACAGCAAGAATATTACACAGCTGTGACAATGCCTCAATCTGCTTCCCCTGTTCCCCATACGCCCGTAAATCCGATAATATATTTTTCAACTGACTATTTCGGGAAGACGACGATGAAGAACCCGACGCCGCCTTCTTAGCGGATGGCGGCATTAACTCGTCTAAACCGGAACCTATTTTTCGCAACAAACCTTGAAGTGCATTTGTAGCAGAAGTTATATTCTGATTTAATGTCCTTACATCTTCACTATCACTATCATCATCCTCATTATATCTATCTGTATCTCTATTATCTATATCCATATCACTAACCCTAACATTAGTTTCAGTTTCTATTTCTTTACCTTTATCTAAACTATTATCCGTGTTCGGGTTAGCGTTAGGGTTAGAGTTAGGGTTTGGGTTGTTACCGCCGCGAGTGGCGGAGGCGGAGGTTGAGGCGGAAGGTTCAGGGGGGTTAGTATTCATGTTAGAAGAAGAAGTGGCGCGTGAGGGAGTGGGGAGGGATGAAACGGCGACGTTTGAAGAAGAAGAAAGACGAGAGCGTTTAGTGGAACGAGTAGCGGTGGTGGGGGTGGTGGTGCCGGAAGTGGAATTCGAGGTGGCTAATGCTCTTTTCCGACTACGAGTTTCCATACAAAAACCCTAACGCCCTATTTTATTATGATGTGTTGTTGCTATCATCGTTTTTATTTTTTATTTTTATATTTATACGTATCCATAATAATATATCGGTTTGGAAAATGGGATGAAAACGGTCCGAATATGGACCGGTTTAGGTAATCCTAGACCCAATCCCAATTAGAAAACCCATCTTAAACTTGGACCAAGCCTGACGGGTCCGCATTTACTTACCATGAGTGGATACGTTATTATTATAGTTTTCTAAATCCATTTACTATTTTTGTTAAAAGAATGGATCATTTGCTCGTGACTAGAAATCCAGCTTACGTTGTCTTAATCGGGTCCGTGCTAGATAGCCCCCTCACCTTCAATACCTAGTAGGAGGAGAAAAATCCCTAACTAAACCGTCCGAATGCACGACATTTAATTGGGATAAAACAATATCCCTAAACATGTTTCACTGGATGACTTTATTTGTGAAATTTCTTGAAATGTCTTTTCCATGTCTCGAACTTAATACCTCTAACATATAAAACTAGTGCTCAACCACTGAGTTAAAATGAGAAGTACTCTAAATCCATCTACAACTATAAATTTTTAAAATAAGGTACATAAGAATTTTATTTATAGCATCTTTCTTTTAATTTTTTCAATATGAATAAATGTAACATAATTTAATTTGTAACACCATGTATTAAAGAAAATAGAGACCTTTTTTTACCATGGTATTAAGGTTAATAAATCGGTTGCGACGGTTTGGAAACATAAGACAAAAAAATTTCAGTGAGCTTGGTTTTGTGAATGCGGCGTTGTATTACTGTTAGTTCCCTATTTTAAACATTTACATCAAGTAGACAATAAGTTTTAAATCTTAATGCAGTAAAGAAAACTATTTGTGTTTTCTGGTAGAGTATAATATTGTACTAGCTAGTATATGTTCAAACTATATTTGTGGGTTCGGGGAGGGTTTTGTGTATAAGGGCTGGGTATGCGGGTTTTCATCTAAAACCATACCGAGACCCGTACCCACACAAAGAACTAAAATCATCCCCATATTCAGGCCTAAACCCGCATCACCCGAACCCAGTCCGCTAAAGTCGAATATCGGGTTTTCCATTGAGTACGGGTTTTTTTGTCATCCCTATTTTGGAACGAAGTTTGTGGCTTTATTTATTTTTATATATTTATTTATTTTATTTATTATTATACGATAGTGATTATAAATCTGAATTTTTCATAGATTTTTATGAATTGTCAAATTTATTAATGGCTAAACCAATTTTAATTGCCAAATTTGTCTATGTTTTTATGATTCTTCACATTGACTTGCTATTGACGATGATTCTTTATCTGTAAACCGTTTAATTAACGTGTCTTCAATTACGTTGAAAATGACTTCTAAAGGTATTTTTCATACATATCTCTATTTGAAAATGATGATGATCTTGTTGATGGGAAAGCAATACTTACAACTATCATCTGTCTAGTTCCTTCTTGTACAATTATGGGCCCTTTTGAATCTTTAGATTGGCCACCTCTGCTAGAGTAGGCTAATCTCGAATATGGAATCATCGAGACATTATCTGTGAATACTCGCGAGTTGAATAATCAGCGAGGGTATTATGTTTCCCTTCTTATATATGATTTCAAAATCAAAAGGAGCTGACTCGTCATATTTGCTTTGCCTGCTTAATATTTTTTTTCCCTATATTTTAGTTAACGTGATGTGTAGATGTCAGTTTGTCTTTTTGAGTTTTTTTTTTATTATTATCTTGATTTATTTCATTATATTTACTATCTAGGGTGGTAACTCGTAACGTTTTAGTGTTTTAGACTTTAATTAGGGGTGTAAACGAGACGATATAGTTTGCGAGCTAACCGAAATCGACTGGTAGATTACTCGAAATCGACTAAGTCTTAGTTGAGCCGAGCTTGATCGAGTTCGAGCTACTCGAGTAAACTTTCGAGTCAAACTCGAGCCTCAATATATCCTACTCGAAAAGCTCGCGAGCTTAATCGAGCTTGTGCTTATTTACACTTTTACCCTTGAATATTATATATTTTTACATAAATACTTTCCTACCGAGTCGAGGTTAATAGAGTCGAGTTTGAAATTATCGAGCTTATTGGACTTATTTGATTTCAAACTTAATTTAATTCTTAATCAAGTCGAGCCGAGTCGAACTCGAAAGTGTCGACACATAAGGCGAGCTCGAGCTTGAAAATAAAGGCTCGGTCGAGCTTTGAGTTTTACAATCGAGTCGAGCTCAAACTTGGCACTGTGTTGGCTCGACTCGGTTCGATTACAACCCTAACTTTAACCACTAAATCCTTAAAAACTAACAATTAGTATGTTAAGGTATCTATGTCTAAGATTATATGACAAACACATACTCGCTTTTTTCTTTCTCCCTCTCTATATACATAGAAAATAATCCACCCAAAAAAAAATTGTATACCTTGCTAACAAAATAGCCTGGAAGTGTCATTCCAATTTTTAATCCACTTGATGAAACCAAATACCATGTATCAAAGAAAAAACTAAAGATTTCATAAATCTAAGAATTTCAAGAAATCAATAATAAAATTTACAATACCCAATAAACAATTTAAAAAATTCAATAAAATACGTACAGATCACAGTGGATGGTTTGTGGAAGAGGAGAAATTGTGGAGAGGTTAACTATGTGGCGATTGTCGATTGGAGAGGAAAATAATATGAAAAGGATATTGTAGTAAATGAGAAGAGATATTAAGGAGATTATGTAGTGGTTAGTGGAAGAGGGATAGATAATAATGTGTGATAGGTGAGTAGATTAATCATTTTCTGACGGGCTACAAATTCTTTCTTCACAATCAGATCATTTTTGACAAGAAAGTTTTGAATAAAAAAAACCTCAATTTTTCTCTTCTTCCATTTCTATTTTTTACAAAAGAAAACTCAAAATAAAAAAATAAATATTTTCTTATCTTTTTTATTCCTATCGTTTTAAAATAAGGTCGTTCTAACTATGGATATGAAATGGACGTCAATAAATAAACTGTGCCACTTTAACCTTTTGTGAATTGTAGTAAAGATTAAATTCGTAAGAAAAAGTGCTTCAACTTTGACCTTTTGTTTTTGTGTGGCTTCAACAAAAAAATAGTTCTATTTTAGAGATTGAAACCGGTTAAAATTACTTTTGTAGGGTTCCTTGTAAGTAGTCGGTTAAAAAAAATTAAAACTCATTTTTTGTTTTTTTTTTTTTAAATCTATTGATTATATGATATTACATATCATTTATATTAACAAATACCTATTCCACATGGATATTCCACCAAGTCAACATCTTCTCCTTTCCCATGATATTTTCCGATGACCCTTTTTCCCGGTAATACACGTCGTTTTCCGGCAAAAAATTTAAATTTCACTTGGCGATATCTTTCTTTCCAAAATTTTGAACGTACAAAAATATTGAAAAAATCTATATCTGTACGTAGAGTTTAGAGATCCGGTCAAAAATTCAAAGATTAAAAAAAAAACAAAAAACATTGGTGTTAAAATCATAAAATTGATTTGAACCAATAGCCAGATCCAGCAAAAAACAATACAAATATTTTTCCATTTTGTCCAATTATAGAACTTCATGTTTGTTTGTGAAATTCTCTCTGTCATGGAAATAGTACCACAACCATGGTTTTGCAATCATAAAACTCCAATTTTTTCCAATTCGTGTAGCCTTCGTAGTCGCCGCCATTTAATTGCAATTATGCCAACGAAATTAAATCCACCTCCACCCATCATAATTTTGATCCGATAATAGCACTATAAATCTATGACCATAAAGCTTAAATTTATATATATGGATCTACAACAACATCAGCAAGGAAAGTGGATTTTATCGACATCAAAACTCATCCATTAAGATCTAGAATATATATATATATATATATATATATACTATATTTTGCAGGGAAAGGGAAGAAATTAGATGATTTGATTAAAAATAAAATTGATGTTTGGTTTGTGCGTAGATGATGATTTTGGGATATGGTGGTGGTATTTGGGGTTGGGTTTAACTAATAATTCATCATCATATATTCATATTATATAAATTGTATAATAATTAAAATATATACATGACTCCAAGGTGGCAGAAGTAGATTAAAAATAAAAAAAGATGTAACCGGTTAATTAGAGTTCATGTTATCAGCAACATGTCATGACCCCACAAAAGTTATTTTAACCGGTTTCAATTCTTAAAATAGAACCTTTTTTTTGTTGGAGTCCCACAAAAACAAAAGTGACAAAGTTGAAGCACTTTTCAAATAATTAGCCCTTTAAAATAGTAACACTAACACACACATCCATTTATGTGAATCAGCAAATAACTCAGCACACATCCATATATGGGTTCGATCCTCATTGATGTAAAAGTTTGAAGGTCTTTTCACCATTTAGGTAAAAAATGAAAGCAGCCGCTCTACTTTGGTAGTGGTAAGGTTTACGTATATTTTAACCTCTCTCATATACCATCGAGGTATTCGGGCTCAAAACTCATGAAAGACGACACTGAACATTTTTTTTTTTACTTTAAAATTATGTGCACATTTATGGACTTCAACTTACGATACCACATTATAAACCATACATATTAAATGTTGAGCATCATAATTCTTTTTGGATAACAATTAATCCAAAAGAACAGCAAGTTGGGCGATCGAGTCTTACCGTGCAAAAATTAAGCGAAAACCATTACTTGGCTTGTCAGTACGTAGCTCTTTGGTCCTTAAGAAACTTCAGAAGTATGTGACAATTAACTTGACCTGACCGACCCGATACAATGTTTCAATGTCGACCTGCATCAACAATCTAAATTCTCATTGAAATATTCAATGTTCCATTTTCATATGATTCGATAATAACAAACCACACAGAGAGAAGATGTCGTATCAACGAACCATTTTCATCAGATTTCTCATCTTCATGCGACAAAATCAACATCATTCAACAAAATGCAAATCACAACCTGTTCCATGAATTACATATGAGACTAGATATTTAACGTCATCAAACAGTAGCTTCTTTACAGTGTTAGCATTGCCAGCCATGAGGTTTCATTCAAGCCACAGTTTCAACCAATTCCCTTGTGCCACATCACTTTTACCTTTTTCAACCCATAAACCTTCATTTTGTTGGCATTGCAAGCTACACTACTTCACTCAACGCTCACCACACACACACACATATATATATATATGTATATATATATGTATATATGTATATCTACAATAAACACACACATACACATACACATACACACCCATACAAAGAATGCAGTATGTAACATCGCTTGTGAAACCACAAAACATCAAATCACACCCAAGCCATGACCGCAGCGGCGGTGTATGCCTTGGAGCTATGGGCAATGCCAACACCCTTAGGTTTTAGAGTTGGACAAGCTCGACTGAGAAGCTGCAGCTTTTGCTGAGGTGGTAGATTCAATGACACCCATTGGGAACATAGCTTTCATCTGTATCTTGAACACCGCTCAGGCCTTCCCTACCGCAACTCCTGCTGAATCCATAGCTGCATCTTTACCAAGCCTGCCATCAACAACAAGCAAGCAATTAACAACCCCATTGATTCACCATTTACAAATCCTATAATACCTCTTGAAATGTTATACATTTAATACCTATCTAAGTAGAAGTTTCTGAGACATCCAGTTCTAAAAGATCATTCAAGTCAATAAGTCATAATTTTAATATCTGACGGGTCAAAATATAAAGATAGAAAATGAAAGTGCCAGTCAATCGGGTTAAAAGTTTCCCAAAGTGCGTTATTCTAAGCTCCTAAATAACTCAATAGAAAAAACAAATCGGGCAGGTGTATGATGTAATATAAATTTGATACAACATTTGATAAACAGACAGCTAAAAAAAGGCACTTTTATGAACACGGAATCTTACAATCCAAGCCAACCTAGCCCACATTGGCACTTCATTTTTACATTCTGACTCATCGTGCAAGAAGCCTGACTCGTTAACTTTTTACCTCAAACCCAACTAAAGAATTATACGAGTAGAATAATTTACTTGTGTGATACGAGAACGGTAGTGACGGTTGATGCTGTTGACATAACGTTCCTTTCTGTCTCTTCAACGGCATCAAACAACTTATCTATAACCAAAGGGTAGTAAACCGCAAGAGTCATTTCACCATTCCAAATCACATGATTAAAGTAGGAGCGACTCATGAATTTAATCTCAATTAAATTTCATAAGTAATTCAACTACAATATGGACAAGAAAGATTTGAGAAACAAAGACATACTCAACCTGATACGTACAGAATTCACAATTGAGCCAGTAAAAAATCGTGATACCTTCACAGCCCCGGAAAGCAGCCCTATTGCAAGATTCTGTGACATTCCGGTCATTTTTTTCATCCTGTACAATAGAAAAACAAAACTCTGAATTTAACAAGAATACTCTTCATTTCAATAGTACTTGAAACTGTTGGGTTATATAAATATTATCAAATCAAATCGCAAAGCACGCAGCGGAATATAAAATCTATATAGTTAATTAATTAACCAAGATAAAAAACGTGTACCTTAAATTGGAGAGAATAAAGCAAGAAACCTTTATAATAAGGTTTAAATTAAACCTCTCTACGATTGCATACACAACGTTGGAATGTATGTATGCTAGTACTTGATCACGAACCGAACAACTGTTGTTGCTACCTCCTTAATTCGAACCAAACAAAAACCCCGGAACCCTTTGTTTTGTTGATGTCGATCGAACCAAGAGAGAGAGAGAGAGAAGAAGAAGAGATTTTTAGGGTTTTAGAAAACCTAATGAACTGTGTGTTGAAAACAATTAGATTAGGCCTCTATTTATAGTGTTTAGGAAACTTAATGACCAAGTTTAGGGTTTTGGAACCCCTTGGTCGACCGTCCCCCCTAGAACATTCTAGAGGGGTTTTCCTAATTGTTTCATAATTCCAACTCTTCTTCGTTAAGTCCATTAGTTAAGTACCATTAACTATTAACTCTTTTAACGGACTATCGTTAGTTTTTCGTGATCAAATTAATCAATAAATTACATTTAATATATTAATTAATTATAGTTACATTCACGTTGAGGTGTGACCCCGTAGGCTTAAATACTTTCCGGACATACGTTCATTTTACGTGATCATATTCTAACAGCTCCCACTTGAGCTCGTAATGAATGAAGGTAATAACATTGGTTAACGTCTAGCAACACGCCAATGCTCCCGAAAAAATTTAAGTATAGTTTCTTAAAGTATATTTAAACGGTTAAGGCATTTATTATCCCTTTGTTCAGATATCTTGTTAAATATGAATATGGATCGAAGTCATTTCATAATTTAACGATTATGTTTCTCATCCAATAACTAATTAATGATTACCAAATATAATCGAGAACCATCTGGATTTATTTGGGCACGGCCATGCAAACATCTTAATTAGTCAAATGAGGGCGCCAATGGTATCATGCTTCAACTTTT
The DNA here is from genome assembly GCF_010389155.1 of Erigeron canadensis. Taxonomy (NCBI): domain Eukaryota; kingdom Viridiplantae; phylum Streptophyta; class Magnoliopsida; order Asterales; family Asteraceae; genus Erigeron; species Erigeron canadensis. The sequence goes on from NC_057761.1 coordinate 8,159,166, forward strand.
AAATTGAAGGAACAAATCCTGTATTGACTACATGTGCCAGTTTTCATACTTCACGACACTTTATGAAAATAGCCCTTTATGTACCCCCTTATTCAGGTGAGCTAGAACTACATCTAGTAAGTGCGATTCATACATGCTGACCTACTTGCATCTCAAGTCAAAGGATCAATAAAAGTAACCATTTACGAATTTCACTTGATGACGTCGATCCATAAAGTGATAGTTCGTTAGTGGGGTAGTCCAATATGCATCAACTATGGATATTATGTGAGTTTGGTGGGACCATCCATTATATATTCTAAGAATATAACAAATCACTCAGATTTGTCTTAGTTTAATTATATTCCCATATAATTAATCGACAATGGACAATTTAGAATATTTGATAAAATATTAAAATATTAAATAAAATATTCAAGGATTAAACATGCAAATATAGGACACAATTTAATATTGAATGAAATCAAACATATCAAGTACTTTATTTCATTATAGAAAATATAAATTGTTTAACATCCCTTATCCAAATACCGAACAAAATATTTACATGAAATAACTAGCTAATTTAAGTCCTATGCCCTCGGCATGCCTTTCAAGCACAAAGCTTTTGTGAAAGGATCAGCTAAGTTAAAATCTGTGTGAACTTTGAGTAAATTGATCTTCCCTAGTTCGATCTGCTCACGAACATAGTGATATCGTCTAGCATAATGTCTGGCACCTTTCTGAACTCCGGGTTCATTGGCAATGATTAATGCACCAGTATTATCACAGTACAAATTAGTGGGTAAGTCATTTGAAAGGACCACGTTTAGCCCGCTAATGAACTTCCTTATCCAGGCTGCTTCCATCGCGGCTTCTGAGGCGACAATGTACTCAGACTCTATTGCAGACATGGCGACTGTGGTTGCTTCTTGCTTTTCCAGTCCACAGCTCCTCCGTTAAGAACGAAGACGAATCTTGATTGAGACTTCGTGTCATCTTTATCATTTTGAAATCCAACATCACAGTATCCGGTCACTTTGAGCTCTAAATCTGGATTTCCTCCATACACCAAAAATATATCTTTAGTAGCTCGTAGGTACTTCAGAATATTTTTAACAGCAATCCAATGGCTTTCACCAGGATTCTGTTGATATCGGCTAACGATGTTTTGCGCGAACGCCACATCGGGTCTAGTGCATCTAACCGCATACATAATAGATCCCACAGCTGAAGCATAAGGAATTCTACTCATACGCTCCACCTCACTAGGCGTAGTAGCACCTTGTTTGACTGATAAACTAAGTCCTTCTTGCATAGGTATAGACCCACGCTTAGAATTCTCCATCTTGAATCGCTTCAAGATCTTATCAATATAAGCACTTTGACTTAGTCCAATTAATCGCCTTGATCTATCTCTGTAGATCTTGATTCCAAGAATAAATGCTGCTTCACCTAAATCTTTCATGGCAAAACATTTTCCAAGATGGGATTTAACATCTTGCAACATTGGAATGTGTTTTCCTATGATTAATATGTCATCGACATATAAGACAAGGAAAGTAACATTACTCCCACTAGCTTTGCGATATACATATGGCTCATCGGGATTTTGAACAAAACCAAACTTTTTGATTTCTTCATCAAACCGTTTATTCCAACTTCTTGATGCTTGCTTTAGTCCATAAATGGACCTTTGCATACTTTGTTGGGATGTTTTGGATTAATAAAACCTTCCGGTTGATCCATATAGACTTCTTCATCCAAGTAACCATTTAAGAAGGCAGTCTTAACATCCATTTGCCATATCTCAAAGTCATAGTACGCTGCTATGGCTAAGAGAATCCTAATAGCTCTAATGTTCGCGAGTGGAGAAAAAGGTTTCATCATAATCAACATCGAAACGTTGAGTATAACCTTTCGCCATGAGACGAGCTTTATAGGTGTGTACATTTCCATCCATGTCCATCTCCTTTTTGAAGATCCACTTACACCCAACAGTTTAGGCATTTTGTGGAAGATCAACCAAGCTCCAGACTTGATTGTCTTTCATGGATTTCATTTCAACCTTCGTAGCTTCAAGCCATTTGTCAGATTCCGGATCTGATAATGCAGCTTTGAAATTCGGAGGCTCATCGAGATCTCCAACAACGTCTTCTTCTACCATCAGACATAGTCTTTCGGTAGGACGTCTTGTCCTTTCGGACCTACGAAGTGGAATCTCTTCATTATCATCAATTTGAGGTTCATCACTTTGAACATTCCCCCCCCCCCCCAGTTGATGATTGCTAGGAGTTTCAGAAGGTGACATATCTTCCTTTTGAGTCTCATCAAGTTCTACAACCCTCCCACTGTTCTCTTGAACTAATTTCTTTTCAAAGAATTCAGCATATCGAGCAACACGAACAGTGTTTTTGGCGGGATCATAGAAGTCGTAACCCATCGTTTCCTTAGGGTATCCAACAAAGATGCACTTAGTAGTTCTGGGTTCAAGTTTGTCAGGCGTATCATGATTCACAAGTGCCTCACATCCCTAGACTCTTAAGTAAGACAATTTAAGGACATCACCATGCCATAATTCGTACGGTGTCTTGTCAACCTTCTTGGTTGGAACCATATTGAGAATGCGTACAGCAGTCTCTAGAGCATAATCCCAAAACGAAAATGGGAGAGTTGTACAGGTCATCATTGATCTTACCATGTCTAGCAAGGTTCAATTTCTCCTTTTAGACACTCCATTATGTTGAGGAGTATATGGAGGAGTAAGCTGTTGGACAATTCCACATGCTTTAAGATAATCCTTAAACTCTTGGCTTAAGTATTCACCACCTTGATCCGAACGAAGAATCTTGATGGTTTTACCGAGTTGATTTTCTACTTCATTTTTAAACTCTTTGAATGTTTCAAAGACTTCATGTTTATGTTTAAGCAAGTAAACATAACCATAACGACTGAAATCATCCGTAAAGGTTATGAAGTAGCTAGCACCTTTCCTTCACACATGTCTAAATGGGCCGTAAGAATCGGTATGAATGAGTCCAAGAAGATCTTTGGCCCTTTCTGGCGTATACTTAAAGGGTTTTCGTGTCGTCTTACCGGAAACATATGACTCGCATTTATCAAATGATTCATCATTTAATTGTAAATTTCCTTCACGTTGAAGTCTTTCAATGCGATTTTTGCCAATGTGTGCAAGACGACGGTGCCAAAGATAGGTAGAGTCCAAGTCAGTATTGGCTCTTTTGCTAACATTATACATTGAATTATTTGAAACACAATCACGCATATCAAATTCATAAATACCATCATAAGCAATAGCATCAAAATAATGAACATTATTTTTAGAAAATGAAATACCAATATCATTAAAAACATTAATGAATCAGTTGTCTTTGAACAAAGAAACTGAAATAACACCTCTAGTAATAGAAGGTGCATAATGACAATTGTCTAAAACAATGATTAAACCGAAAGGAAAAACTAAATGAAATTCTCCAATTGCTTCAACAGGTGCTGGTAGACCATTGCCCACGATCAACTGCAAAGCTCCGGGCTTCAGTTTCCTCCTTTTCCTAAGCCCATGTAGTTCATTACAGATATGAGTTCCACAACCAGTGTCATAAACCCACGATTTACGCTTAGTTAAGGAAAATAATTCAGTAGTGAAGATACCTGAAGTACTAGCGCCGCTAGTATTCTTCTTCTTCGCATTCAACTCGGCAAGATACTTAGGACAGTTCCTCTTCCAGTGCCTGACTTCATTACATTGATGACAACTCTGGTCTTTAGCCGGATGCTCTTTCTTAGCCGGAGGAGTCTTCTTTGGTTTGGAAGGATTCGCAACTTGCTTACCCTTGTCTTTACCATCAAACTTCCCTTTAGCTTGGTGCGATCTTTTAGCTTTCTGGATTCGACCCCCTTTGATCATAAGAACGTTTGAGTCATTGGCCTTCTTCGGAATCGTTTTCTCAAATTCATTGAGCATAGCATGGAGTTCATTTACAGTCTTTTTCATAGAGTGCATGTTATAGTTTTGCACAAAACTCTCAAACTCATTAGGAAGGGATTTGAGAATCATGCCAACTTTAATATCTTTATGATAAGCATACTCCATTGATTCCATTTTGTCAAAAATGCTCTTCATCTTGAGCACATGACTACTAACCGACTTTCTGGATTCAAGTTTCATGTCATGGAGTTCCACAACAAGGTCGAAAAGTTCCACTCCAGATTGTTTTTCATACAAGGATTTTAGCTCTCTGATCATATCATATGGAGTGTAAAGGTTGAATTGTTTTTGCAGCTCGGGAGACATGCTCGCAAGCATCGAACAACAAACTTCATTGAATCTAGTGTACTGAACTCTATAGTCAGCTTTTTCAGCTGCTGAAGCTATAGCAGTCGGTTCATTAGGCCATTGTCTTTCAATGACATCCATGCGTTCCTCAACTCATAGAATAATTCGTAGTTGACGGTACCAATCGTTGAAATTCGATCCATTAAGCTTTTCTCTTTCAAACATTTGCCGAAAAGCATTGGTGTTTGTGGAGGGATTCATTGCTATCTACAAAACATATTAAGTTCAAAAATCAGTATTTTCAATAATAAATCCTTAAGAAATTAATTACCCAATGTTTATAAAATAAACAATTAATTTCATTAAGGCTAGGATCCAATTGACATACAACCATTTCATCAGTTGATCTGCTAGAAATAATTGCACTCAAAAGGTAAGTGACGAGCAATAATTGCATTACAAGTGCAATTCCTAGAAAGTCTGGGACCTACGTAAGACACTCGATTCATCAAGTGATCTTTTGTAGTCATGTTTTGTCCCATCTTTTACCACGAGTCAAGGTCTCACCGCTTAACTCGCTTTAAGTCGTCAAACTAAGAACACGCAAAATTGACCACCACTGTGTACCAGTGAATGGGTTTCGCCATGCAACCGCCATTTAACTACTGTGTACCAGTGAATAAAACAACGACCCCATGTTTCCTTGACAAATTGGATGGCAAATGACTTAAGTTTATTGGGTCATTCAATTTGATATGTGATCAAAAAGTTATGTTTCGAAGATTCATGCATATCTTCTAAACACAACATTTAATAAAATCATTTTTATAGTCTTAGCAACACAAGAGAGCTCGGTAGCTCCATTTGAATGCACAAAGAAGCGCAAGGGCAAAGGTTTGCGATGAACGCAATTAAAAACCCGTCCTTTTAGAAGGCTAGCGCACTCCGACTTATACCTCTCTTAGAGTTTGTTCAAATGGGTGAGCCGGTGTATCTCAAGGTTGTAAGACTCCAATTTTATTAAAAAATCTCTATTTTGATATTGCTTAGTCAAGTTTATTTTTCTCAAAAACAATTTTACATCACAATTTATATCACAATAAATATGCAAAATCATAAACTATTAACTATTAAGCATGCAACGAGTTATGGTAGGCCACCTAAACATGTCACTATGGTTTTATTATGTCTAACTTGGCTCCCCCTTCAAAGAAGAGGACCACATACATCAAGTTTCCTTGATTGCGTAAGCCTTAAACATATACAAAACAAACAATTATCATATAAGCATATAGTTGCTCACTGGAAATTCCAGTAGCTTCACGACCTGTTTAGACCTGTTTCTGGTCCGATTCAGACTTCTACCAGAACTACAAAGTTTTAGCCCTATGTGTTGAGCATCTAAAGTTCAAAGCACAACCTCTAACTCATTACGGATTAAAGGATATGAGTTTTTTAGTAACCTATCGCAAAGCAGAAAATTTACACAAAAAATTCACAGTCACACAATTAATTATCCAATTATCTAGCATAATTAACCCTAATGATCAAGATTTCATATCAATATATCTAAGTAAGAATCATGAATGATTTGCATGAAAAATTCATGATTTTTACTTCTTTTTAACCATTAAAAAATAAAGGTACACATATAAACACATGCAATTTATCACATAAACATGCAATTAATCAAAACTTGGATTAGGAACCTAAAAAGACAAAAAAAATTTTTTATTTTTCTGGAAAAATTTTCGAACCATATATATATATATATATATATATTAAATAAAACCTTTTTCTTATTTAAATAATGTAATTAAATTACAAAATCAATTTAAATATATATATATATATATATGTATAGCCAAAAATTTTGAAGATCAAGAACCCTAACCCCCCTTCAAGTTTTGATTTATTGGTAATAAAAAACATACATAGTAGGCTCGTGATACCACTGTTGGGTTATATAACTATTATCAAATCAAATCACAAAGCACGCAGCGGAATATAAAATCTATGTAGTTAATTAATTAACCAAGATAAAAAACGTGTACCTTAAATTAGAGAGAATAAAGCAAGAAACCTTTATAATAAGGTTTAAATTAAACCTCTCTACGATTGCACACACAACGTTGGAATGTATGTATGCTAGTACTTGATCACGAACCGAACAATCCTTGTTGCTACCTCCTTAATTCGAACCAAACAAAAACCCCGGAACCCTTTGTTTTGTTGATGTCGATCGAACCAAGAGAGAGAGAGAGAGAGGGAGAAGAAGAGATTTTTAGGGTTTTAGAAAACCTAATGAATTGTGTGTTGAAAACAATTAGATTAGGCCTCTATTTATAGTGTTTAGGAAACTTAATGACCAAGTTTAGGGTTTTGGAACCCCTTGGTCGACCGTCCCTACCTAGAACATTCTAGAGGGGTTTTCCTAATTGTTTCCTAGTTCCAACTCTTCTTCGTTAAGTCTGATAGTTAAGTACCGTTAACTATTTACTCTTTTAACGGACCATTATTAGTTTTTCGTGATCAAATTAATCAATAAATTACATTTAATATATTAATTAATTATAGTTACATTCACGTTGAGGTGTGACCCCGTAGGCTTAAATACTTTCCGGACATACGTTCATTTTACGTGATCATATTCATTTTACGTGATCATATTCTAACAGAAACACTATAGCAAGTATACAAACATTAAGTTAACACTAACTATTAGATTTGAAATATCATAGAGTTAGCACTTGAGTTTCAACTATATTGTGGTCACAAAGATCTTAGACTTGACTTGTTAAGTCAAACTTAATACTTTATTTTTGCCAAGGCTAAGGCTAAGGCTAAGGCTAAGGCTAAGGCTGCAAGATTAGCATACTAGGGGAACTCGGTATGATCCGGGCATAGTCACATGGGTCGCGCTACGTCTCAGTATGTGGAACAAAATCCGTTATGCGGTTCGTGCATTTCTATCCGGTATGCAGGATGGTAGGTTCATTTCGGAACACCAATTCGGTACGCAGTACTGCGTACCATAATCGGTATGTCAATTCAGTACAAAACATTTTAATAATCAAAATTTACATGCATAAAAATAATCTACATATAAAAAAAATAACATAACAAATTCATTATATAAAAACTGTTCATGTGCTCGCGCGATGTGGCAGTGTTATGGTGGTGTAGGCGACGGGTGGTGGCGGCGGTGTATGTTATTTTAAGGGTCGAGGGGTGTATGTTGTAGATAATTTCATTAAGGGTATTACACGCTATACTAGGTGGAGATTTTCAAATTAGTGAATAAGTGAGCTGAGTAGTTTGGGTAGATCAAGTTCTTTTTTGAGAAAGTGAGAGAGGTCAAATGCTTTATAAGATAGTATAGGTAAAGACCTCGTTAATGTCTCCAAACATTAGGGTGGCCGGCCTTGGTTTTCAAAGGGGAGAATATTGCTTTACTTACAAATGGCGTTGGCAGCTAAAACATGAAACTGATAAATTATAGAGACGGGTGGTAATTCCTAAACATGAGAACCGAGATGTGAATTCTGAGCTGCCCTTAAATACGAAAATTGGGAAAATTTGGAAATTTATATTTAAAGCTAAAACTACATCTATAAAAATAAAGACCTGGTTATTGTCTTCAAATATCAGGGTGGCCTTGGTTAGGATCTTTGAAAGAGGGGAATATTGCTGTACTTACAAATGGTGGTGGCGGCTAAAACATGAAACTGATAGATTATAGAGACGGGTGGTGATTGCTTAATATGGGAACCGAGTTGTGAATTCTGAATTGTCCTTAAATACCAGTAATTTGGAAATCTATATTTAAAGCTAAAACTACATTGGTAAACAAAGGAATTATGACTAGGTCGGCTATCAAGGCTAACGAGTTCAACGTCACGGACTTTATGGGTAAAGTTTGATGATGGTCGGGTAGCAAAAAGGTTAACATAAGCAATTGGAGGGCGAGTCAGGACAAATTAGTAACACTTTAATCACCTATATACTCACTCACTCAGATTAACAAGAAGGGGATCGCCCCTTCCTACCTGTTGCTTGCCTTTGCTATGAAGAGGGGCGGATGTAGGCTTTGAAGAATGGAGGGTAGTGCCCTCTATGATTGTTCAAGTAAAAAAACCCGTCGTCCGGCTCAAGCCGTATTTTTAAACAGTAACACACATCCAAATACGTCAATCAACAAAGAACTCAACACACTTAAACATTTATGTGCACATCTAAGCAGCTTTTCTTACGGGATGTGTAGATGCTGACCAACATCAACAATTTAGATTCTCACTATAGTATTAGTATACTAGATAATTGCTCATTTGAATATTTAAATAACAAGCCACACAGATATATGCTGTCCGCAACGACAAATGAACCTGTTTAACTACAACGCCAACAAAGGATATGATCTTCATTACAATTCATTAGTTTCTCTGGTTTTCATGCAAAACAATCAAACACATTAACAAGATGCATATCACAATCTGTTCCACAAATTACATACTAGACTAGATATATCTAACGTCATCAAACACATTAAAGCAAGCTTCTTTAGGTTTTAGACTTGGATAAGCTGGACTGAGAAGCTGCAACTTTTACCAAGTTGGTAGGTTTGATGACACTCTTTGGGTTCAAAGCTTTCCGTATCTTGAACACTGCCCAGGCCGTCCCTATTGCATGTCCTGCTGCGTCCATCCCTTCACTCGTTACCTTTGCTGCGTCTTCACCATGCCTGCCATCAACAACAAGCAACCAATTAACGACCCCATTTGTCACTGTTTAAAGATCCTAAAAAGACTCTTGGAATGTTCTATATCGTATACGCCATCTAGGTAGAACTTTCAGACACATCCACTAAGAAACGATCACTCAAGTCATGCTATAAATATCTAATGGGTGAAAAGAGAAAAAATAGAAGATTGAAGGGCCAGTCAATTGGTAACCAATCGGGCAGGTGTATGATGTAATTCTACATTGATATGGCATTTGACAAACGGACAGCCAACATAAAGTCAATTTTATGAACAAGAATCTTCCAATCTAAACCCAACCCACTTTTGCACTGCATCCAATAGCAAAATTTCATCCTGACTCATCATGCAGGAGGCCTTACCCGGTTAAATTTTCTACCTCTAGCCCAAGTAAAATATTATGAAATAACTTACTTGTGTGATACAAGATCGGTCGTGACGGTTGATGTTGTTGACATAACATTCCTTCCTGCTACTTCAACCGCATCAAACACCTTATCTATAACCAAATAGTAAAAAATGCCAAAAGTCATTTCATAAAACCAAAATACAAGATTAAAACGAGAGCAATGGATTAATTTAATCTCATAAAAATATATATAAGTAATTCAACTACAATGTGGACAAAAAAGATTTGAGAACCAGAGACATACTGAATCCATCCAAGGAAGCGAGAATGATCTCCCCGGGAAGAAGTTTGAAGAACTTCTTTCCTGGTACGGAGTTCACAATAGCGCCAGTGAAGAATCCAGATACCTTCACAACCCCAGAAAGCAGCCCCGTTGCCAGATTCTCCGACATTTTGGTCATCTTTTTCACCCTGTCCAATAGAAAAGCATAAATCTGAACTTAACAAGAAAACTCTTCACTTCAATAGTACTTTAAATACAATTAGAAGTATACAAACATCAAGTTCGCAGTAATAATTAGATTTAAAAGTTCTTGTAGTTGGCGTTTAAGTTTTCACTATGGTGGTCGCAAAGATCTTAGATTCTTAAAGTTGACTTTTTAAGTCAAACTTTCTACTTTCTCATTTTGCCAAAGGCCCAAGGCTGCAAATCTTGCATCATAAGGTCATTGGGTAAGGTTGGGTTTCAAGAGTCACTGATGTGTCAGGTTGGCTCCAAACCCCTCCCCAACCCCCTTTTGCTCCCAATATTCGACCAATCAGTGGTTCAACGGAGTTGACCGCCATCGTTTTCTTTCCTTTTTGCTATTTTGTATTGTGTATGTGCTTGCGGCTCAAAATGTTGGATATATTAGTGTAATTAGATTAATTTGACAATCTAGTCATAATAATACATTATATAAGTTTGGTGGTGCGGAATGCACGCTTATATAAATTTATTATGATCTTAGGGGCGACGGGGGACAAAGGCAGCACCCCTGGGAGCGGAGTCCAAGGGGCGGCAGCCCCTGGCGGGGTCCAAGAGGCAAAACCCCTGGCTTAGAAAATTTATTTTCGAAACTTGAGGTGCTGAATTTGGCAATTTGAAAACCTTAAGAAAACTATCTACAAATATATTTACAAGTTACAATTGATCCCATTCATTCTCTTACATACGAATTCTTATAGATATCTCTCTTATAAATATCTCTCTGATTCATCATACGCTCTCAAACACAAAAACATACAGAAAATTCTCGAATCTCTGATTGTATCCGAATATTTTAAGGTAAATTACCGAATTGATTCAATCCGAAAGTGTTACACGCCTTCGGTGATTGAATTTATATATCCTGTTTTGTTGGTTTTTCTGTATATCCCCAACACAAAAATGATTTGAAATGGTAAAGCTAATTTGAGAATGAGGTTGCTTTTTTTGAATCCCATGCCTCATGTTTAACTAATATTAACTAATTTAAGTTGTATAGGAAAGTAGTATATCGAAGAAAAAAATTTACTATTGCCACTCAAGAGAACTCGTATATAATTAATGGATTTTGCTAATCATAGCGGCCTATAATTAAATACGTAACAAAGTGTTACACATAAACACAATCACCCTAAATACCATTTTTAACCGCCAACAACAACAAAGTTAACCATAGCTTTAAAGGTATTTTGACTAGCAAACTCAAAAGTTTTTAAAAAATAATCTTCTTTAATCCCCAAAAGCTTAGAACACAAATATACAAGCATAAACAGATAAAAGAACAAAAATTTGACATTCAAAGTCAAAGTCAGAGTAAAACATTTTTTACCTTTTCATCCTCTTCAAAGCTTGAGGACTAACATCAGATTTCCCACCAGATTTCATCCTCAATTTCAAAAACTCATTCCCCCATTTCAACCTATCCACAGTCACATCCCCACACCACAATATCCCTTTTATCAACTGACCCGACCCGGATGCAATCAACCTCGCAACACTACCACTATAATCCTCCACATTAGGCGCCAAAGTCGTCCAATACGTCGCCGCCTTATCCTCCGCCGTCCCACCACCACCCTCAACCACCGCCTTCACTTCCCCATCAACCCCTTTAACTGTAAAAGCACTGTATTCCCCCAAAACCCTGTCCAACTCATCACTAAATTTTTCAACAATAGTCAAGCCATAATTTATTATATCTTCTTCCGGGTTTATTACACCCGTGTCCCGTGTGTTATCAGACGGAACACGGAGTGTAAAAAAATAATGGGTGTCATCAAGTTTATTGGCCGCTTCGTCTATTGCAAGCGGCCATTGAATTTGGTCACCGACACGGGCTAAGACAGCGACAACGTTGTCCCCTTGTCGGAGACGGATGATCTCGAAGGTTCCTTTAGCTAGTTCGATACTTTGTTGTTTGTCTATTAAATGAACTATTGAATCTGGGATTTTGATCACGGTTTCTTCTGATGATTTCAATGAAAGTTGTTGTTGTTGGGTATCATTGTCTGGAAATAGTTTTTCTGCCATATCTTTGGTTTCTAGAGATGGGTATAGAGTTGAAGATGATGAAGAAAATGATGGGTTTTGTGAATCTGGGTTTGATTGATCGATTTTTGGGTATAGGTTTTTTTGGGATGATGATGATGATGATGACATTTTTATGATATGGTGTTTTTCTTTTTTTTTGGTCGAACAGATTTTGATATGGTTTGTTTACAGAGAAGATTTTGTTTGGGTTGGTTGGTTGGGTTGGGGATATTTATGGAAGAGTGAAACTTGAAAATGAAGAAAGTGTGGGAGTGAAGATGACGTGTTATTAGTGATACGTGTATACGCGCAAATACCTATGTTTTCTTAATTTGTAATAACCCACCCGAATAAGGAATATTATATCTCTCCCGAGTTACTCGATCGACATAGAACATTTAATTTTGACATGGCCTAATTCGAGTTAGCCGTTTCCATTTTTACTTATTATATTAACAATTTAATGCATCGAATTAAATTATATATTTTTTTCACTTTAATAAACAAAAACGAGCATCGTACTCGTATAATGCGGCGGTGAGTTGGTGATGACGGTGGTGGTGACATCTATTGGTGTAAGTAAAAGTATTTGATTTTAAAGAGTTAGTAGATATATTTTCTAATATAATGAACTAATGGTGTAATTTAATATTAAGGGTTGATGGTGATTAAATTCATTAAAGACATTTTAGTCAATTCACATGTCCCATTTATGTAAACTTTCAACATAGAGGTTATAATTTTTATATAGTAATATAGAAGTATAGATAACCATTAATTACCTACTAGCATGGTACCAGCGTATTGTGGCGGATATTATTAATAGGATGTTTCATGTTTACGAAACACAATATAAGTGGATAATTAATTAAGAAAGATACTACGATGAATAACATAGCCTAAGATGTGGAAAATAATATGATGTTATATGAAATATAAATACATGCCTCGAAAAAAGCATTTCATTGAGTAGAAAAATAAGCATTTTGTTGATTAGAAAAAATGTGTAGTACCAATTTCGAATTCATGGGAGAGATGAGTTATAAAGAATAAGCATCTTGTTGAGTAGAAAAAAGAAAGAGACTTGGTTTACTTTTGATTTTGAAATCTTGATTAAAGTTAAGTGTATATTATTAAAGGTTCTTTTTTATTAGGAGTATGAAAGACAAATTAAGTTGATAGACAAATGAAGGACATTTAAGTAATTTTATAACTCTTTTTTCAACAATGGATTATTTTCATCATAAGAGTTAAGAGAGTATATATATATTTTACTTAATAAACATAAACATTATTTATACATTCAACTACTTACTACATTCAACATTTAATGACAAAAAAAAAGACCCTCGGCCTTTTTTTTTATTTTATAAAAAAACGGAAGTTAAGCTTCATTTATCTGAAAGCTATTTGAGTCAAGAGCTAATCCGGTAGTTATTTGATACAAGTTCGATATATAAAGCTCGTAAATGTCGTTAGCATTATCGAGTTTTTATTAATTTTTGTGTATAAACTTATAGACTTTTTTACTCACATGATGCAACGACTTTTGAATAAACTATTCACTGTGTTTAAAAGTTCGATATTAATAATAAAGGTCGTTATTTGGTTAATAACGTTGATCTAAAATACGATATTAGAGTACTTCTATATACATACGAAAATAAATAAATTCAAATTATAACTATTATTATTTAATTGTCGGTCAACTTAATAATAAATTAGTTATAATTATTCTTTAATATATCATAAAACACACACATACATATACACATACATATATATATTTGTATCTAAATTTAACTATAATATAAGATTTAGTTTTTGATTTCATGACATGCATCCATTTGAAAAATGTTAAGTTGACCTCAAAATGATCAAGTTCAACAAAATGCTATTGTTAGATTAACTTAGTCGAGCTCGAAACCCCAATTGAGCTTGAAAATGAAGGCTCAGTCGAATTAGATTATGATTTCACCTAAAGGGTATCAAAGCAACTTCTCTTTACTAAAATCTACTACATTTTAACGCATTAAGTCCTTGACTTAATAAGAGAATTAGTGGGTATGAGCCCCGTGTTGCAGCACCTTAATCATCCTGGTTGCGTTTGTTATTAATAATAATATGGTTTCACAATTGAAAAGAATTTCAAGAACAATACTATGTATAATGTTCACCCGCGTGTAGCTTTGGGTATCTATTTCACTTTTAAGAATCACAAAGACACAACACATGATTGTAAAAAGTTTAAAAAATGACTATTCATTTTTGTTATTAAGATCTTATAAGTTACATATCTGAAAGTAACTATATTCATGATTCACTTTAGATTAATATATGATATAGAGAATGTGGTTTATCAAATGATATTGACAATGAAGGATTAAATGTAGAAGAAGTTGAGGATGTAGGACATTGTTTTGGAGTTGATGGTATTTAGCCCCGGAAAGTAAATAATGCTTGGAGAGTTCTTATAGATACGGTTGAACTTGTCTAAAATAGAAATTGATGAGTTTCCACCCTATGACCAATGTGCTTAGAGGATGAGAAAACCGAGAACCATTTGTTGACTTTTTGCTCGCCCGCAAGTAGCTTATGGGATGCGATCTCAAAATGGCTAGAATTGGAGTTGTTGCGATACTTGACTCCAAGGGATATGGTAGAGAGGGTCGCAGGTAGAATCAAAAAACAAAAGGAAAACTAGCTTTAAAGATGATAATTTGGTGTGGTTTTTGGATTACTCGAAAGACAAGTACCGAAAAGGTCTTCGGTTGACATCAACAACAAAATGATCTTTTATTTGATGTCGTTCAAAGTTACTCTTTTTCTTAGTTTCTTTTACAAGTAAAAAGTTCAATTGTAACTGAATTGAATGGTTTAAAACTCCGTTTTGAGCGATGTAATGTTTTTCTCAGTTTCGAGTATTGGTTAGTCTTCTCAACTGCTTACTTTAGTATAAAATTGTTCAGCAAAAGAAATATCATTTCTATTCAACGTAGAGGTGGTTATATACTCTTTCAGTCTTTTGTATATAGTCGTTGAAGACGCTTGAAAAAACTAGTCTTTTTGGCGATATGAATCATATTTATATATACTAGACACGGAATTTAGAGTGAACTTTTGCATTTACAATAAAGGCATAATTTTAAGGTCCTCATGTCTTTTTTGAGAAGTCATACACGTCTTGGTTTTCATTTAGTATATTTTTTATGTGTGTGTTTTTTATTTCTTTCCTAATTTCAATTTCTGTTTGTAGTCGATTTCCATTAAGTTTTATTGTGGTTTTTGTTAGTTTTGGTATTTAATTTCCATATACAAAATTTTTATTTATGCTTTTTTATTGGATTAATATAACTTCTTGATTGTGTAAAAATTATGGGTGCTGATTTTCACACTTAAATATTTTATTCATCCACGGAAATATTATTAGATAGACAATTTAACCCTCATTTTATTTACAAGTACTAATATATCTTTATTTGGGTTTATCATATGCCACACTCTGAAAAGAACGAACAAAACTTTATATAAATAAGGGAAGATCTATTTACACACCGGCAACTGTTCATTTACTGAAACGCTGGTAAATTTTTCGCATTTTATTTCTAAATTTGGCAAAACTATTTAAGCTTTTAACAAGTGTTAGAAAGTTCAAACTATAATGACCATGTTACATTGTTTGCGACACAATGTAATTTAGACTTGAGAACCAACAAACTAGATTTAACTAGACTTTACATAACTCGATTTGTTTCTAATTTCAAGAATGATAATATACACGTAATCTTTATTTTGAAACTTTATAACTTGTGCAAAAGGGCGAACATGGATATCAAAGAATGGTTCAAGAAATGCCCATTACCCATTCAACGAGCTACACCATTAGCCATATGAGATACTCTTTTCATGCTCCTTATTAGAGCCACTTTATATACCTAAAAAAAATAAAATATATAACGGTAAGTACAACTACTTAGCGAGTAAACGGTACCTATATTGTAAAATGAATGCATATTCTAATATCTATTCTAGACATAATCTGAAACATATTTAGATATGTATTCTAAGTATAGTCTGAAACATGTTCAGACACATGTTCTAACATATTAGGAATTCATTTTCTAATAATTTTATAAATGTACTCTAACAGGAATATAACATGTGGCCTACTCCATAAGAGGGATATCTAGATCGATCCCATATGAGGTTACCTTCTTAAATATAATAGGTACGTACTCTCATACATGTCTATATGCATTCCGAGTACTACCCATTAGGAGGAGAGGAGTGGCAGCTGTATGGGTGGCGGGTTGGCCATGCCGCCGAAGGAACACCGCCGCCATCACTGTGGCATGTCAACGGCTTGGAGGTGAACGAGCTAAAAGCCCTGCGTGGCTTGGAAGAAAAATAGACGTTGGGAGATGGGGCCAGGTTGATTTTGAAAGTTTGAGGACTAAAAAACAAAAATTTTAATACCCCTCTCCCCTTGCTTGCTACCTGCTACGCATGTTTGTATATATATATGCAGTGTATGTATTCTTCATGTGAGGAAAATGATCACTAGTGAATTAATTTTTTTCATTTTAGGCCCCTAAACTTTTCTTTGCTTATATAATACTTCTTCTAGTTTTGTATAGTTTAAGTTTATACCCTATTCTTTAGTAAAAAAAATACATTTTGTTTAAATTATAATGTTTGTTGTTATTATGAATAAAGTTTTATAATTATTTGATTAAATTATGTATATATAATGTTTAGTTTATTTTAATGAAATATTTAAGTTTTTATTAAAAAAATTTTTTTGAGAGGGTTGAGAAGGTGACGAATGCCATTAAAAATGGTTAGGAGGGTTGGTTGGGAGGGTTGAAAAGGAAAAATGAATTGGAGGTATGTGATTGGTAGAATTTGGGAGGGTTGAGAATTTCAACCACATGACTCCCTTCCCCCTTATTTTTATTCTATAACTTCTAGAAATTTTATGCATTCAAATATATGACATATGGCATACCCATACGAGAAAGATCTAGATCGATCCCGTATGAAGTAACCTTCTAATAATGCGATAAGTACATACCCTCATGCATATCTAGATACATTCTGGATATTACCTATCATTCTATTCTATTCGTTACTCACTTTTGAAGCCCGCTAAGCAGTTACTTGAATCAAGATACGCTTCGGCACCTGATAACTATAAACACATAGATACACGGATATCACATATATGAACATAAACTTTGATGTCAATATGGTTCTAATCTGATAACTACATTCCCTAACCTTAGAATTGTCCACGAACGACATTTAACTAGTTGTGACACATTCATTTCATACTTGATTTCCTTTAATTATTTCTTATAAAATTGACATGTATTGTTAGCACAACAATTTATTATATATCATATAAAAGTTGATTAATAACTACAAGATTTTGACTTAAACTTTCACCTGGGCATTATCACAAACATCTTGTCTACACAACTTGCTCATGAATAAATATTCTTCTTTTTGTATTGAAATTGCCCATGTTTTGAAAGCTATTAGTTTTAGAGCACAACTTCATAGTCTAGCCTTTAAAATCACTTTCAAAGCATAAATATAATGAACTAATGATATCAATTATTAATTAATTATTCATTTAGTAAAAACCTATCTCTTGTAATACTAACTAAATTGACCAAAGAAAGTAGGGTATACCTATACTGCTTGAGATTAAGTGAAGTTAAGGCTTAATTGGAGCTTAATATTACTTGATTCTTGAATTACTCCAACTAATAATTCTCTTTTTCTTGATTTTGAATTTCGGCTCTATCACCCACATACGCCAAAACCATCTCCTTTTTGTTAGAGATCTCGATCATTATTTGCTGCTGCTTTTCTTTTTCTCATGATTATTATTTATCAAGTTTTTATGTATATATATAATAGCACACATACACATACACATACACATACACGTCACACGTGTATGTTTTAAAATGGCCAAGAGGTGTTTTAGCTAGCTTAGTAATAACTTACTTTAATATGTACATATTTAGTTTTCTAATAAAAATTATATGTTGACACTTTGACTTCATTTGATTATTAGAGAATAAATATATACATACATACAATTACATAAAACACTGATAACTAAAAGGTGATATTTATTATTATTTTTTTCTTTAATTAAATATTGGAGATGTTACATTTACACACTGCTTATATGCCCCATTTTATGTAGTACTCCCTATTTTAGTGTTGAAAACGACTCGTATGAAATAAAACGGGATAAAAACGGTGTGTAAATACGCCACAATGATTGCACTGATATGTCAGAGAATGACACCCCAGATTCAAGATATATTATAAAAGTAATACGGACCGTCACATATTTAAAACGGTGGATATTTGATATTTATTACTCGTGACAAACAAAGGAGTAAAAAACAAAAAGTGTCCATATGTTTTCACTATTTATCACTTATGGTCCCTCTTTCTTAATATTTTGCAATATCAATCACTTACCATCCCCACGTTAACCCCATCAATAGGTGTCCCATAATTATCCATATACTATAAAACGGGGAGTATTTTACCTGGCTAATATAATACGGTTCGTATTAGATACATGACATAAAAAGCAAATCAGTTGTTGTCCCATAATTATCTGTATATTATAAAACGGAGAGTATTTTATGGCTGCTAGTCCATATTATATAAAACGACACAAAAAGTAACATTTTCTATAAAAAAAAATCATATAAACTTGATATGCTACGGGTCAATATGCTTCTCAAATGGGCCTATTGAGCCTTATGGGCCAAATTATGTTCATCATTGGTATAAATGGGTCAAATGAGTTGTATATGCACGTCTTTCACTCGAATGGACCTATTGGGCCTTCACACTCGTTTGATATCTCATGGGCCAAACGGGTTGTATATGCTCGTTTTTCACTCGAATGGGCCTAGTGGGCCAAATTATGTTCATCATTTGTATAAATAGGTCAAATGGATTATATGTGCTCATCTTTCAATCGAATAGGCCTATTGGGCCTACATACTCTTTTCATATCTCATGTGAGTCGTGTGTATGTATATATGGATATATGTATGTAAATTCAAAAGATCCATATCGTTTGATATCTCATGGGCCAAATGGGTTGTATATGCTCGTCTTTTACTCGAATGGGCCTAGTGGGCCAAATTATGTTCATCATTTGTATAAACGGGTCAAACGGATTATATGTGCTCGTCTTTCAATCGAATGGGCCTATTGGGCCTACATACTTGTTTCATATCTCATGTGAGTCGTGTGTATGCATATATGGATATAAGTATGTAAATTCAAAAGATCCGTATCGTTTAATATCTCATGGGCCAAATGGGTTGTATGTGCTCGTCTTTCACTCGAATGGGCCTAGTGGGCCAAATTATGTTCATCATTTGTATAAATGGGTCAAATGGATTATATGTGCTCGTCTTTCAATCGAATGGGCCTATTGGGCCTACATACTCGTTTCACGTGAACATGTGCTTATGTTATATGTTTGTATGCATGGCTTGAACACCTAGTCACTAGACTTATGATTAGGATTGCCATGTTCATGTGCATGTTAAGGGCCCTAAAGTAAAAGATGATTTATGTGATTAGTATAGGTGAAAGTGTAGCCTAAGCTAATATGATTAAGAAGTCTCGAGCATAATCAATAATTGAGTTTGATTTAAAAGTTTCCTAAAGATTCATGTAATTTTGGTGTAAAGTCTTGTGTTAAGCTTAACCCGTGTTAACTCCATGGAGCTAGTGCGTACGTGGTCACGTGGTGTTAGGTCCAGATCTACTGGACTTACTCCAGACGTGAAGACTAGAGTCCTTTGAAGATTTGTCCAGAAATTATGAGAAGACCAGTGAACCATTTACTTGTACAGGAATCTGGATTCCACCAAATTGGTTCACTGGACTTCACTCCAGTCAAGATCTTTCAACTGAAGACACTCTCACTGAAGTTGAAGACTAAAGTCTGAAGAAAGAAGACTGACAAATGGTGAGGCCCACTGGCAGTCTTACCAGATCTTCTGACTGGTGTCCTTGTCAGTGTTCTAGACCTTACAAGTCTGAACACTGATTACGAGGAATTGACTTATTTGCCTTTGCACGCTTTTATCCGGACAATCCATTTGTCCTTTGTTAAGAGTTCTTACACGCGTGTAAAGGTGGTTGGTTAAAGTATTACAAGTCACATCATATTGACTTTATTCATGTACTTTAACCAATGCTTTTAAGGAATAAATATTATATTCCTTAATTGCATGAAACCTTATTTGTACGGCAAAAAGAATTAAATACTAATTCTTTTTGCCTATAAATACCAAGCCATTTACCTCGTCCAAATTACTTTTGCAATTTGGTGAACCTGCACAAATACTCTCGATCACTACAAGGAATACTTCACAATTTTAAGTGTTTCGATCTTAAGTTTATTTGGCAAGTATATATCACTTGTAATTCATAGATTGTTAGGTTATTTACATTATTTGTAATATTCTTGGTTCCGCAACAATCTTGTATTTTATTTAACATCAATAAATAAAATACACTTGAAAATTACATTTGTGTTCCACCATTTACATACTTGTTTACTTTATTTATTGCTTAAGTCTTTATTGCTTTATTTATATTCTTGCATTTATATTCAAAGCAATACTACTCCAATCTAGTGCATACTTGACTTGTTATTCTACACTTGTAGGTTAAACCATCGAGTGAGGGACTTCACAATTAGAGCGGAAGGCTAACATACTTGCCTAGATCCGTTTTTATTGATGGCCAACCTAGAGAATACACAAGGAAACCCTTTAAATGTTGAACCTCCTCCTATTAATACTGAAACTAATGAGCCCCCTCCTCTTAACAATAATCCACCACCACCTCCTCCTATTCTTGCTTCTCCACACGTACATGTGCACTACTCAAACACTCATGTTCCCAAATTCAGTGGGAATGGTGACGAATTTGAGACTTGGAAAGCTAGGATGATTTTACATGTTACTTGTATTGCTCTACCCAATGAATCTCTAAATGGTACTTACACTAGATTTATGAGCATTATAAACCAGTTAAGTGGACTGAGAGTAGAAAAAGACAAGGATATACTTTTGGAGAAATTTTGTGATATTCTTCCATCAAGATAGTCTCACATGATCGTGGTCTTGAGGTAAGGCAAAACCTTGCATTCCCATACTTTGTCAACATTGTATGGAGCCTTCAGATTCACCGAAGAAAATCAAGCCTAGAGAATTGAGGCTGAAAAAGATGCTTTAAATCATGCTTCCAGTAGTTCCCCTGTGGTTAGTCATACTGAACCACCTTGTGTGGCATTGATGTCTTCCGAGAAAGTATTTTTTATGAAAAAGATGATGTCTGAATTAATGGAATCTGGAGTCACTAACAATATCTCTCCAAACTGTGATGAAACTGATAGTGATGACCTGGTGGCTATGATTGCAAAAACGTTCAACCGTTTTAAAGCAAGAGCCAACAGACCCACTGGACAACATGCACCCAGTTCCTCTACTGACAAGGCCAATCTGACATGCTTTAAGTATGGCAGAAAAGTTCATTTCATGAAGGAGTGCAAGTCCAATCAGTTTGTCTCCCAGTCTGGTCCATCTACATCTTATAACAAGCTTGATGTTAGCTACAAGTTAAAATACAAAAAGCTTAAGGCTCAAGTTGCTCTCATGTTTGCAGAAAAAGATAATAATCAATGCATGGTTGCTGAAGAGAAGTGGGTTCCCTCTGATGACTCATCAGATGATGATGAAGAGGAAAAAGATTGTTGTTACATGGCTCTGGCTGATCAGGAGCATCTGATGAAAGAAGATGTCACATCTGGAAGATAGGTGGACATTGTCAACAAAAAGGTAATTGATTATGATAAGGAGGTTGATCTTGAATTAAAATTGGACATTGCTGAAGCTTTAAACTTTGATTTAATCTTTGTTGAAACTGTTCGATCCGAAATGACAAATAATTTTGAAACAAATTTCTCTGAAATGTCAAATTTACAATCAAAGTTAAAAGAACTTCAAGATATCGAACTGGCTTTTAAAGCACAAGTTTTGGTCACTGAACAATTGGTACAGGGAAAACAAGACCTGGAAATAATTTTGGAAAAAGAAAAATGGGTAATTAAATCTTGGCTTGAAACAAGAAGCCATATGATGCTGGAGTTAATCGATATCCATCTAAAAAACATGCCTATTTAGATGGAAATACCTATGTTGCAGCTTTAATTCCAGTAATTGACCGTTTACCAGAAGAAGTTAAACCCAGTACCATTTATGATGAACCCAAGACCCCCAAAGCTAGTGTTATTCCACCAGTTAAATTGTCTGAGGTTAAGACTAGAGCACCCCATATGACTGCTCCAGTCAAAAAGGTTAAGCAGAATAAACAATCGGCTTCTAAAGAACCCTAGGTTCAGAAAAAGAAGAATATTGCCATACCTAAGCCTAAAGTCCATTCATCTAGAAAGGCTCACGTCTTATCTGAAGAAACAATTTTGTTGAGGTTAGAGAGCCAGTTTCAACTACTGGCTCGTCAAGTCCAAAGCTGTAATGCAAGATTAAATAACTTTGAGGGTACTTCATCTGGCCCAAAACAAAATTCAAAACCTTTTTCAAAGAAAGATAAAAAGATAGCTCCCATTGAGAAAAAGAAAAAGGTTTCTAAACTGTCAACTCCAGTAGTCTTTTTAACTAAGACTACTATTGAAGAAAGTGAACTCAACCAGATACCCTCAGGGATCCATATGGCAGTATCCAAGGAACCCATCTGTGGATGGGTTCCCAAAACTAACTGATTAATCTGGTGGATGTGCAGGGAAATCAAAAGAAATATATTTGGTATCTTGACAGTGCTGCTGGCAGGACAATAACCGGATGTAAGACCCTGCTGGAGGAGTTCATAGTTTCTGATGGACCCTCCACCACTTTTGGAAACGATGGTTGTGGAAAAACTGAGGGGTATGGTGTCCTGAACAATGGACAAGTCAAATTCAGATGGGTGGCTTATGTGAATGGTTTGAAATATAACTTGATCAGTGTGAGCCAACTATGTGATGATGGCTACCAGGTTCTGTTGAATGTTTCTCATGTCATTGTATTCAATAAGGACTGGAAGGTAGTATTGATTGCTCCCAGAAAAGGGAATGTGTATGTGATGGATATGGAAAGCTCTCATTCTATATGGAAAGCAGCGTTTCTATACCAAGGCTGATGAAGACACAAACTGGTTATGTCATAAAAGGTTATTCCATTTAAATTTCAAAAATATTAATAAGTTGTCCAGAAAACAACTAGTAGATGGGACACCTTCAGTTTCCTTCAAAAAGGAAAGGCCATGTCCAGGATGTGAGATGGGAAAGCAGAAACGTGCCAGTTTCAAGACCAAGCAGAATTTTAGCATATCTGAACCACTCCATATGCTTCATATGGATCTCTTTGGTCCAGTGAATGTTCAAACTCGTGCTGGCAAGAGATATACCCTGGTGATTGTTGATGAATACTCCAGATTTTGTTGGGTAATCTTTCTAAGGTCTAAAAATGAAGCTGCTGCTGAAATCATCGCTCTTATCAAGCAGATTGAACTCAAGTACAAGCGAAAAATGTGACAGTTAAGAAGTGACAATGGAACAGAATTTCCATATGCAACTCTGGAGAAATTCTGTACTGACATTGGCATCTCTCAGAACTTCTCATCAGCACGCACTCCAAAGCAGATCAGAGTGGTAGAAAGGAAGAACAGAACGCTGATAGAAGCTGCCAGAGGTATGCTTGCTGAATCTGGTTTTCCTACCAGTTTCTGGGCTGAGGCAATTGCAACTGCTTGCCACACCCAGAATCGATCAGTATATGTGAAGCGACACAAGAAGACATCCTATGAAATATTTAGAAATAGAAAACCAAATATTGGTAATTTTCATGTTTTTGGATGTCCAGTTTACATCCTAAACGACTCCAGTAAGTTAGGCAAATTTGATGCCAAAGCTGATGAGGGAAATTTCGTAGGATATTCAGCCATTCATAAATCCTTCAAAGTCTACAACAAGAGACTGGAAAGGTTCAAGAGTCAATACATGTCACATTTGATGAATCAAATAATGCAATCAATAAAAAGCCAACCCTTAATTCTCCCCCAGAAAGTCCAATTATCTTCTGTGAATTAGATCCTATCAACTACAATAAAGAATCATCTGAAGAAGTTTCCAGTCATCTTGATCTTGAACCTGTTTTATCTGAAAACCCTAGTAGTACTCCTTTTTATTCTTTAATAAGTTTCAAACTACCATGTGAACTTGTTATTGGATCAGATGTCTGTACCACTCCTCCAGTATCAGTTTCAGTTGATGCTGAACCAGTACTTCAAGAAATACCCCCAACTGAAGAATTTCAGGATGCAAATCGTGATCATACTGATTCAGATGAAGATGTTGAAATCGTCTGGCAAGACCCTTTTCCCGAAGCAAATTTAGAGGGAAATCAACTGAACACTTGCACTGATTTTGTTTTTCGAAACAATCCTGGTCATTACTCCAAGTGGACAAAAGCTCATCCTATTGATCAGATTATAGGTGACTCCAGTAGAGGGGTTCAGAACAGAAGAGCCTCCAGTGAACAATGTTTATACATAGCTTCTTATCACTGACAGAACCGAAAAAGATTGACGAGGCTATGGAAGATCCAAAATGGGTGATAGCTATGCAAGAAGAGCTACACCAGTTTGAAAGGAATAAGGTAAGGTACCTGGTCTCTTTTCCAGTTGGCAAGAAAGAACCAATTGGAACAAGATGGGCCTTCAGGAACAAGGTGGATGAACATGGCCACGTCATCAAAAATAAGGCCAGACTGGTAGCACAAGGGTACTGCCAGTCAGATGTTGATTTTGATGAATCATTTGCTCTAGTGGCTAGACTTGAAGCAATCAGAATTTTCTTAGAATTTGTTGCTCATCTTCAATTCAAGGTCTACCAGATGGACGTAAAGAGTGCATTTTTGAATGAAAAATTGGAAGAAGAAGTTTATGTGAAGCAACCACCAGGCTTCATTGATGAAAAGCATCCTCACTGGGTGTATCGTCTGGACAAAGCACTTTATGGTCTCAGACAAGCCCCACGTGCCTGGTATGATACTCTGACTAAACATTTGTTGAAACATGGTTTCAAAAGAGGTGCAATTGACAATACCTTATTTATTCTTCGTGAAAAAGGTAATCTTTTGCTGGTACAAATTTATGTAGATGTTTTTTATTTTGGGTCTACTGATGAAAACATGTGCAAGAAATTTTCAAAAATTATGTCCTCTGAATTTGAAATGAGTTTAATGGGTGAATTAACATATTTTCTAGGACTCCAGATTAAACAAACAAATGATGGCATTTTTATTAATCAGGAAAAATATTTTTGAGATCTTTTAAAGAAATATGATATGAACTCTTCACCATCTAAACCTACTCCAATTTCTGCACTACTCACTCTGGACTCAGATCCAGATGGAAAACCAGTGAACTCCACTGTCTATAGAGGTATGGTAGGTTCAGTGATGTATTTAACTGCCTGTAGACCAGACATAATGTTTGCAACATGTCTATGTGCCAGATATCAGTCTAATCCAAAAGAATCTCATATGCTTGCTGTAAAGTGCATACTGAAATACCTTAAGGGTGTCCCCAGTTTTGGTCTTTGGTATCCCAAAGGCTCAGGCATGGATTTAATGGGTTATTCAGATTCAGATCATGCAGCTTGTAAGATAGATAGGAATTCCACTACTGGTGGATGTCATTTCCTTGGTAGCAAATTGGTCAGCTGGACCAGTAAGAAGCAAACTTCAGTTTCATTGTCAACTGCTGAAGCTGAGTATGTATCTGAAGCTGAGTATCTATCTTCAGTTTCATTGTCAACTGCTAAAGCTGAGTATGTATCTGCTGAAGCAAACTTCAGTTTCATTGTCAACTTCAGTTTCCTTGGTAGCTAGTTGCTTGATTATGGTATTAAATATTCGAAAACTCCAATATTTTGTGATAATACCAGTGCCATTGCTATCTCCACCAATCCAGTTATGCACTTCAAGACGAAACACATTGATGTCAGGTATCATTTTATTCGCGATCATGTTATGAAAAATGACATTGAAATCCATTTTATTCCTACTGACAAACAACTCGCTGACATTTTTACTAAACCTCTGGATGTAAAAACTTTTGAACATCTTGTTGGTGAGTTGGGAATGTTGAACCCTTAAACCTGGAACCTTGCTATGAACGCCTTTGTGACACTGACATGGTTCTTTGATTTCCAGATTTGTAAATCTATACCAGTAAAGCTATCGAACGCCTTTGTGATACTATCTTTGCACTGATAGATTTATGGATCACCATTCCAAGGGGAAGACTCAGACCACATATTTTTGTCCTTAGAATGTCTAAATTTCTGGGAGAATTTATTAATTTATTTTCTCACTGGATAAATTTTCTGGAAAATGTTTCTGGTACCTTGTAAATGTGTCCCTCTCACTGGTATTGGATAGGTTGAAGTGCATGTTTGAGGTGACTTCAGTCGCTTTGTAAATGTGTCCCTCTTATTTATTTATATTAGTTGATGTGCGTATTTATGGTTATCAGTATGGTTTATGTAAGGTGCCCTATTGTTGCGTGGATCGTAATAAGACGTGATTCGTTATGTCAAGAGTGCGGAATCCTATTGAGATAACTAGATTGCTATTGCCTTTTGTTGATTAATGAGCAATTAACCAACCCAAGGAGATGCACAAGGCTTGTGGTTCGTGTAAGATGCTACACGAAGGAACAATTAACCTTAGCTCGTAAATTCGTAAATTATCAACGAAGATTAACCTAATTCCGTAGATTAGGTCTTGTATTTATACTAGTTACGTATTGGATCGTGTGGGCTTAGGCCTTAATTACGTATTAGGCCCGAAACAATTAACAACCGATTTGCCTCGTGCTGACGTCAGCACGAGGTTCATCCTACATGCTGATGACGTCAGCACGAGGGACGATCCTTTGTTCTTTGTTTGACTTTGTTTGACTCGTACATAACATCCAATCACCGTTTAAGTGTTCTACGACACTTATAAACCTTGATTCTATGTTCTTCTACCTGCAAAACAATATATAACACACAAACATAATACAAAACATAAACAGATATAATATAGAAGTCCAAACATAATCATTAAATATCAACACAAGTTCTTATCTAAGTGATTACAAACAAGTTCATAAAAACGTAAACAATAATCAAATCTATGTTGCGATTGTCACACCGAATTTGCATCTAGAGTTTAATCTGGGTACTTTACTGGAATGTCCCTCCAATGTACCATCAATGTATGCTTCACTGGCTTAATCCACCAGTGATACTGGAGTATCCAGTCAACCTCCAAATGCATTGAAATGAGTCATGGTGTGTCAGTCATAATATTTTAATACTTGATGTTAGTGCATGCCATGTATGTAAACTCTTAAAATGGACAGTTACTATTCATCTTACGTGGCATGACTTTTTCAACTTAAAATGATGATTTTGTTGTTACCTTGGGAAGACAAAAAGTGCAAGTTGGTAATTTTGTGGGTTGTCAACTGTTATAAATTTATGTGTGATGGGAAACATTAAATGCGGATGTCCAAATCGATCAAAATTATTTTGAAAATTTTCAAATTAACCGTTTTGAATTCCACTTTCTCTCTCACCTATAAATACCCACATTTACTTTCACTTTTTCTTTATGTCGAAAATCATTTACTCCCAAATCTTCAAATTCTTTCATTTACTCCTTACTTTATTCAATTTTAATCATCAATTTCTCTCATATTTACTGCATCTCATCATCAAATCTTCATAAACCCTAATCTTAATTTTCAATTTCATACTCTAAATGGCTCCTAGACAATCAAACTCAGACAAAAACCTTCTCACTAACAATTATACTCCTCCTGCCACTGTTGTTAAAGCCCATGATATCATTATTGATTCTGACAAAATAAGAATCAATATGCACAACTGGACGACAAAACTGGCCGGAAATCATGGTGCCCAAACCATCATCGGACGATTAAATTCTTTTTTTCTAAGTTGTCCATTATATGGGGCTCTCACCATGAACCCTGGAAAATTGTACGATGGTTATCTTTGTGAATTCTGGTACACATCTCACTTCAAGGCTGGTGATGATGATACCATCCATTATACTCTTAAAAAGGGATCTCGCCCTTTTCAATTAACTGTCGATACTCTTCGAGATGCCCTTCGTTTGAATTACTTTGCTGAAAATGAGTTGCCTCTACAACATCCAACTGGCAGTAATCATAGGGAAGTGTGTAGGGAAATGGGTCACACTGACATCATTGATGAAAATGGTGTTTTGAGGAGAAAAGGTACAATCTATATGAGTAAACTCACTGCTTCCTGGAGATTTTTCTTTACTCATTTGTTGAATGCCTTGGAAGTGGATCTAGAGGGTTGGACCAGATCAATCAAACTCAACTGCTGATTGCTTGTTGTTTATGGTATGGTCTTAAAGTTGATTTTGCTCAAATTTTGTGGAATGATTTGGCTGAAAGAATAAAAACTCATAAAAGAAAAGCTCATGTTCCTTTTATTCGATTTTTGTCTTTAATCTTTAAAAGAGCTTTGGGTCCTGAGTATGATTATAATACCAATCATTTTTCTATGGCTAAATAGTTGAGGTATCTCAACAGTTTGGTTTCCAGTAATAATGAGGTTGAGATCCCAGAGGTTATGATCCACAATTTTAGGCGAGAAATAACTGATGCAACAAGACAAGTTGATTCAGAAAAAACTCAAGGTGGCCCTCAACTTAATCTGGGTCCCCCTGGAGCTTTCATTGCTGAAGAGCAGTCATCAGAAACCGAGGTGACCTCTGACCAACAACAAAATTTAGCTATCATTCCATCCACCACTTCCATAAGACCAAGAACAACAACCAGACGTCTTAGGAGAGAAGGATTATTGGTTAATCCTATTAGTACCGTTGCTATCCAGTTGGATTCCTCCCAATAGGAGTCCAGTGATGTCATAAGGGAAAACCTGCAAGCAACCACTCTCATTGATTCTGGTAGGGAGAGTGGTGAAGACTTTGGAAGGTCTGCATAGGCTGGGGTCACTGGAGCCTCACCTTTAGTGATTCCAATCTCACACTTTACGGCAAGTGATATTATGGCTCCAGATGGTACTGTAATTGTTGAGCAGGTTGAGCAAGAAAATGTTGTGCAGGTGAATGTAAATGAGCAAGCGAATGTTGTGTCTGAGCAGGTAGTTGAACAGGAAAGTATTGATGAAGCGATTCTGAAGCTAGATGCTCAGATTGATTTAAATAGAGAAGTTGGTGATCAGAATGTTGGTGAGTTTAATCCAAATGTTGAACCTGATTCTCCTATCTCTGAAGATAATAATTTTGATGTAAACATGAAATTTCTGGGTGAAGATGAAGCAGAAAATGTTGTTGCTTCAGTCACCCATTCCATTCTTTCAGATATGCCACCCCCACCAAATTCATTTGCACAAATAACACCACCGTCAGAAACACAAAATCAACCATCTGTACCACCCCTACATCCTTCTATTCCACCAAACACTTCATATATATATAACCCATACTTCCTTCAGTTTCACCCTTCCAAACCACTAACTTGTTAATCCTTCAGGTGGTCTCTCCACTTCTTCTTCCACCGAGGTCCAAGGCCTTTTTGATAAGGTGGCGAACCTGGAGAGATCCCTCCAGACATCTTCCCTGGTTGTTTCTGACTTCAAATATCTCATTTCAAATAATATGAAGTCAGAAATGAACGTGTTTGCTGGGAATGAAAAGTTGGTATTTGAGAAGTGGGAAGAACTGGTACTAGCCACAAAAAGAATTTAAGAGATGAGTTGGTTGCCCATAACTTAGATATGGTGAAAATGGGTACTCTTGATTCTTACAATGTTGGACGTCTGGGAGTACATGTTGAAGTTTACAAGAGGATGAAGGAAGATCCCAGGGTCCATCAATGCCTTGATGCCCTGGATGATGTGTACTTAAGGTCTATATACTCTCAAGAAGAACAATTGTTTTATTCAGAAACATATGGAGTGAGTATATTGGACCTGATTGCTAAAAGAAAAGCAGCACTGGAGGAACTTCAGAAGAAAGTAAGCAAAAATGCTGCAGCCCTCGAAAATGAATACAGAATGAAAATTAAGGGTCTGCCAAAGCCTCCAGCCAAGAAGACAAAAGCTGCCAGAGATGCAGATCTCAATACCTTCATTCCTTTAGATTTCTCTAAAAAAGAAGATGTGCAAAAGGCTGTCACACCCCGACTAAGGCGGAAAACTCGGGATGCGACGCATATCACACACGTCACGGATGTTACATAGAGTAACTACATGAATACATAAAACAACCCACATTCATATAATTAAATCATAAGCATTTAACATAAAGTCAAAATTTAAAACAAACATAGATAAACTCCCACGCAGGGGATAAGCAGTTAGGCATAATGCCATAGTCTAAACACAAGGTATCAACAATCAAAACAGAAGATATGCAACTTCAAATCCTAAGTCTGAGTCTGCTAAAGGCCACCATGCTATCCTTCTTAGCCACTTCTAACATTCTCAACTTGCACACCTGAAAGAATACTAAAAAGCATCAACACAATGGTTGGTGAGTTCGTACATTTTTGTAGTTTGTGCTGAATTAGTTACTCGAAAGCTCCACAGAGCACATAGTTTCATAATTTAGTTGGCTAATGAGTTAATATGCACCAGTTACAAATGTTGCTTCCATAGTTTAGTCTTACGGTTAACCAGCCGGCTCACACAGGTCGATATGCTCACGAAGATATTATTCACACTGATAAGTTCACACCGTTTCATTTCGCAGCATCAAGCTCGCAAAGATAGATCACGGAGATAAGTTCACACAGATAAGTTCGAAGATAGCTCACGGAGATAAGTTCACACAGATAAGCATAAATAAGTCCATTAGCCATAGTTTTCAAAAGATAATATATTCAGCACACGTAAACAAAGTTATCTAAAATAGTTAACCACAAGTACATCCAAAATAAGTTGTCACAAAATCATCATAACACAGTTTCCAATATATACAGTTTATCAGAAAACAATTTGTATCCTTTCAGCCCCATGAAAACATGTAAAAAGGGGGTTTACAAAACTCACCTGATGTTCGTCTGATAGCTAAACACATAATAACGTCAAGCAGAGTATCCACAAGTATCAACAAGTATCCAAGCTTACGAGGTTTTTCTAACGTTCACACGTTTTGTGTTTGACCCTTTTGAGAGTTTTGACCATTTTGAGTGTTTTGACCATTTTGAGAGACCATTTTGAGAGTTTTGACCATTTTGAGTGTTTCTGTCATTTGAGTGTTTATGTCATTTGAGAGTTTCTGAGGATTTGAGTGTTTCTTAGCATTTGAGTGTTTCTGTCATTTGAGTGTTTCTGTCATTTGAGAGTTTATGAGGATTTGAGTGTTTCTGAGAATTTGAGAGTTTCTAAGGATTTGAGTGTTTTCCAGATTTGAGTGTTCTTGACTGAATTTGTGTGTTCTTCCCTAAGAACTCTCAAAACGTTTTTCTCTAAAATCTTTGTTACTTTTTGAAATCAGGTTGTACTTTTACATTCCTCATTAGTATAGAAAAACAATATTAAGCTTTTGGACTCTAAAACGGACTTTAAATACGTGACCCATTTGGTAAGAAAGTTTGAGAAAAGTTACTAAATCATAAAAAAGATGGACACTTTGTTTACGAAAACACAAGCAACTTTGGATCTAGATAAAATAGATGTATGTACAACTTTTGGTAGTAAAAAGTTAGAAACTTGACAATTGAAACTTTGTAGATCTTATTAAAATCATAAATTTTATAAGAAAAAAAAGAACAAAAGTTTTATACTTTGATTCAAAAATATGGAATGGATGATGAATATAATTATGTTTTGTTGCTAGATTTATAGAATACAAGAGAAAAAAATGATTTTTAGGTGAAGAATTATTTGTGTGTTCTTGTGAGATTTGAGTGTTGTGTGTTTTGGGTTTTTCTACCATTTGAGAGTTTCTTATGGGTTTATATAGGGAAGGGGGAAAGGCATGGGGAATTTTGAGTGTTCTTATGAGTGTTTCCAAATTTTAATAATTTCACTACTATTATTACTAACAACCAACATTTTACTCTCTAATCAATTTTTTTTAAGAGTTATATTTTCAATAAATCGTCTACTTGGCTTCCGACAAATTAATTTTGCTTCACATTAAGCAACACAAATAGTTTCCTTAAATAAGTGTTCATAACGATTTCGATTATTGATTCCCACTAAGAATGTTAGTCGCATTTGCATCCAAACCACAAAAATGTTAACAAATCTAAACCGCGGGTGTTACAAAGGCTGCTGAGCAATAGAGAGTATCAAGGGAAACTGAAGAGATGATTCAGGCTGCTAAAACAAAGGAAAAGTTCAATGAATTGATGTCCTTCAGAGCCATGCCAGGAAAATCATCAGTGCTGAGATCAAACTTGCTGAAAATCATGAAAATCACTCCAAGTTTCATGTCAAGATCTTCAGAGATGGGAACTTCACAGATGAAAGGAAGAACACATCAGTCAAAGCTTTTGGTTGGAGTGAACTGAAAGAAATTGGGCTTTCTTTTCGAGGAAGAACTGATGTGTCTCCAAATGCAAAGTATTTCATGAAGAGAATTGAAAAGGAATGTGAAACGCCCGTACTCTTTTTTTTTTTTAATAAAACATTATTTATTATCTGTTATTTTTCAGAATAACATGGTAAACGACCATTTACTTGAGGTGTATAACATTCTGCCATAAACATCCAGGACCTTTAAGTAATATATAGTTACGTGTAAAACACAAGACTATGATCATTAACGACTCGATAATTACCACCAGCATTAGAGTATGTTCTATACGTAAACTGGATGAAAAGGTTTTTAAAGCAAATACTACATAACAACCTGATCGACTTTGAAGAAAATAATGGTCATATGAACCATCAGGTTCAACATGAATCTCCCAATTGAAACTATATTAGACTAACTAATAACCCCAACTTTCATTCCATGACCAAAAGCTAAAATACAACTTGGACAAACGCATGAGATGGTGTATGATATACACCACCAAGGGGAAATGTCTAAATTAGCTTGTATTTTGTGACGTAATACTATGAATATGACTTGATAAAGAAACCATCAACTGACTGAGTTCCTATAGTCCAACAATAATATAGCTCACAGAAATAGTAAAGGTGCTAGAAAAATTGATCTTTAAAATACCGGACTCGTAACGACTCAAGTGATTTGACCAGAAGCAGAGTCGTACTATGATGTAGATTCCATGAAAAGATTTTTCTAATCCAATTTCTAAGAACAAACTACCACCCGACACACTTTGACATAAAAATGATTATTATATAAAACCATCAGGTGGTTTAACTTGATCCCACAATGAAAACGACCCCAAGCTGCCTAAATATATACTTCTCATTTTATGACCACATGAGGTGGTTTTCTTTTGACACAGACTACCAAGGGAAACTATACAGAACCTATATATATAGCTCGTGTTTATGATCAAAAGCTAAAGATATGAGTTGGACAAACCATCAACTGAAATTTCTTTCGCTCATGAAGTGACCCAGGGGACTAACAATGACTAGTTTATCCTGTAGAGTGAACCTGCTGGAACATTTTATCTTATAACTAGTACACTCGACTTTTATCTTTTCCCCTAACATCTATTCATTACTACATAAGTCGGACTATTTACATACAATCTGACTGTCAAGGTTCAAGACACATATACATGACAGTTTTAAGTACTGGAAAGCTGGACAAGGGCCTGTTTACAGCGGGTATACATATCCGCTCTCTACTAGTTTCAAAATGACCAGAATTAGGACTAGGACCGGACTCAGACGAGGACCAATTGTACAAACTGGTACAAAACTACATTTCTACTTACTTACAACCGACCATACATACTTAATGAAATCTGTTCAGAAAGCTTGTTATCAACTGATTTAAACTTGCAACTTTATAAGTTGCACAAAAAGGGCGTAACTAGTATCAAAGAAAGGCATAAGAGATACTCGTTGCCCATCCAACGAGCAACACCGCTAGCGTTAAGCTATACCCTTCCCTGGATCTTTTCGGGCTCCACTTGTCTCACCTAAAAAGAAAAACATAATATATAATGGTAAGTATAAATACTTAGTGAGTAAACGGGTTCTAGCATGTAAAGAATGCATAATCTAAAATCTTTCTGTTGTGATCTGAATCAAATTCAGACTCACTTTCTAGTATGTAAGGAATTCCTTTTCTAGTAATTTTATGCATTCAACATTGATGAATAAATGACATACTCATACGAGAGATATCTAGATCAATCCCGTATAAAGTAACATTCTAATAATGTGATAGGTACATACCCTCATACATATCTAGATGCATTCTATATATTACATATTGAAAGTCCCTTAGCCATCGGATCTACGAGATTAGATAACTAACTGTTGAGTGCGAAAATTCTCAATAGCTAGCAATCAACTATGCAATAAATACGAACGATATATGATGAACAATATATGGATGGGATAATCGGAGCCTTGTATTACTTCAATAATAACGATTACAAGTAAGACACGCGCTCTCCTAACTAGAGAAAACAAAAACAAAAGACTAGAGAGATTCACACGTTGCAACTAAAACCTCTACCCAAACCTATAACATATAATCTCTATATATAGGCATTGGACATGGTCAAACTCGACCACCCACAGTCGAACTAGACCAACTTTAGACGAACTAGACCACACATGGTCGAACTCGACCTGGTTGAGTTATACCTGGTTAACCCTATAGTTGACTTGGTCGTGTTTGACCTTATTTAGTGCAAAAACAAATCGTATAATAAATTATATATACAAACGACTCAATACGAACTTCTATAATGATGTTGTCACCCAGAAATGCACCAACAAACTCCCCCTTGACACCAGCATTTAGAAGTTTTCTTCGATCTTCAAAGTCTTCACTTGTAATGCATAGTAATAGTAACGGAAATGCACAATCAAACACTTCTTGACAATTGCTGTCAATTCTGACAATCATTAGTTAAATAAATCTGCATCAACAGACTTCCATTTAATCAATGATATCAGGTCTTCTTTCGGTAAGACTTGATCTTCATGTGCTGCACACTAATCTTTAAACCACAAAATCTCTATATCCTTCTGACAGCTATGAGATCCAATATATAGATTGTAATAGTCCCCCTCAACAGTATCCTCCTCCAAATTAAGCTCCAAGTAATATTATCATGCCAAACATCATAACTTCAAAGTAATCCATAAATCATTGCTTCCAAGCAATCTAGATATTATCGATTCTCCAAGCATAAAAGATATTATGCAATACTACATAGCTAAATTCATTTGATTTTCATGCTTAACCAGCATATGATAGAGAAGTTGAATCCAACAACCAACATTGAATTTTATCAGCTTCCACAAAGATAAGAAATTGTGTAATTTGAATTTCAGATCTGCAACACTCACAAGATCCATGTCTTCAACCACTAGCGTCTAACTTTGTCTTGAAACTTAACGAATTCACCAATCACCTTACGTCTTTTGTATCAAATGTCCCCCTCAAGGTAAGCATCTCCAAAATACATAGAGAACCACTTAATCTGCAACCCCTTCACTAGGATTAATCATCTTTAAATCATTGGCATAAAATAGAGGTTTTATCATCAACTACTTGGCTACAAATGATTAAATTCATCACAAAAGCTCTAAGTCAAAATCCCAAACACATGCTTAGCAAAGATCATCTATAGTTTAATCGACTTTCAATCCTAGTCTTCAATCTTCATCTGATTCATTTGAATCACCTAACTTATAATCAGGCGCCTTTGACCCAAAAATTAGGTTAGACACATGTCACACGAATTCAAAACTAGAAAGATACCATGATTGAATTCTGTCAAAATATCACGATCTACTTTATTTCAAGTAACCAGAATTTTGTATAGAAAACAAAGAAGGTTTTTAAATTTTTATCCCCCCTTTCCTCTACAAAATTTAGTAGCTCCTTGCCAGAACAACGTCATGACACAGTTGTTCATATATACAATGAAAAGATAACCTAGTAGCTCCTTGTTAAAACGATATTTTTGGCCTGATCTTGAAATTCTAAGATTTCTCAGAATGCTAGAGGATAAACTTCGAGCCGTCATTGAATTATGATCATCTAAATTAAGAACCTAAACTCAAAGATATTACATTCTCCAAATCTGAATGATATTAAGTTAGAACCCAAAATTGTTCAAGTCTACAAGTTCAAAAACTTGATTGACAGAGATCAAACTCAAAACCAAATTGAGTTACATGTTCAATCTCAATCAAGTTCAAACCAAAACTTAAACAAATTTAAGTTCTTTAGAGTGTATAAAAATTAAGAAGTTGTAAGAACTTTTGATTGTTCAAGTTAACAAGTTTAAAAATTCAAATTTCGAATCTCAAACCTTAACTCAAAAGAGTTTTTCGAGTTCAAAATCAAATTCAAAAGATTCAAAACTTAACTCAACAATGCAAAGAAAAATTTCTTTTTTAAAGAAAGTAAAAGGAGACGTATTTATAGCCAAGAGTTGAAAGTAAACTTGACCAGAGAGGTCTAACTCGACCTCTTCGAAGCTATTAACTGCCAAAATGAATTGAAATCGACCTCTTTCAAGCAAGAAACTGCCGAGACGACTTGAAGATTGTTGAAATCTCTAACCCCGAACACGATCAATAGCTCTGATACCAATTGAAAGTCCCTAAGCCATCGGATCTACGAGATTAGATAACTAACTATTGAGTGCGGAAATTCTCAATAGCTAGCAATAAACTATGCAATAAACACGAACAATATATGATGAACAATATATGGATGGGATAATCGGAGCCTTGTATTACTTCAATAATAACGATTACAAGTAAGACACGAGCTCTCCCAACTAGAGAAAACGAAAAAAAAAGACTAGAGAGATTCACACGTTGCAACTAAAACCTCTACCCAAACCTATAACATATAATCTCTATATATAGGCATTGGACATGGTCAAACTCGACCACCCATGGTCGAACTAGACCACCTTTGGTCGAACTAGACCACCTTTGGTCGAACTAGACCACATAAGGTCGAACTAGACCACCTTTGGTCGAATTAGACTACATAAGGTCGAACTAGACCACCTTTAGTCGAACTAGACCACATGTGGTCGAACTAGACCACACATGGGCGAACTAGACCTGGTTGAGTTATACCTGGTCAGCCCTATAGTTGACTTGGTCGTGTTTGACCTTATTTAGTGCAAAAACAAATCGTATAATAAATTACATATACAAACGACTCAATACGAACTTCTATAATGATGTTGTCACCCGGAAATGCACCAACACCTATCATTCTATTCTATCCGTTACTCACCTTACAATCACCATTAGTTTTTAAAGTAAAACTTGGTTGATCTCTTGTATCACCTAGACACAAAGCATAATACACGTATCACTTAAAGATTACAATACAGCCATCTATTATTCTTGGACTTTTTGGGCTGTTTTCTATCAGCTTATAACTACAAAACATTCTTTAACTAATATGACCCTTTTCTGAAAATCGAGTTTTCTTTGAGGAATTACATCAAACACCTTGTCTACATGATTTTATTCACTATAAAAATTACTTCTTTTGTTTAAGTAAAAATCCATGTATCTTCTAACTCAATTCCAAGAGCAGCTTGTTACAAATCTTTAGTTGATAATGATAAAATATTATTTGTAGTAGTTGATTTGTATTAATAACACCTTTGTACTGTATATTGTAATATTCATAAGTATAGAAGGGGGATAAGTGTAAATTGTATAGAAGTATATAAACCCCGTCCATAGCTTTGTTTTGTGACCTTTTACCCATTAATGCAATCCAATCTTTCCATTACACACACTATTTCTCTCTCGGCTCACACACACACTTACACACACTAACCGCCATTTTCACACACTAAAACACACACAAAAGCTCAATCATCTTATCATTTGGTATCAGAGAAAAATTAGTATATTTGACCGATCCAGAAGCTAAATTGAAGCTGAATTTGTTCTAATTTTGTTGTTTTTGAGCCGGTTATGTATTTGTTCTATTTTCCGAGATCATTGTTCTAGTGATTTCAGCAAATCTAGTGTGTTTTTCTTCAACTTTGTTCACCGATCGATTAGGATTTAGTTTATCTTCATTCAGTATCAATTTTAGAGTTCAATTCCATCATTTGATCAGATTTGGTTCGAGCTCAGCAAATGCATAGATCATTGGGTTTGAATTCTGGTTGATTTTAGGTGTTAATTTGTTTTAGGATTTGTTCGCAGTAGATTTCTGAGCATTTTGATACAAATTTGTAGTTTTAATTCACAAAAATGAAGGAGAATTTGAAG
Organism: Erigeron canadensis; assembly: GCF_010389155.1. Taxonomy (NCBI): domain Eukaryota; kingdom Viridiplantae; phylum Streptophyta; class Magnoliopsida; order Asterales; family Asteraceae; genus Erigeron; species Erigeron canadensis. Next base: position 8,197,686 of record NC_057761.1, read on the forward strand.
ATTTTCAGTGAGCTCGGCGTTTAAGTGTTTTCTGGACGAAGAAGAAGACTGCAAACCGACTATCTTGTCGTTTTGTGATTTCTAGTGTTTATCGTGGTGGTTGATTTGAACTTGTTCTATTTGCAGAGCTCCTTGCTTGACAAATACAAGTGTTGAGAAAATTGGTTAAGTATTGCATGACTTGTATGGTTTGCAGAGATATAAGCTCGGCAAATCATTAAGTTGTGTAATTTTGGTTAAGTGTTGAGAAGAGTTGTACTATTTGCAGAGATATTTGCTCGGTAAATAATTGATTTCTCTGAAAACTGTTAAGTGTTTAGACGAGTTGTTCTATTTGTAGAGATATTTGCTCGGCAAATAGTTGATTTCTCTGAAAATTGGTAAGTGTTGAGACGAGTTGTTCTATTTGCGAAGATATTTGCTCGGCAAATAGTTGATTTCTCTGAAAATTGTTAAGTGCTGAGACGAGTTGTTCTATTTGAAATCTTTGAAGTTGGTTAAGACTTGGAAGAAGTTGTACAGTTTGCAGAGATATTATCTCGGCAAATACGTGAAGTGTGATAATTTGACTAAGTGTTGGTGATCAGTGTTAGTGATTGTACTATTTGCCGAAGTATAAGCTCGGCACTTAGTTAAAGTTGACATTGATTCAGTGTACTTGAAGGATACTTGTTCTATTTACCGAGATATTTGCTCGGCAAATACTTGACATCTTTGAAGTTGGTTAAGACTTGGAAGAAGTTGTACAGTTTGCATAGATATTATCTCGGCAAATACGTGAAGTGTGATAATTTGACTAAGTGTTGGTGATCAGTGTTAGTGATTGTACTATTTGCCGAAGTATAAGCTCGGCACTTAGTTAAAGTTGACATTGATTCAGTGTACTTGAAGGATACTTGTTTTATTTACCGAGATATCTGCTCGGCATTCTTCACAAATCAACATTTTTCAAGAAACTTGTTTCAAGTTTAGAAATTAATCAGTTTCTTTTAGTTGTAAAATTTTTCAAATTTTCAAAAACATCTTGTTCTATCTGCCGAGATCTGAGCTCAGCACTCTTCACAAGTCTAGTTAAAATTTCTTCTAAGTTTCTAAGTCTTTCACAATGACTTCTAGAGAAGCTTTAGCTCTTGGTTCTGAAGGTAGACCTCCTGTGTTGTTTAGAAGATCTTATCCTCAATGGAAGAAAAGAATTTTGAATTGGATCGATCGTCAAAAGAATGGAAAGAACATTAGAAAATCTTATAAAGATGGTCCAGAAATTCCCAAAAATCCAGTGAATGATGAACCTTTACCAGAAGAAAGCTAGAAACTGAACAGAAAAATCGTGTTGAGGCTGATCAAATGTCCATTGCTTATCTTTATCAAGCTCTCCCAAATGATATCTATTGCAATGTTGACTCATATGAAACTGGAAAGGATATTTGGGATGAAGTTGAGAGGAAAATGGAAGGTTCTGATGTTTCAAATACCATAAGATTGTCAAATGTGTTGAACATGTATGAGACATTCAAACATCAAAAAGGAGAACCTCTCAGTGATATTTATATCAGATTCTGCAATATTATCAATGAGTTGAGAAAGAATGATGTCAAAAGAACCAACATGGAATTGAACATCAAATTCATCAAGAATCTGGAGGAAGAATTGCAAGTTTATGGCACTCAGCTCAATCAACAAGCATACTTTGGGAAACTAACCATTCACACTTTGTATGAAAAGTTGAAATTGAACACTGATCAAGTTCTGAAGACTCAAAAGATGAAAGAAGAAAGTGTTCATTCTGATCCCTTGGCTCTAGTGGCGGAAAAGAAGTCTTCAAGCGTTTCAAGAAAAAGTATTGTTGAAGTTGAAACTGATTTTGATTCAAGTGAAGTGAGTGATCCTGAGCTAGATGAAAAGGATCTTGACATGTACAAGGAGCTAGCTTACTTCACAAAGGCTTTTAAAAAGAGATTTTTCAAGAAAAAACCAACCAACAATCAACTTAGGACTTCCTCAGTTTCCTCATATGCTAAGAATGTAAGTGTTCCTAAGTTTGAGACTAACAAGGAGTTTGTTGGTGGTGAAAAGAAGTTTGATAATCAGAAAAAGTTTGAGAAGAAAGTCATGGAAAAGAAGATTATGAATAAGAAGTGTTATAATTGTGGTACTCCTGGTCATATTGCCACTGATTGCACCAAACCTCGTCAGAAGAATTCAGAATACTACAAATACAAGCTCATGCTAGCAAAACAAGAAGAAAGTGGGATTGCTCTTCTGGCTGAGGATGACAAATGGCTTCACCTCACTGATGAACTTGCAGCGAATGTGTGCTTTATGAAGTCAAAGGAGCTAGATGAAGATGCTGAAGGTTCTACTGAAGAGGATGATGAGGTAATCACAATTCCCAAGAAACTCTTAGGATTTTACATGGATAAAAGTGAAGCAGTTATTCAAGAAGGTAAAGCGAAAAGTAAAGAGATTTAAAAAATAAACTAAGATTTGTCAGAAAAAGATCAAATTTTACATGATTTTCAAGTTAAATTTGATCAACTTCAAAAGGAATTTGACAATTTGAAATCTGAAAAAGCTGCAGTCACTTTTACTCCAAATTCCAAGTTACATCTTGAGAAACAAGAACTTGAAACCAAAGTCCTTGAATTGAACAAGACCATCAAAAACAATTGCAAGTTCAGAAGACCAATGAGATGCTTCGAGCAAATGCTTTGGCTGAGGACATAGAATCATTAAATGTCAAATTGAAAGAGTCTACCCCTGATTTGAAAGAACCGGAGGATAAAATTTCTGACCTAAAATATGATTGATGCATAAAAGATTCACTTTATCAACAACTTGAAAAGAAAAGTGACGAACTCAAAACTGAGATAGATTTTTATCAAGAAAAGTTGTACAAGATTAATCGAACTTATCAACAAATCTATTTGAATAGGCCAAGAAGTTCAAAAACTGAATTCAATTCAGGGTTAGGTTATGTCAATCCAGAACATTTGCTCCATGCATAGGAAGAGGTTCCACCCTTGTATAAAGAATCTCATATGAAAAGTGGGACGACTGACCAATTTGTTAGACCAAGTCATGGTGATTTTGAGGCAGATGATTTTCAAAGAAGGGTGCAAATGTTTATTTCAATTATGAATTAATTGATGAGTCATTTGGTTTTTTAAATCGTCCTGAGCGTCAAAGCAATAAAGATAATCATGAGGTTGAAGTTCTTGAAATTCTTGAGTGTTTTATAGAAAAACCTTTAGATCAACCTGTTTCATTTCCAAAACCTGCAAAAGACCTTATGTATCTCCAAGTGTTTTGGAAAAAGAAATTGACGATTTGAAAAAGTCCCTTGATGAAAAACAATCACTCATAGAAAATTTGAAGACTCAAAATCGTAGTGTTAACAAAAGAGACCCATCCAAGATAGACTCCACAGTTTGTGATCAACCAGGCTGTTCTATCTGTGAAATTGTGAATTCATCTGTGCAAACTGATCATGGAGTTGTGCATGTTTCTGTTCAAAGTGAATGTGATCAAGATGCCTATGATGATGTTTCTCTTAGTCCCAATGACATTTATTTTGATACAACAACCCCTGAGCTCTTTGAGAAAACTCAAACTTACTTGAATCAAGTTGATGTTGCAAACAAAAAGTTTGAAAAAGAAAAGGAACAACGATTAAAAGTGGTTGAGGAACTCAATAAAGTCAAAATGGAATTTGAATTCACAAATTTGAAACTTCAATCATTTTTAAATAAAGAAAAAGCATCAATTTCACTCAAGGAAAGTTCATGTCAGAAGACTGTGAATAGAGCAAGCGTGAAGTTGGAAACAGAATCTCAGTTGTTCAATGATTTTATGAATGGAAATTATAAAATTGATCCTGCTTTTGAAAAACTTTTTGTTAAAAAGGAAAACAACCTTGAATTCACAGAGACAAAGATTCCAAAATCATACTCTTCATCACATACTCAACATGGTAAGTTGTCAAGACCAAAGACCAACAAAGCTTCCTTAGGTTCTCATGTATCAAAGACTTCTCGTGACCCAAAACCGACTAAAGTTAAATCTGAAGTTAGGTCACCAAAAGAAGTAACAATCCCAAAGGTTTCAAAACCGATGAAGAATGAATCATTATTAGGTAACAAACATCCAAAGACTCATACACATTCTAGTTTTCCTAGGAATTCTCAGACGACTTCTAAGTGTACTTTGAAGGTAGTTAGAGATACAATCTCAGGAATTACTAAATATAAAGATCAATATAGTTGGTTGTCACCTAATAACATCAAGAAAGTTCAGAAGAGTAAAGAAATCATCAAGACGAACCCTGTCAAGAACATAAAAACCAAATTGTTTTCTAATTCAAAGAATGTTCATGTTTCAGGTGATGTGTGCTTAACTAGTAGCTGTAAGTGGATTCCTAAAGATAGATTTTTACATGCTTCTAGAAAAGTCAATCTTGATGGAATTTGTACTTATGTCAAGCAAGTGTGGATTGTTCGTAGATCAAAATCTTTAGATAGTGCTAATACATCTAGGACTACTCCCACTTGTAACAAACCTTGTGTTTAATATGTTTCTTTGTTTTGCTTGTAATTCGTATTTCAAATTTGGACAACAATGTGTGTTTGTTTGTTATGTTTGAATAAAATTCTGTTTGTGTGCTATTTTAACTGTTTTTGCAGTTAGTTTATGTGTACTTGCATGTTATCTCTCTCACCTGCAAGGACCCAGTATATGTGGGTACCTTATCAATATAACTTGTCCTTGTAGGAGTATCTCATTGTGTTTGGTATGTTGACTCGGGATGTTCACGTCATATGATTGGTAAAAAGTCATTACTCACAATTTTGTTGAGAAGTTTATGGGAACAGTCAGATTTGGAAAAGATCACATTGCTCATATTCTTGGTTATGGTGACATTGTCAAGAATGGAATTACTATCAAGAGAGTTTCTTATGTTGAAGGTTTAGGTCACAATCTTTTCAGTGTTGGATAATTCTGTGACAATGATCTTCAAGTGCTTTTTAGAAGATACGAATGCAAAGTTCAAACTGAAGAGGGGGTAGATATTCTTACAGGAACAAGAGACAATAACCTGTTCACCATTGATCTTAACAATATCCCAACTCCTTATTCTGAGATTTGTCTTCTTTCAAAAGCATCTGCACAAAATTCTTGGTTATGACATTGTCGTCTGTCTCATCTTAATTTTCAAACGATTAATGCTTTAGTGGATAAACAACTTGTTGAAGGTCTTCCTGCCTACAAGTATGAAAGTGAACATGTTTGTCCGGGTTGTGCTATTGGCAAGATGAAGAAGGCTTCTCACAAACCAAAGAAACATCTCAGTACCGAAGATCCTTTACATCTTTTACACATGGATCTATGTGGACCAATGAAAGTTCAAAGCATTCATGGAAAGCGATATATTCTTGTGATTGTTGATGATTATTCTCGTTACACTTGCATATTCTTTCTTCATGCTAAAAGTGATGCTCCAAAAGTGATTATTGATTTCATCAAGAAAACACAAGTAAATCTTCAATCATCAGTCCGAATTGTTCGCTCAGACAATGGCACAGAATTCAAGAATTATACAATTGATTCTTTCTTTAAATCCTTGGGTATTACTCATCAATTCTCTGCTACACGAACACCTCAACAAAATGGAGTAGTTGAACGTCGAAATCGAACTCTTGTTGAAGCAGCTCGAACTATGCTTGCCTATTCAAAGTTGCCCCCAAATCTATGGGCTGAGGCTGTAGCTAATGCTTGCTTTACTCAGAATAGATCTATAATCAACAAGAGATTTGACAAGACTCTATATGAGGTGATCAATAAAAGAAAGCCCAATGTGAACTGTGAACTTCTTACACATATTTGGATGTGTTTGTTATGTTCTCAATGATTGAGACAATTTGGGAAAGTTTGAACCAAAGGGTGATGAGGCATATTTCATTGCTTATTCAAGAGAATCAATTGGATATTGTGTGTACAATCGTAGAAAGAAGAAAATAGTAGAGTGTATGTGTAAGTCACAACTTAAGAGATGGTACTAACTGAAGACACCTCTATGTCGATGATGAGATTTCTTTGCAATATAAACACTGAACTGGAAATGACCAGTTACAGTGAATGCATACCAAGTCCTTAGTCAGATTACTTAACAGGTGACAATAAGTAAATGACAATGCAATAAATAAATACAATAAAGTAAAAAGGTGAGACCAAGTTGTAATTTTCAAATGTATTTTATTTATTGATGTTAAATAAAATACAAGGTTGTTGCGAAACCAAGATAATACATAAATGTAAATATCCTAACAACCTATGAAATACAAATGATCTATACTTGGAAATTCTCTTTCACAATCGAAACACTTAAAGTTGTGAAGTGTTCCATTTTACGATTGAGAGAAGATTACACAAGTACACCAAGAATATTGCAAAAGTCTGAATATGCAAAGTTATATTCTTGTTGTGCAAAGACCTCTATTTATAGACAAAGTTGGCATTGGGATTCCAACTTTGTCGTATAAATATGGTTGACAGCATTTAAGGAAACTAGATGAGTTCCTTTGAAATGCTTGATAAGATAAGTCAAGATGTTACTTTATCCAACCTGCTTTATGCACTTTTATACTTTAATCATAGACAAATAATATTGTCTGTATAAACCTGCATAAAGCAAAAAGGTCTTTCTCGTAAACAGTGTAAAACATTGTAAAGGCTTTAAGCTGATGCTCTCCAGTTTCTATCTGAGTAGAATGCCAGTTGGGCTTCGCTGCCATCGTCATTCTCTATCTTCCACTTGTTGTCTTCGACGTCAATTGGAATGTCTTCAGTTCTGATCAGATCTCAACTGGAGGAAGTCTTCAGTTGCATTAATTATACGCTGCAACTAGACTTCAATATATTTCTGGACAAATCTTCTGGTCTCCAGTGGCAACTAGAGATTGGTCCTAACAAATTCCTCATATTTGTCCTGAAATATTGCCAAGTCTTTTCAAGTTCTTGTATCTATACAAGTATGAACTTGAAAGACTTGTATGACTAAATCTAATCTAATTTTCCAAGGCATTTTTATAGATCATCAAATGCCTTGGGTTTTTCTTTTAAGTTTGTTAGATTTAATCTGTTATCTATCTTGTGGTTACAATCTGGCAACTTGTATATACATGATAAAGTTACAAAAGTTACAAGACGGTAAGTAAAATTACAAATAGATAACTGAAGAAAAACTTATTTAGATGGCCCTTCGCCAGTTCTCCTTCGCTTTGCAACTGAAGAGATGGAACGTTGGTCTTCTGCATCAAAGTTCAGCTTTTCTTCAACACTTTCTTTGAACTTGATGAGATTCTGAAGTACAAATATCCAACCCCTTTCAAATTTGTTCTTCACTTGCTTGCTTTCTAAAAGATTCAACATTTCAACCTGCTCAGCATGACCGTACTGATGGACGTTGGATTTTCAGTATACAACATGGGTCCATTAGAGTACTTAATACCAACATAAAAGTGTTTTGTTCCAGGATTGATCGATACTTGTACTTCAATGATCTTACCTAGATGATATCTCCGCTGTTGTATGCCTGTTAGATAGTTTCTTGCTTCAGTTTCATTTGCCAGTTTCAACTGGCCAGTACTTAGTTTTTGTATAGCAGCTTTGACATCTTCATATGTATCCTCAGTTGGTTCCACCCAAGTCCTTAAGTCTACATCCCTTGACAAGGGCTTTGATCTTCCCCTGGACTTAGGTGGATTAAGCACTCTCTTCACCACTTTATTCACATTATCAATCCTCTTCTGTATACCAGCTGCCCTACTTTCTCTGGCCTTTTCCACTGATATGTTTAAATTTTTAGTATCAAACTCAGCCTCATCATTAGGATAGTTCTTATCCAGCTCAAGTGCCAGCATCTCATTCAACATGGCAACTATCTTGGCATCATTCTTCACCTTCTTGTATTGCTCCACTGGTATGCCCAATAACTTGGCATCACTCACATCCAGTATCTTTAATCTTTCCGGTTGAGCTCTGGCAGCTAACTGGTTGGCTTGTTTGTATTTTCTTCTTTCCTTAATGTCTTCACCAATTCTCTTTAACTTCTTGCTATCGCTTTCAGATACTGGAGGGAGCTTATCAACATTTCCAGTTTCCAATAAAGGTATATCGGTGGCCGGCTGGGCAGATTCATCAGATGCAAGTTACTTGCCCTTATCAACATTTCCTTTATCACCAACAACCTGAAACTCTTCTATAATTGGTTGACTGGCTTCAGTACCAGCAAAAACCAATTCTTTCCCTTGAACTGGAGCTTCAAAAGTTGTAAGGGATGCAAGGACAGATCTTTCCCCCTTGGCAGCATCTAGGCCTTTCCTGATAATGTCAAAGTCTGACTAGCTGTATGGCAAACGACCTAGAGGCTGCCACGATTGCATGTCCTTGCACTCCTTAAAAACTCCACAAACCATGCGAACTGTTCGCCACAAATGATTCACCACTTTAGACTGAGTCAGGATATTAGAAATTGTTTCAGATTGACTAGTCTGGATAGCTCTGAGTAAGTGAGATCATCTGGAGAGAGCGCAGTTGCAACAGATTCCTTCTCCCCTACAACCTCATTCTCTTTCTCCTCTCCAGCTTCAGTTGTCAGTTTATCAATGGCAATTGTATGTTCAGATACCTTGGTGGCTAATGTAACAAGACTGCCCCTCAACTGGTTGATCTTAGATACAATAGGAGTTAGATCAACCCGGGGAGCGACAATCTTGGTGATCTCAGACATCACTTTTTCTATCAGATGTTGTTCTCTGGCAGCTAAGGTATCTTCAATTTTTTGACCAACTGAAGTGGCCAACTGGTTACCAAGCTCAGTTACATCCAGACCAGGTTTTTCAAGTAGTTCCTTAACCTGTCTTTCCAGTTCTTTCAAGTCAACCTCTGAAGATCTAACAGTTGTGCTCAACAGGTTGGTGATGGATGTAGAGACATTAGTCTAAGTTAGGTCAAAAGCCTCCCTTAATGATGTTGCCAGTTGATTGCAGCTGTTGACCAACTCATTGAGCTTCCTGAACTCCAAGTCCTCATTATCAGAGAACTTGTTAATCCCCAAATCGACCACTTTTACATTCGTCAAGTGTTCCTTGTGGTATTTGGAAAGGGACTTGGTGTTTTTATCAAGTGTCTTTTGAATATCTTCTACCCTCGTAAGAAGGTTTGAGATATCGACTTGAAAAGACACGAACTGGCTATCCAGTGACGGAGGAGAAGGTGTCACTGGACCAGCTCTAAAGACTACAGGTACAACTGGAGGAGGTAGTACAATAGTGGGTTCTCCAGTTGATGCAACATCAGTTGAAGAAATTGGAGGGGTTGTAGAAGAAAGCTCAGGAAAAACAAAGTGGGAACCATGATGAGAATGCTCAGGTGTGGTTCCCGGCGGCGGTAGGACGTGCCTATTTCTAGGCACGAAGAGTGAGTTTAATAGTGATTTGGAGGGGAGTGGTGGTATTTCAGTGAGCATTTGTACATCTGGTGAAATTGAAACTTGTGGTTCTAGGGGTTGATCAGAAAATGAAGGGAGCTGATCATGTACAGATGCATCAGCCATTTCTTGATCAGAATGTGTCTCATCTGAATCTGAAGATTCAAGCTGAAACTCACCCACATTCATGCCTAGATCCATTAATGATAGGGGTGGCTGAACAAGTTGTTCAGGCTCCTGATGACCAGTTCCAGTTGCCTGGATGGTTTCATCAGTTGGGGGATCCATTGCCGAAGCATCTTCTCCCTTGAAAGAGGTCACTGGTGCCTCAACCACAACTGCTCGATCCTTAGCTGTAGTATCATGGGCCGAAGTGTCTGGAACCTCGATCTTTGGCTGTGACTGGCCATAAACTTCGTCAGCTCGTGCTTCATGAGTGTTAGAAATATGGCTCTGCAAGTTAAGTGCTGACACGAACTCTTAGTTGGGCTGGGCTGACCCAATAATATCTTCACCACTTCCGCCTACAGTAAATTCGGAAGAGGTTGCCTGTTGTTCAACCCTTTGACTATCTCCAGTTGCTTGTTGGGAAGAAACTGGAGGGCTGGCTGGGATACTAACGTCAGTGGCAAGTTCTGACTATTTCCTAAGGTGCTTCTTCATTGTATGTTTTGCCTTTGGAACCACCTGGACACCTGTTGGGAGGTCTCTAGGGTTAGAAAGTGGAAGAAATGACAAGCTGGAGCTGGTGGGAATAGACTGCTACCCAGGTTCGGCAACCGCCACAGTACCAGCAGACGAATTGGTGGGTCCCTCACTATTTTGAGGCCCGCCCAATAGTCTTTCTGACTCACCTTGGATTGGTGCATCAGTTTTAGAGAATGCCAGCCGCATTCTGTTTGGAATCTGGACCTCTCTAAGTGATGAGCTAAGAGAGTCCAAATTCCTCAGCATCTCTGGGACAGTGTAAGGAGACTGAGTGTTGTGATATGCATCACTGCCCAGGATCAGAAGAAAACAGAGACAAATATCTGGAGAGGGGTATACACAGACCCCTTGTGCCCTTCAACTTCTTTACAAAGCTTCTATACAAGATCTCAGCAAAGTCCACTCGAAGTCCGTTCCACAAACAGTAAGCCATCTCTGCTTGTGTTGAGTTGATCTAGTCGAGTCCACCAGAACTTCCTTCCATGCTTTCAACTAGATGAATGAAAAAATATCTCCATGTGTAGAATAGAAATTTGAGCTCTATTAGTGCAAGAATGGTGTTAGTGTGTGAAAAGGTGTTTATGTTTGTTTGGAGGTTGGAGATGAAGATTGAGAGAGAATTGGAGTGAAATGATTGGAATTAATTAAGAAAATGGTGAAAAGCTTACAATTAATGTGTGGAAGGGGGTTATTTATATCATAAATCTAAGTTTCACTAATGCCCCATCCACCTCTAAAATACTTACATTTTAACACCATTTTTTATCTCTAACATTCTTCCCCTTGGTGTTGAAATGTAATACATGCATGACAACATCTTTAAATACGAATTTGTTGATAAAGGTCTTCGAAGCTTTCTCATTGTCTTCAAGATCTTCCATCAAACTTGGCTTTACGTCTTTAATCTTCACACTTTTCTTAAAGATGTATCTTTAAGTCTTGAACTTCTCAGAGTATAAGCATTGCGGAAACTTGATCTTGGCTCTTTAGATTTGAACATGAAAGCCTCTTCTTGACAATTTTGACTTTGTCACACTTCCCCTTAATTAATGAATCTCTCTCTTGAAGCATTTGGACAAACATCATTTTCATCACAAACTTCCCCTCGATCAAACAATCATATTTGCATACCACCAACGCTTATGTATAGGGTGTACCCGCGGCGTACCCACCACGTTGGGGATCACTTTAGTCAATAATTTATCTTTCTTCCCCTCAACTGATGAATTCTTCTTTCTCCCCATCAAATTTCAAGAAAGCACACACACTTGTTCGACTTTATTGTTCTCTTTCTTCCCCTCATGATGAATGTGTGGCCACATGTTCATCATGTCTCTTTGAAGTCGAAACTGGGGAATCAACCATTATGAAGTAGTAGTCCAATAAACAACATCTTTAGACCGGGTTATACACTGACATGTGTATAAGCCATATTCACCAGATCACTTAACAACAACCTTTGGGACCCATTTTTGCTTAGGCCCAATGGTTTTTGTCTTCACATTCCAAATGTAAGTATCATCAATCCGGTGAATTAAGTCTGAAGTCCACGGAGGGTGAAAACTCGAAGTCGTTGAAAAGTTGAGTTTTCGTAGACGCAGTGGAGAGGATAAGACATTCACTTTTGGCATATGAATTGTTTTAGGTGCAAGATTGTAGAGTTGCCAAAACGAGTATTTGATTGTCTTTTTCTCAGTTGACTTTTGTTTGTAAACTGATTTCCATGTGAGCTTAGGCAACTGAGCTTTGGCTTGTATGATGAAAGCTGTATTGTCTTCAAAAGATAGGAATGAGACTGAAGATACTGATCCATCAACTTTAGATGATGTTGAATACTTCTTAGTCTTCTCCAATGAGTAATTGGTAAACTGAGACATCTTTCGGGCAGGGGTTGATGAACCATTGACATTGGAGCTCTTTGGATGGACTCAGTGGAAACTTTCTTTGAAACATCAAGTTCAGTTGGAAGTATTGGACTTGCATCATGATAAACTGAGCCATCATCACTTTGAGTGTCACAAGATGTTGATTGTGTTTGCAATTCAATCTCAAGTTCAAAGATTCTCTTTTGTAAAGATGTTTCATTTGATTAAGATTGCAAACATTTTTCTTCAAAAGTCTTGATTTTGTAGCAAACATCTTGTCTCTCCTTCTCAACTTTGAACTTGCTCTCCATGGTTAAGAAAATGGAGGACTCATTTTGCAACTGAAGTTGAAGACTTGAAATCTTTTCTTGCAATATAAGTTCTCTTGATTTGCTCTCCAAGATAGTATCATTCAGCTTCTTGTTGGAAGTTTCCAATTCCTTTGATAGACTTGAAATCTTGGACTGCAAAAGATTTTGTTCTTTTTTAACACTTTCCATGTTGGACAATTTTAGATCATTTGCATGTTTGAGCTCTTTGTTTACTTCTTTGAGATGTTGAACTTCAAATTGGAACTTGTGGTGTTGTTCCAAAATATCAAGAAGCTTTTTCAAGTTAGCTTCTTTTCTTTCATATTCAGCCACAATACAATTTGTAGAAACATATTGAGCACCACATGAGCAAGTTTTAGAAACATGATGATGAATCTCTTTCCAACTTGGTTCTAAGCCGGTTAAATCTTCTGACAAGGAATGAATAAAATCTTTTGTAATTTCGATTGACATTTTGTTGAGCAAAGGTGGGGAATGAAATGAAATGATATTGTGTTTTAAATTGAAATGAAGAATTAAGAATTGAAAATTTTTGAATTTCAGGTTTCCCTCCAAATTTTGCTGCCGAAATATGTTCTTATGAAAATTTGAATTTCATGTAAACTTTGGATATCATGATCATAAGAAAATTTTGATAATTTCTAAAAATTTTCTCCGAAACCGCGTCGAAAACGCACAAAAACGGACCGAAAGTTTTTCGAGCGCTAACAAACTTCAAATTTCCATGAATCATGCCATTTTAAGGTCATGGGCAAAAATTATTTTTCCCTCCAAAAGACTCATTTTTTTTTTATTATTATTGGATTTTTGGAATTGGAACGATATTGTGAAGATCGTGTTAAGAAAAGAAAAGTAAGACGGTCTTGGGGAGGATAGTTTTAGAAAAGAAAGGTAAGACAGTTTTTAATGGAACTGAGACGGTCTTGAAGTGAAATGGGAACTGGGACGATCTTGAAGTGAAATGGAACGGTCTTAGCAAGATCGTCTTATGTTCAGTTGTTGGGACGATCTTGGGCAAGATCGTCCTAGTATCTGTCAATGATTTTCCAAGGATTAAACACTTTCCAAGTGTTTGAATTGACCAAACCGATCCAAAAGGATTAGTTAGCCACAAACAAACACTTCACACCACACAACACTTGTCAGAACGATCTTGAGAAGATCGTCCTACAAGCCACAAAGCACAAGAATGAAAATATGAAGTCTCAGAGACTAAGACGATCTTAGGAAGATCATCCTAGTGAAGATTGTCTTGGTATCATCTTCTTCATCAACACACCAGTTTCAAACACAAACTCCATTAACGACTTAATAAATCTTCAATATCTTTTGATTTACTAGGAGTTAGAACTTGAAATTTCTTGCAAACTGATCGTTTTCACCTCAGCTACAAATCTACAAAGAAAATTCAACACAAAACACAACAGATTCGAAGCCTAAAAATCGCGCCAAAAAGCTAAAATTCAAACTAGAGATTTAGATCGAATTGGAACTTGAAATTTGACAGGAATGTGTTTTAAAGTATCACGAATCTATTGGTGAACAAAAAACTATGATTTTATGAGATTTGTAACACCTGTCGTTTAAAAATATGGATTTCCAAAAACTTTCTCCTAACGGCGTCAAAAGAAAGCGGAAGGAAACTTTAAAAGTCCAAACCAATAAATTCAGTTTGGTTTATTCATTAAATGGTGTTACTAGTCATATTGTCAAAACAAGTCTAAATGGAAATCCATCGATTGCCCAACATTAAACAACCGAGTACATTATCAATACAAGTCATTAATATTTAAACAAAAAGCAAATGTCTAAAGCGAGCAGCCACTATGGGTAAACTATAGCTAGCTTCAAGATCATTTACCCATGTCTCACATCTTCTCACATCTACCTGCTCACTATTGTTGGACTGAGGGCACAACACATTTAAAAGAGCAAGTGTTAGCTAACGAATTAGCTAAGTAAGATAACACATAAGTTATAAAACGTTTGTCCATTTAAAACATTATATAAAAGTCATATTAAGTCGTTAAGGCACATATCCTCAAACATATCATCACACTTACATATCATATCATCAACATCATTCATATTAGGATGGGTCATCCTAAATGTGCCTAGCATCTTTTGCATCATCACATATCACACTTGAACATCTTTATAATTATGACAAAAGTCACGCATCTCATATAACATATGCATCTCGTTAAGTGTGACATAAGTCGCACCAGACTAGATGAACCACCATTCAGTAGTACATCAATGTCGTTAAGGAATGGCAAGCCAATTCAGGAGTAATCCGTATGTTCAATGACAATGGGGCTGATAAGACCTCCCGTATTACTCTTCATGTTATACCTCGTTGCAAGGAGCCACCCGAGCAACCACATCAACGCACTTAACCGGGCTAGGGCAAGTACGGGTTAAGCTTAACACTTTCACATCAAATTTACGAGCTCGATTTCACATCACATATAGTTTAGGTGTTTACACAACCTAAACAATCATCACATATACATCTTTTACGTTTGGGCCCTTAAACGTGCACGTGTCATGGCAACTTAATAAGTCTAGTGAACTAGATGAACAAGCCATGTAATCATACACATTTCACATATCATCATCATACATCACATTTCATAGCATTTCATTTCATATCATCACATCGCATACATTGTTACATCACGTACATCGTTATATATCATTGCATATCGTATATCATTACAACATTGCATAACATTTAGCATTTCAGGCTTTTATATGCATCTACATAGCCCATATAACCTCCCGTATAATCCCGAATACCCATAAGCAAACAAGATACCATTTGGGATGTTATTATATGAAAACTATGTTTATGTTGAACCCTCAGCGTGTCAAAGTAGTGTATCTTACCTCGTAGAAGCACACAACAAATGATAACGTAAGTTACCGAGCTTTGCAAGTATTCCCGACTACCTATAACCATTAAACAACATAATGAGCTATCAATTACCCACTATTTATGGTCATGACTCAAGCCTAGATACCTATAAATATCACCTATGACAAGACTTGATGCATCGGAGGTTCGTTTAATACTTTAGAGCTTAACTCGACGGAACATGGAAATCACTCACTAAATTAACCTTTCTGTAAACTTGAAATCATCCTCAACTTTAAAAAGCATTACCATTAGAAAGTAGACTCTCTCACGATTCCGTTGATAGCTTATTCCTCAAAAACGGAGTTACGATTCAAAAGTTATGGTCGTTTAAAAATGTTAACAAAAATCAGTCTCTAACGGGAGTTACGAATATTTGTAACGGGAGTTACGTACCTAACGGGAGTTATGAAAATTTGTAACGGGAGTTACCGTGCAGGTGTATCACAAGTTACCCAGCTAACGGGAGTTACGACGACTAGACGTGAAAAACAACTCCAAAACCTAACCAAACACATCCCAAACGACCTTAACACATCTCCAGGTCTTATGACCATCAAATACACTTAAAATAAGACCAAAATCACTCATTGAAAATACCAATTAATCCTTGAATCATTTACCACATAAAGCAATCATTGAATCCCCGAGTAACATGAAATCGGTAACCGTTTAATCAATTAACCCAACCCAAACCCCATGGCTTAGATTGAATACTCATCTATGACTCATAAGATCAGATTTCAAGGAGAATATTACCTATATTACCTGTAGATTACAAAAAGGATGCAAAAGGCTTGATCAACACACCCGAAAATGTATGAAGTCGCGCAAGAATTGATCAAGGAGAGGAGGGACGGCCTAGGGCTTGAATAAGGTGTTTTTGGAACTGAATAATGACAGGGATTAGGGTCTAATTACCCCTAAACCTGTTGTACACACTTTTCTAAACTTACATTCAAGCCCCTTCACTTCACATCTTTACATCTAAGGCTTAAACAACCTAACGGGAATACTTACTAACACTTTAATCACAATTAATCATCTTAAACACATTAACACATGAATCATTAAGGCTTTAAAACCTTACACATAATGCACATTAATCACACATAAACATTAAATCTCTTAGAGACTTAACGGACACGTTGTGTTGACTTAACGACTCAAGTCAACCGTTAATTAAAAGTTCGGGATGTTACAGTTGATAGGTGAAATGGTGAAGAACAGTGAAGATCGTTATGAATAAAATTCGAAAAGTAAATCAATGATATCTCCTTCGCTTCTCAACGAAATTTCACAAATGATATACCGATGAAATCGTAATCAAAAGACGCTTCGAACGGTATACAAATTACGAGATATGATCAACTGTATCAAAATCCCACTGTTCGTAACATAAACGGTTTTTGGAAAGAAAAATTTGAAAATTGGATGATTATTGCACGAAATCAAGCTCTGGATCTACCAACGTATAGTTGTTGTGCTCTGATACCAAATGTAGAATAGAAATTTGAGCTCGATTAGTGCAAGAATGGTGTTAGTGTGTGAAAAGGTGTTTATGTGTGTTTGGAGGTTGGGGATGAAGATTGAGAGAGAATTGGAGTGAAATGATTGGAATTAATTAAGAAAATGGTGAAAAGCTTACAATTAGTGTATGGAAGGGGGCTATTTATATCATAAATCTAAGTTTCACTAATGCCCCTTCCACCTCTAAAATACTTACATTTTAACACCTTTTTTTATCTCTAACACCATGAAGGTGTGAGGCCTTTCAATGTCATAGCACCTTTTGTCTTCAGCACCCCATTTTCTAAACACTCCTTGTTTCCCATGTCGAGGAGCACCTAGCGAAAGTTTACGTTTTGGGAGATGGCTACTGTATTTTCACCTTCTTTCCAGTAGTTGAGATGCAGAGCATCTCTCACAGTATCGGCTGTGATGGTACACTCAACTGTTTCATCCTTGAGAGAGAAAGAGATGGATGAACAGTCTTCAGTGAGTTGTGCAGTGTACCAGAATTCACACAAGTAGTCATGGTACAACTTGTGTGGATTAAGAGAAAATGACACGCTAATAGGAGAATCCAGAAGAAATTGTTGGATTCTTCCGATAAGAGAATCGGCGGCTTGAACCCCTTTCAAACTAGCCATGGGGTTTTTAGGGTTCAGTTTAATTAACCTTGCCTCAGGGGCATCATGAGCATGTTTAATTTGAGGAGATGGATTATATGCAACAGTGAGCAGATTTATATCTCTGCTGCGAGAAGATTTGAGAGCCATTTGATTTAAAAGAGAAAGTGAAATTAAGAATTTTAGAATTAGGGTTTTTGATTTAAGAAGTAGAGAGAAAAATGAAGTAATTATTGATGATTGGAATTGAATGAAGGAATGTGAAACGAAAGTAAATATGTTCGAAGTAAATACTGGGTATTTATAAGCTGGATTCACAATCCCAAAGAATAACCAAGAATATTTTATTACCAAAAATCAATCTTTAAGATATTTTGTTAAAAATGAGTTTGAATTTTGAACCAAAATATTTAATTCTCTGTGTCAACATTAAATGCTACGACGGCTTATATACCCACTCGCCCACTAACTTTTTACAATCCCCATAAAAAGTGCATCTTTTTACAACATGGTAATGACACGTCATGTGATAGTTGTGAGTGGGTTAAAACACTTGAGTACCATCACGTGTCACAAAAATTGACCAAGTATTCTTACCGTTATGAAAATCTGGTTAACCTCCAGTTTTAAGACGAGACGAAACGTTTACACTGGAGGAATAGTCCAGTGCCAGTTTCAACTAGAGAGCTCTCCAGTTGCAATATTTCAAATAAAAACAATTTTAGTCAAAAAAATATTTTGAGTCTTTTCCCCCTAGAATGATGACCCAGATGTTAATTAGTGTTAGGATAGTATCACAAAGGTGTTCGATAGCCTGGAGAGCAAAGATCATCTGCACCTCCTCAACTGGAGAACTTTATCAGTGTCACAAGTGCATTCATAACAAATTCTCCAGTTTTAAGGATTTAGCATTCCCAATTCGCTGATAAGATGTTTAAAAGTTTTCTCATCAAAAGGTTTTGTAAAAACATAAGCTAATTGTTTGTTAGTAGGGATGAAATGAATTTCAATGTCTCCTTTCATAACATTATCATAGATGAAATGATACCTGATGTCAATATGTTTTGTTCTGGAGTGCATCACCGGGTTGTGAGAAATAGCAATTGCACTGGTGTTGTCACAAAAGATTGGTTTCTTGTGTATTTTTGACCATAATCTAGTAATTGGTTTTTGATCCAGAGAATCTAGGCACAACAACTTGCCGCAGAAATGTACTCTGCTTTAGCAGTGGACATAGAAACTAAAGTTTGCTTCTTGCTGGTCCAACTCACTAGTTTCCTTCCAAGGAAATGACAAACACCAATTGTAGATTTTCTATCTATCTTACAACTTGCATGATCTGAATCTAAATAACCCATTAGATCTAACCCTGAGCCTTTGGGATACCAAAGACCAAGGCTAGGACACCCTTTCAGGTATCTGAAGATGCGCTTAACAGCGCGTAAATGTGATTCTTTTGGGTTAGCCTGAAATCTGGCACATAGACATGTTGCAAACATTATATCTGGTCAACTGGCAGTTAAGTACATCAGTGAACCAACCATTTCTCGATATTCCTTTTGGTCCACTGGTTTGCCATTTGGGTCAGAGTCCAAGTTTAATGGAGCTGCAATTGGTGTAGTTTTCGATGGGATTGAATCATATTTGTATTTTCTTAACAAATCTCTGACATATTTTTCTTGGTTAATAAAAATACCATCTTTGGTTTGTTTAATTTGAAGACCTAAGAAAAATGTTAATTCTCCCATTAAACTCATTTCATACTCAGTAGACATGATTTTTGAAAACTTTTTACACATTACATCATCAGTTGACCCAAATATAGTGTTATCAACATAAATTTGTACCAGTAAGATATTACCTTTTTCTTTCAAGATAAACAAGGTATTATCTATTGCACCTCTTTGAAAACCATGTTTAAGAAGATGTTTGGTTAAAGTGTCATACCAGGCTCTTGGGGCTTGTCTAAGACCATACAATGCTTTGTTCAGTTTATATATCCAGTAAGGATGCTTCTCATTAATGAAGCCTGGAGTATGCTTAACATACACTTCTTCTTCCAATGTTCCATTTAGGAACTCACTTTTGACATCCATTTGGTAGACTTTGAACTGCAGATGGGCTGCATATGCCAAGAAAATTCGTATGGCTTCAAGTCTAGCAACTAGAGCAAAAGTCTCATCAAAATCAACACCTTTTGCTTAACAATAACCGTTGGCAACCAATCTGGCTTTGTTTCTAACAACATTGTCATCTTCATCCATCTTATTTCGGTAGACCCACCTTGTACCAATAGGTTCTTTCTTCAACCCTGGTGGACAAGGAACAAGTTCCCACACATTGTTCCTCTCAAACTGGATAAGCTCTTCTTGCATTGCTTCTACCCAGCTTGGGTCTGCTATAGCCTCGTCAATCTTCTTCGGTTCAATCAGTGATAAGAAGGTGACGTTCAAGCATTGTTTACTTGTGGCTCTTCTAGTCTGAACCCCACTACTTGGATCTCCAATTATCTACTCAATTGGATGTGCCTGTGTCCATTTAGTGTATTAACTAGGTTGATGTATAACAATATCAGTGCAAGTAACCTGAGGAACCTCCACAGATGTTGAAACTGGAAGAGGATCAGTCCAGACTTCTTCAACATCCTCATCATAGTCAATGAGATCACGATTTGCATCGTGGAATTCTTCAGTTGAAGGCCATTCTTGAACAACTGGAGAACTTTGAGTCTGAATTGGTTCTGATACTGGAGTGGCATGAACATCAGATACAATCACCAGTTTTTTGTGGTAAATTAAAACTGATGAAAGGATAAAATGAAGTGTCACTAGTTGTCTTCTTAATTGGTTCTAGGTCTTTGTGACTGGAAACATCTCTTGGTGTAGTAACTGATTGATGAACTGGATCAGATACACCAAAATCAACTGGAACAACTGGAGAAATATCAAGGTTTGGCCTTTTGTTAATTGCATCATTTGATTCATCAAATGTGACATGAATTGATTCATGAACCTTTTGGAGTCTATAATTATAAACTCTAAAGGCTTTGCGAATATCTGAATAGCCTACAAACACTCCTTCATCAGATTTAGCATCAAACTTCCCTAGCTAACTGGAATCATTTAAAATGTAAACTGGACAACCAAATACATGAAAATAACCAATATTTGGCTTACGATTCCTGAGCACTTCATAAGCAATCTTCTTGTGTCTTTTGATGTAGACAGACCTGTTTTGGGTGTGACAAGCTGTTGCTACTGTTTCAGCCCAAAAACTGGTGGGAAGACCAGATTCAGATAGCATACTTCTTGCAGCTTCTATCAAAGTACGATTCTTCCTTTCAACAACACCATTTTGCTCTGGAGAGTGAGCTGAAGAAAAGTTTTGAGAAATGCCAGTGTCATTGCAAAATGATTCAAGTACTTTATTCTGAAATTCTGTAGCATTATCACTTCTTAACTGACACACTTTGTGAGTATACTTGAGTTCAATTCTTTTGATGAGTGAGATGATTTTAGCAGCTGCATCACCTTTGGATCTGAGGAATATCACCCGACAGTATCTGGTGAATTCATCAACCACAACTAGAGTATAACGTTTTCCAGCTCTAGTTTGAACATTCACTGGACCAAATAGATCCATATGAAGCATGTGAAGAGGTTCAGTGATACTAAAGTTTTTCCTGGTTTTAAAATTGGCTGTTTTCTGCTTGCCCATCTCACACCCTGGACATGGCTTTTCTTTCTTGAAGGAAATAAGAGGTATCCCATCAGCTAGTTATTTATGAGACAACTTATTAATATTTTTGAAATTTAGATGGGATAGTTTCTTGTGCCACAACAAGTTGGTGTCCTCATCAGCCTTGGTATAGAAACAATGCTCTTTTCGAGCAGGTTCCATATCCATGATGTACACATTTTCCTTTCTTGGAGCAATCATTACCACTTTCCAATCCGTGTTAAACATGGTGCCTTGTGCAACATCGAACAAAACTCTGAAGCCATCATCACACATTTGACTTACACTGATCAGGTTATATTTCAAACCATTTACAAATGCAACTTTAGTGAATTTGACTTGTCCATTGCTAAGCACACCATATCGGTCCATCTTGGACAGCGAACTCATTACCAAAAGTCACTGTCGGTCCATCTTGGACAGTGAACTCTTCCAGTATGGGCTTACATCTTGTCATAGTCTGTCCAGTTGCGCTGTCCAGATACCAGATATGATTCTTTCGATCGCCCTGCACACCTACAAAATCATTAGTTGTTTTTGTGAACACATTTTTTCTTGATGGGTTCACTGGACTTCACCTGAGAAGCCACAGTTGATTATTGAGGGGTGGAACTGGAGGCTGAATCTGGAGCTTGTACAATCGCTTTAGATCCAGGAGTAAAAACAATTAGTACTTGGTATTTGTTCCCCTTTTTATTTTCAGTTTTGGTTCCAGTTGGAACCTTTTGTTTCTGTTTAGATTTGGAAGGGGTTTTGACACTTGGTTCTTCAACTGAAAGAGAAGAGGCTCCTTCCAGATTTTTGATTATGGCAATACAACTCTGAACCTACATAGACAAAAGTTGGAGTTGACTGTCCAGTTTCAACAGAATGTCATTTTCAACAGACACCTGAACCTTGGACTTAGGTTCAGTTTGATTCTTGGTCTTAGGATTCTTGGGCTCCTTTAACTTTTGAGGTAAAGGCTTTTCATAAGCGACCTTTTTAACTGGAGCTTTAGCTTGATTGGCTCCAGTTTTAACCTCAACAGGGGTGGTTTCAACAGATTCAGTTTTGATACTCTTAGGTTGATCATAAGGAGTTTCAACTTGAAGAGATGAAGGCAATGCATGGAGATCTGGTATGGCAGCTGCCATCTGAAGATCTCCAGATTTCCATGCATTCTTTTGGGCATCAATGGTTCTTGAAAAAGCATCATAATTCTTTCTAGATGCTTTTACCCAGGACTTGATAATCATTTTTTCCTTTTCAAGGTCAGATTTTAAACTTTGATTTTCAAGTTCTAAAGCTTCAACTTTCAAAACTGACTCTTTGAGAGCCAACTGGACACTCTGCAAGTCATTCAACTGGGGTTTCCATTGTTTTAAGTTATCTTTCACTATCAATTCTAACAGTTTCAACAAACAATAAATCACCATTGAGTGATTCAGTAATGTCCAGTTTCAGTTCTGGGTCATCCTGCTTATCATAATCACATACCTTCTTCAAAATGATGTTCACCCATCTTCCTACAATGACATCATCTTTCACCAGATGCTGTTGTTGATCTTCCAGTTCCATAAAACACATATCCCTAATCTCTTCCTCATCATCAGATAAATCATCAGAGAGTTCTCACTTCCCTTCAGCGCTTGCCGTCATGCATTTGTTCTTTTCTTTTTCTTTTTCAAGAGACAAGAGGTCAATTTGTGCCTTAAGCTTCTTATATTTAGTTTTATATTTATCATCTGGCACATTATAAATTAGGACAAGGGGACCAGCTTGATTGTTCATTTGACTAGATCTGCATTCCTTCATAAAGTGACCTTTCTTACCACACTTATAGTATGTAAGATTGGCCTTGTCCAGAGAGTTGGAGCTGGAAGCATTGTTGGAACCATTAAATCGATTAGATTTATGCTTAACCTATTAAAGGTCTTCGCAATCATGGCTACCAGATCATCATCGTCAGTTTCATCACAACCAACACTTATCTCAGTGGTCAACCCAGAGTTCAGCAAATAGCTTAGCATCTCCTTCATAGAATGTAGCTGGACATTCTCAGCAGATATTAAAGTAGCACAAGGTTGTCCAGTGAAACTGGTTATCTTGGAACTTTGGGCATGGTTTATGGCATCCTGTTCAGCCACAAGTCTTGCAGCATTCTTATCCTCAGTGAATCTAAAAGCTCCATAGAGGGATGAAAGAGTGTGACTGTGCAGGGTTTTACCTTGTCTTAAGACAAGAATCATATTTTCCCATTTAGATGTAAGAATATCACAAAATTTCTCAAGAAGGATGTCCTTGTCTTTTTCAATACCCAAACCTCTTAACTGATTGATAAGGCTAGTAAATCTGGTATATGTACCAGTTAGACTCTCATTAGGTAAAGCAAAGAAGGATTCATACTTCTTGTTTAAAGCAACTTTCCTAGTGACAATAGTATCATCACCTCCTTCAAACTGAATGACCAATTCATCCCACATTACCTTGGCACTGGGAAACAACACAAGTGTTGGAATCAAGTCTTCAGGGACAGCAACAAGGATCATGTTTTTCAGTCTGGTATCCAAGTCTACCAGTCTACGATCCTCATCTGACCAGTGGTCTTCTGGTTTTTCTCTAGAGCCTCTTCTTCCAGTTGGATCAAGAAGAGGACTTACCCCGAGAGACATGGGTATATATGGTCTATCCTTAAGGATTTTTAACATATACTTCTCTATCCCACAAAAATGCAGCAACATTATGGTCTTCCATGTCCAAATGTTTCACCATTCCCATCAAATTTGGGAACAGGATTATTTGAGTAGTGGACATGAACGTGGTTGGGGGCATTAGGAGGCGGTGGAGGAGGATTGGTATTAACAGTTTGATTAACATTTTGATTAGGTACCGCATTGTTAACATTAATGTTTTCATCATGACCAGAACCATTCTCACCTTCAGTAGTAGACATCTTAGCAGATCTAGGCAATTATGTTAGCCTTCTGCTTTGATACCACTTGTAAGTCCCAACTCAAGAGATGGTACTAACTGAAGACACCTCTATGTCGATGGTGAGATTTCTTTGCAATATAAACACTGAATTAGAGACGAACAGTCGCAATGAATGTATACCAAGTCCTTATTCAGATTACTTAACAGGTGACAATAAGTAAATGACAATGCAATAAGTAAATATAATAAAGTAAAAAGGTGAGACCTAGTTGTAGTTTTCAAATGTATTTTATTTATTGATGTTAAATAAAATACAAGGTTGTTGCGGAACCAAGATAATACATAAATGTAAATATCCTAACAACCTACGAAATACAAATGATCTATACTTGGAAATTCTCTTTCACAATCGAAACACTTAAAGTTGTGAAGTGTTCCCTTTTACGATTGAGAGAATATTTCACAAGTACACCAAGAATATTGCAAAAGTCTGAATATGCAAAGTTATATTCTTTTTGTGCAAAGACCTCTATTTATAGACAAAGTTGGCATTGGGATTCCAACTTTGTCGTATAGATATGGTTGACAACATTTAAGGAAACTAGTGAGTTCCTTTGAAATGCTTGATAAGGTAAGTCAAGATGTTACTTTATCCAACCTGCTTTATGCACTTTTGTACTTTAATCATAGATAAATGATATTATCTGTATAAAGTTGCATAAAGCAAAAAGGTCTTCCTCGTAAACAGTGTAAAGCATTATAAAGGCTTTAAGCTGATCCTCTCCAGTTTCTATCTGAGTAGAATGCCAACTGGGCTTCGCTGCCATCGTCATTCTCTATCTTCCATTTGTTGTCTTCGACGTCAATTGGAATGTCTTCAGTTCTGATCAGATCTCAACTGGAGGAAGTCTTCAGTTGCATTAACTGTACACTGCAACTAGACTTCAATATATTTCTGGACAAATCTTCTGGTATCCAGATGCAATTGGAGACTAGTCCTAACAGTATGAATGTTCGATTTGATGAACTCTCCAGAATGGTTCTTGAACAACACAGTTCAAGACCCGGTGTTCAATGTCCCCAAGCTTCCGCAACAAAACCTGATTCAACTATCAAATCTCCATTCAAAACTCCAACAACATAAGATTTGGATATTCTGTTTAAAGAATTCTACCATGATCATCCCAATGTATCTGATCCTAGAATTTTATCCTAATGAAGCTTCCGGTTCCCATACCACTAATTCTGATCAATTTGGTCCAGCTGAGTCTTCACCATCACAATCATCAGATGTATATTCTTCATCATCATGTGATTCTCCTCCACGTCCAACTGAGTCTTCGCCAAATTTGTCTCCCCACATCACTCAAGTGACAAATCCCAACACTCATCCTGAAGCTTATGAAACTGATGACTTTGTTGAGCTAATAGCCACTTCATTGGAACAATTGACTGAGCAACATACTCCTGGTTTTATTGACTCTGAAGAACCAAGTACTCCACTAGATCCACTTCCTCACACCACCAAATGGACTAGAGCTCATCCCATTTCTCAGATAATTGGGAATCCCACATTTCGCATTCAGACAAGATCAGCTTCCGCCAATGAATGTTTGTTTGTTAATTTTCTGAGTATGGTTGAACCAAAGACAGTGACTGAAGCTCTTGGTAGTCCTAATTGGGTGAAAGCAATGCAGGAAGAACTTAATCAGTTTGAAAGACTTGAAGTGTGGAAATTGGTTCCGAATCCGTACAAGAATAAAGAACCAATTAAAACCAAGTGAATTTTCAAGAATAAGAAGGATGAAAATGGAGTTGTTGTGAGAAACAAAGCACGTTTGGTTGCTACGGGATTTTGCCAACAAGATGGCATTGATTATGATGAGACGTTTGCACCTGTTGCACGAATTGAAGCAATAAGAATGTTTCTTGCCTATGTTGCCTACAAGAACTTTACTGTATACCAGATGGATGTCAAAACAACATTTTTGAATGGGTTCTCAAAGAAGAAGTCTATGTTGATCAACCAGAAGGCTTTGTGAATTCTAAACATCCGGACTATGTCTACAAGTTAGATAAGGCTTTGTATGGTTTGAAACAAGCTCCCCGTGCCTGGTATGACGCTCTCACTGCTTTTCTTTTGAAATCTGGGTTTAGCAAGGGTTCAATTGACACTACTTTGTTCATAAAACAACAAGGTAGTGATATTATTATAATCTAGATTTATGTAGATGACATATTTTTCGGGTCAACTAACCCAAAGTACTACAAGAACTTTTCTGCTTTGATGATTAGCAAGTTTGAAATGAGTATGATGGGTGAATTAAACTTTTTCCTTTGTCTTCAAGTCAAACATTTGTCTAATGGTACATTTAATTTGTCAAAATAAATATATTCTAGACATGTTGAAAAAGTTTGATATGTTAAATTGTCAACCAATTGGAACACCCATGGAAACTCGAACAAAGATTGATGTTGATTTAGATGGTAAACCTTTTGATCAAAAGAAATATCGCAGTATGATAGGGTCACTCATGTATTTGACTGCTAGTCGCCCGGACATTATGTTTGCTACGTGTATGTGTGCAAGGTACCAGGCCAATCCCAAAGAAAGTCATTTTCAGGCCGTCAAACGGATTTTCCGTTATCTTAAAGGCGTTGTGAACCTTGGTCTCTAGTATCCAAAGTATACTGGGTTTCAGTTAGTTGCATATTCGGATGCTGACTATGTAAGTTCTAAACTGGATCGAAAGAGTACTTCTAGAAGTGTACAGTTTTTAGGAGATAGATTGGTTAGTTGGTCTTAAAAGAAACAGAATTGTGACCATACAGGTTGTAAGCTGAATATGTTGCAGCAGCTAGTTGTTGTTCACAAGTTCTTTGGATGAAGACACAATTGACTGATTATGAATTTCAATTCAATAGAATCCCCATTTACTGTGACTCAAAGAGTGTTATTGCCATTTCTTGCAATCCGGTCCAGCACACTAAAACCAAACACATAGATGTTCGGTACCATTTTATTAAAGATCATGTTGAGAAAGGTAACATCGAACTCTATTTTGTTCCCACCGACTACCAACTGGCTGACCTTTTCACTAAACCACTGGATAAGCAAAGGTTTAATTTCCTAAAAACCAAGTTAGGAATGCTAGATTTGCAAAATTAAATGCTTTCATGCCATGTAATCTATGTTCATTATCTGTTTCAAACATTGTGTTTTACTTGCTATTACATGCAATGTTTGGGGGGGAGAAAAAGGATAGAATGCATGATTTTATGGGGAGTTTGTAATTTTTTAGTGTGCAATTGCATGTAAATATTTGCTTATTTTGATTGTTTATTTGATTCTATTTTTTTTTTGTTATTAATGATATTTTGTGTGTTTGTTTAAAACTGAAAACCCAAATACAAAAATGGAGAATATAAAAAGACAAAAGGATTTTTAAGTTTCAGATTTTTTTTTTGTTTTAATTTTTTTATTGTTACTGTTATTGTTATTTTTTATTTATTTTTTTTTTTTTTGATGTTTTGTTTAGCCCATTGTGTGATTAAAATACCTAAAATGATGTGAAGCCTAAAATTTGTGTTAAGCCCAATAAAAAGACTTGATCCGGGTTGACACGCGGGTCAAACCCAGACCCGTGACCCGAATTTGAGTTTTTAAAAGGAAAATTGATTTGGGCGGGGCCTCATTTATTGGAATTTAAATTCAAACCAAAGTTCTTTTCTCTCTCAAAAACCGATCATATCATTCATTATTTCTTCAATCTGGTTCTTAAGTTGGGAAATAATCAAAGAAAGTTTAGTGTAATTATCTTATTTGGGGTGATCATCTCTTTCCTGTTTCATCAATCAGGTCATTCTTTTAAGGTAATCATCTCGTTCTTGAGTTTGTATACCAACTGTTTGATTAAATGCCTATAGAACTGATCATGTATTATATGATTTCTGTGATGACTTCTTTTATAGTTTGATGTGCTTAGATGCATGATTAGGGTGTCTAATTGATGTTTATCTGATTTTGATGCTTTAATCTGCATGATTGGAATGTTCTGGGTTTGATCATCAAAGGGTTGGGTAATTTTTCTAAGTGTTTGAAGATCTTGTTCTAAGTGCCGAGGTTTTTGCTCGGCAAACAATACCACTGTCCTTCAGTATCTTCAAATCTTCTTAAGTTCTGGGGTTACTTGTTCATATTTCTTTTATCAAGGTGTGCCGAGGTGTTTGCTCGGCAAAGGTTAGTTTTCTCAAAATCAAATTTTTTTTAGCCATAAAATTGTCATTTGCAGAGCTTTATGCTCGACAAATCATTAATTTTGTTGAAAATTTTGGTTAAAGTCTTAAAAGTTATTATTTGCAGAGCTTTTTGCTCGGCAAATAATACATGTTGGTGAAATTTTTTTTAAGGCATACTTTAACTATTTGACGAGCTCTAAGCTCGGCAAATATTACAAGTTGGTAAGATTTTTGTCTAAAGTCATCTTCAACTATTTGCAGAGCTCTGAGCTCGACAAATAGTACAAGTTGATAAATTTTTCTTCAAAAAGGCTCTTTATCTATTTGTAGAGCACTGAGCTCGGCAAACCATACACTTTGATGAAAATTCAATTTTAAAAGCCTTCTTTAACCATTTGCAGAGCATTGAGCTCGGGAAATCATTCATTTTGATGAAAATTTTTCTGTCTTGTTTTTCAAATTGTACCATTTGCAGAGCATTTTGCTCGGCAAACTTTTAAAGTGTTAAAAAGATTTGAAAAATGTTTTCACTCAATTATTGAAATGATCCTTTATCAATTGGCAACATTCTTGTTGTTTAATCAAATGATTGTACATTTCTTCTACCTACCGAGGTTTTTGCTCGGCAAATCATACAAGTTGTACAAAATTGTTTCCAAAACCATTTTCCATACTTGTATTGTTACCGGGCAACATCTTTGTTACTTATGCTATTTGTCGTGCTGTGAGCTCGGCAAATACATAAATTTGTCAATTTTTCTTTCTTGTTTTAAATTTCTTGTCCTTGTCAACTTTATTATGTCTAAATAAATGTGTCTGAGTTGTTAAAATGTGTTTATTTCTTTGTGTTGTGTTTAAAGTTTTTTTTTCTGGTCAAATTTTGGTCCGTTTGTTTTTCTTTCAGATTATAAAAAATTATAAAAAGATGGCGATGTTTGAAGAGGGTGCTTCAATGAAAATGCAAGCAAACCATGCACTCCAAATTCCTTTTACCTCCAAATTCCCAATTATCACCGAAATTCTAAATAATCATCCCTTGAATGTTGTTCTTACAAATGGTGCTATAGTTCCTGAGAAATATGTCTTTGATTTATGGGAATCCATCGAATATATAAAAGCTGATAAGAGAAAGAAATCAGAAGACTACTTTCAGTACACTTTAGAATCAGAAAGTTCTACTTGTGTAAATTCAACTTGAAACAACTTAGATCTATCTTGGGATTCTTTAAACAAGAGGAATATGAAGAACTGCCATCTGTAGAAGATATGTTGGCTGCAGTTCAAGCCTTGCATTATGAAGGAGACTTGGCATCTATGAGAGACTTTAAAAGGATGAACGTGGCTACTTTATGGCACACAATGTATAATGTTCTGAGGGCTTGATGCCTACTCAGAAAGGCATAGATACTATGACAAAACATTCTCTGTCAATATATTATGCAGTCACTCACAATGTGGAGTGTGACTATGCGAAGATTATCTGGGATAAAATGGTTCAAGTTGTTTCAGCCAAAGAAGTACAAGAAAGAAAGTACATTCCGTACATCCGATTATTCACTCTGCTCATTGAAGATGTTCTTGATTCAACTGATGAGATCCCAAAGCTTGATGATAGCTTTAAATGTGTGATTGCCATGTACAAATCGAATATAAGAGACACAAGCAGTGAAGTTGTTAAACCATTCCCAATTCCTCCATTGTTGTTGAACATAGTACCGGCCAGTAGTCCCCATCTTAGGACTTATAGAGAGTGGTTAGACACAGTTACGGGGTCTGAAAGCCGACAGACTCCTACCCAAACTGTGCATAGGTCGCCAAGTGAGGGTCCAAGGAATACTAAAAGAAAAAGAGGGGTTAGTGGTAATGGGACTTCTGGGCCAAAGAGGAGGAAATCTAAAAGAGTATCTTTTGAAGAAGAAAATGTTCTCGAATCTCCAATCTCTTCTCCAATCACACCTATCATCCCATCTTCTCAATCAACACCACCACCATCTCAATCAACACCATCCATTCCATCAACACAATCTACACCACCCGTACAAATTTCACAACAATCACCTTTGACACCACTTCCATCTGTTTCTTCTCCAATTTAACCAATTCTTTCCCCACCTCGCTCATCAACAATTCTTGCACCAACACCAATTACTTTTGCTCCATCTAATATTCCAAGTCCAATTCCAGGGAGACGCTTTAAAATGAGAGCAAGAAAAATGCAAACAATCAAAGCACCATCTGGTTTGCTAAAGGTGTTGATGCGCAAAATCGAGCTTTAATGTTATAAAACTAAAACTACCTAAAAACTCACTACTACGCACTCACGAGCAGTAGACCCGATCGTTTGTAATATAGTTAAGAGATAAGTCTGAGTTCATTCTCAGGGATTGGAAATGATTTGTTGCTTATGAAATAGTTTGGAAAATGGGTTTTGCTTCGAAAATCCTCTTGACAAATAAAGTAAATTGGTTTGCAAAATAATTGCATAAACTGAAAAAGATTTCAAACAATATAATTAAAAGTCATCCATCTTGACTTCCCTCAACTTCAAATGTGATTGCATTTAATGAAGAACAAATTCTCTAGAGTTTAAAGATAATCGTGACAAGATTAAGATACTCACGTGGTACCACCAACCGTGAACAAATTATCGAATCACCTAACTGCCTGTTAAATTACCCAAGTCGGTACCACCAAAACTAAGACAATTCTTCTAACAATCAGTTTTATTGACTATCAAATTATCAATTGAACCTATGTGACAATAGCATGGTACCACCAACCGATATCAATCACGTTGACAAAATAATCTTTTCTTAAAATGATATTCACTGTCATACCATGAACAAGTGATAATTACTTATAGACAAGTAACCGTTTTAAAATCACATACACATTCAACTGGTACCACTAACGAAGAATCATATGCAACCAATATCAAAATTAATTAATGAAAAGAATTAACTTCATCAAGATCACAGAACAACGATAATTAAATAAACCTTTTTGAATTAAAAATATTGCAATCACATTATCCGTCTAGTTTCATCAAGGTGGATGATTAAACGTTTAGCCACTCATGATCAATCCAAAATAATAAATAAAATAGAAGAGAAACATGATGTACCAATCGTTTGATGAAAAGTAAATTTCAAGACAATAAGTAGATACGATCTAGATGGGTGCCCGTGAATCTTCAACGAATCCGCCTAAGAAATAATCTTTATTGGAGGAAGAAGAACCCTTGTAGAACAGCTCCTAGAAAGATTTTTGATGCCTGATTTTCGACCTAGGGTTTGCTATATATACTCCTCCAAAATCTGATGCAAAAACAAGGAAAGTCTTGTTTTCCCGTGCACCCACTGCGGCGTAGTGGGGTTGAGCCTTCCCTCACTGCGGCGCAGTGAGGTGTGGTTGAACTTTGACTTTAAGTGACTGCGGCGCAGTGGCTTGTGTGACCACCACTGCAGCGCGGTCATTTTCCTCGGCCTTCGTTTCTTCCTTTAGTGACTGCGGCACAGTCACTTCGTGCCTTCCCGACTGCAGCGCAGTTGGATGATTTCAATAAACTTCCGTGGATCTGGGCTGCGGCGCAGTGGACTCTATACATCTCCACTGCGGCGCAGTCCTGTACTTGTGTGGAGCCAAATTCTTTCGGTCTCAATTACTTGCCAAACTCTGCCGTCTCCTCCACTCAATTCAACTCTCAACATCATAACGCACTTCCGGGCCAATAATCATCCGAAAATGTACCAAATGAACGCGTATCCTGTTTAGAGCCTGTAAACACTAACAAACACCATAAACGCGCCAAATGCATACAAAAACGACTTAAAACATATAGTAAAATGGCCAATAACAATGTGGGTAATAGGTATAAATTAGTCATATCAGGTATCAAAGAAGAAGCATAAAAAGAAAGATTCTACTACTTCTTCTAGATCTCAAAGAGTAGAGTCGGGTACAACTGAATTTGATGAAATTTTTGGTACCTTGGGAGAATTTGATGATGCCAACATCACACAGACAATTGAAAGTATGATTTCAGATGTTTATATTGAGAATGAGGGCACTAGAGATGATGTTGTGTCGAAGGAACAAGGCAGAATTAAGGGAGGAGTTCAAAATAATAGAGAAGTTGAGAGTTTCGGGCTAGGACAAGGGCAAAAAGAAAACGTTAGCCCTCTGATAGATGAAACCAATGAGTCTAGCTGGGATGACAACCCTAGGATAGAAGTCGAGAACTCCCCACTCTCGCAAGCACATAACTCTCCTCGCCATTCTGACTCCTCACAACAGGAGTTAGTCTTAGAAATGCACGAGGAACAGCCACGATCACCACACTCTCCTCATTTGGAGGATGAGAGTGTTGAAACAAGAGAGGACCAGCCCCACCTCTCGCCTTCATTTTGCGCACTTGAGTCTAGATCTCCTAGGGACACGAACCTGGAAGCTCAGTTGAGTACTGATGCCGAAACAAGCGGAGGGGGACCCACTTTGCATGACCTGCAAGGACAGCTTGGAAGTCTTACCTTAGCTAACATCACGCCAGCTTTAGCCGCAGGCAACAATTCTCAAACCGAGACTGAGAGACAGTATGAACGCCAAGGTGACACTGCTGTTTCTCAGAATCAACTTCAGACTGTATTAACGGGCATTCTCAGTGACCCCGGTGTTGTTAGTGGTGTTACCTAACAACAAGTCCCCGACAGTGATTTATCACAGTCTAGGACCAACCCGATTCTGGTTGCAAAGCCACTGAATCTGAAATTGCTGGTGAGGGTCTAACCCGAGGAATTGCAGGAAATCCTGAATCGGCTTCGGTTGATTTAGGTCACACCACAAGTGTGCCAACAACCTCCGGGTTGGTTTCACTATGTATACCAACACCAACATAAATACCCCATCAAATTTCATCAACTTCAAACCAACAAGAAAAAGATAAAGCATGTGATCACTTATTGCAAATCTTGAGGTCTGAGGGAGATTTGCTTAATATGATTGACAGGGGAATGTTGAATGCTTTGGAGTTAAGGGATAGAGAACTTGAGCGTGAGCGTCAAGTTAAAGCTTTGAAAGAGCAAGTGTAAAGTCAGAAGAATGAATATAATGTTAAACTTGCTGCTTTTGAGCTAAGATTAATTGCTCTGGAATCTTGCCGATCGACCTCAGTTTCTACAAGACGGGATGATCCTGATTCTGATGATCACCCCGAAGGGAGAACCAAGGAGAGGGTCAAACAAACGAAAACATTTCGGCAAGAGTTGAAGGAAATGTGGCTAGTGGAGATGTAAAGATGAGAGAAAGGAGTGAGGGTGGAAATCAATGAGCTATTGAAGATCAAGCTGAAATTGACAGATTAGCTGAGTGTAGTGCTAAGTCTGATAAAATATAGAAAGAGCTTGGTCTAAACATTCATGAGGTTGAAAATGAGGAAGTTGAGAGAATTGATGAGATTAGCAGGAAAGTTGATGAATTTTTTGGTATTGAAGAAGAAAAAGATGAACACCATGGAGAAGAAGAAGAAGATGTAACTGATGAGGATGTTGTTGATGAGGCTATTATTGAATTTGTTGAAGGAGAGGCTGATGTAGAGGCTATCAAAGACAATGTTGTTTTAGATGAGCCTGAATTTGTAGAGACTCAAGAACAAGAAAATGTTGAAACTACCGATGAACCAGTGTTTGAAGAATTTGCAGATCTTGATTACTTTAAAATTGGTCCATCAAGTAGAAGTGAAGTTGGAGAGTCGTCAAATCCTTCTATGTCAACTCCTAAGCATTATACTTTTAATGATTTTGATGGGTTTAATGAACTGAGAAAAACTCCTGAAGCTGTTGCTCAAGACTTCAAGAAGTCTACATTCAAGCAAGTGTTTAGAGAAGCAATCATATCTTAAGAAGAACCACTTCCTGACTATTTCCCTACCGAATTAACTGAAGAGCAGTGGAATTTTGTAAATAGGGGATACTTCCTAAGAGATCAAGAAAGAATGGTTGCACTTGGTATAAAGCCAAAGCAAGAAGCAATCAAATCAAGATTTTTGGAAGAAAGAGCATTTCCGATCTTTTATGGAGCAACTAAAATTGCAAAAGTAGAAAGACCTGAATTTGCTTCTATGTACAAGTTTAAGGATCCAAGACAAGTTGAAGAATACAAAGCACTCCTTAAACTTACAGATAGCTATAATCCAAAACTTCTTGAAGATCAAAGGAACTACAGGATCTTGGTGCTTGTCAGAGTGATTTTGATAAGAAAAGCATATATATATGTTCCTTGCTTTCATGTGAAAAGAGAGAATGATGTGATATACAGATTCAGTGAAGCTCATTTCAAGCTCTTACCTATAGATGACATAATCTTTCTTTACAACCATTACATCAATGCTATTCAGAGATATCGTGAGGATCTTATTGCTTTTGATGCAGTAAAGAGATATATGTAAAGTGTTATTCAACATGCATCATTAGAAGATTTTCATATTGGTTTTGAGTTGGTTAAAAGAAAGATTAATGTTTTCTATCCTGATCAAAGTCTTTATACAACAGATATTGAAAATATCAGTATTGGTCATGTTCTTAAAAAACCAACACTTGGAGTGATTTTTCTTAACAGCAGAAAGAAGAAGATTTTCATCAAAACGTGTGACCTTGCTTCTTACTCTGATGGAACTTTGGAATTCTGTAAGAATGTTCTGTTATGTCTAAAAGGAGATAAAGAATCTGAATAGAAGAAAGCATTACTTGATCGAGTAATAGACAAGATTGATAAAAGACTTTGTTTCAGAGAGAGAGCATCAGAATGTTAAGAGAAGCAAAGAATGTTAAGAAGTCCAAGTATGTTGTTCTTCAAAAAGGAGGATGCTGGATTAAGTATGAGCCTAGCAATGTTCTAGGACCACAAAATCTTCCTCCAAGAGATTATGAAGCAAACATGGTGGTTCCTGATGATAGACCGGAAGGAGACAACTGGTTCTGGCATCCAAATAAAAACAGACCAAATACTCGAGCTTGAAGACTATTGATCAAAGGATATCTTTTGACAAATCACTACTAAGGGGGAGATTGTTAGAAATATTATTTGTAGTAGTTGATTTGTATTAATAACACCTTTGTAATTATATTGTAATATTCATAAGTATGGAACGGGAATAAGTGTAAATTGTATAGAAGTATATAAACCCCCTCTATAGCTTTGTTTTGTAACCTTTTACCCATTAATGCAATCCAATCTTTCCATTACACACACTATTTCTCTCTCAGATCACACACACACTAACCGCCATTATCACACACTAAAACACACACAAAAGCTCAATTACACATCTTATCAGATAATATAAAACAAAACCTGTATAACTGATTTTCACCAAATACAACTATCTTTTAAAGTAAACTTGATACTACTAACCAGGTCATATCTTAACCTGGTGAAATTCAATCTTGACAAGATTGAACTTCGGGTTTCTTATATAAGCTGAACTTTAATCTTAACTGGTGATAAAACCATACCTTAGATTGAAATTATTTTGAGGACTAGACGACTTGAACATAACTCCGAATTTAACAAAAAATTAACTCCTTTGCGTTCTTGAGCTATAGTTACCTCTTCTAGCACTCTTTTACACCTTCCACTTCACACACTATATACACGTGTTTTCTATAAGTGTAGCTCCCATGGAGTATTTATCTCTGATCTATTTTTTTTCTTTTATATATTCATTTAATTAAGTTAATCTAGTAATAATGAAATAAACTCTACATATATGACACATTAGTCCCTAAAATAAGTTACTTTGTGCAAGAAAGGCACTAACTAGTTGACTGATACTTTACACATATACCAGATATAACTTATATATCATAATGTTTATATTTTAGCCTATATAGATTAAAAATACTTATTTAATATACCTTCAATTATGGGGTGTTACAGAATGGGTCAAGAAGCAACAGATGGAGGTTGCTTTGGGTTTAAGAGTTCCAGATTCATTACCATCCTCTCTATCTCCCAAGAGGAAGGCCACTGAAGAAGCCCAGGGGCATGTGAAAAAACGAAGGGCCTAACTCTTTTATCTTTTACTTGTACTTGTATTTATTCTAAATGAAGTTTTAACTTTTACCAGTTGATGTCTGCAAATATAAGTTGCCAGCTTTAATTTTTACAAGTAATTGATCAGATTAAGTCTAGCAGAATTAAAATGTAAAAACTAGAAACACTGTTAATCTATAAAGTGTTTTCCAGTAACTCAAAATTTAGACTTGCATAGATAGAAGCTTGAAAATCCATGCATAATTTCTACACATATAAGGGGAATTTGTTAGGTCAAGATCTACTGGACTCACTCGAGACGTGAACACTAGAGTCCTTTGAAGATTTGTCCAGAAATTATGAGAGGAACAGTGAACCATTTACTTGTACAAGAATCTGGATTCCACCAGATTGGTTCACTGGATGTAGATGCAGATTCGTTGTGACAATCGCAACATAGATTTGATTATCGTTTATGTTTTTAGGAACTTGTGTGTAATCATTTAAATAAGAACTTGTGTTGATATTTAATGATTACGTTCGAACTTCAACATTATATCTGTTTATGTTTTGTATTGTATTTGTGTCTTATATATTGTTTTACAGGTACAAGAACATAGAATCAAGGTTTTATAAGTGTCATAGAACACTTAAACGGTGATTGGATGTTATGTACGAGTCAAACAAAGTCAAACAAAGAACAAAGGATCGTCCCTCGTGCTGACGTCATCAGCATGTAGGATGAACCTCGTGCTGACGTCAGCACGAGGCAGATCGGTTGTTAATTGTTTCGGGCCTAATACGTAATTAAGGCCTAAGCCCACACGATCCAATACTTAACTAGTATAAATACAAGACCTAATCTACGGAATTAGGTTAATCTTCGTTAATAATTTACGAATTTACGAGCTAAGGTTAATTGTTCCTTCGTGTGATCTCCTACACGAACCACAAGCCTTGTGCATCTCCTTGGGTTGATTAATTGCTCATTAATCAACGAAAGGCAATAGCAATTTAGTTATCTCAAGAGGATTCCGCACTCTTGACATAACGAATCACGTCTTATTACGATCCACGCAACAATAGGGCACCTTACACTGGACTTCACTCCAGTCAATATCTTTCCACTGAATACACTTTCACTGAAGTCGAAGACTAAAGTCTGAAGAAAGAAGACTGACAAATGGCGGGGCCCACTGGTAGTCTTACCAGATCTCCTGACTGGAGTCCTTGCCAGTGTTCTACACCTTACAAGTCTGAACACTGATTACGAGGAATTGACTTATTTGCCTTTGCACGCTTTTATCCGGACAATCCATTTGTCCTTTGTTAAAAGTTCTTACACGTGTGTAAAGGTGGTTGGTTAAAGTATTACAAGTCACATCATATTGACTTTATTCATGTACTTTAACCAATGCTTTTAAGGAATAAATATTATATTCCTTAAATGCATGAAACCTTATTTGTATATAAATACCAAGTCATTTCCCTCGTCCAAATCACTTTTGCAATTTGGTGAACTTGCACAAATACTCTCGATCGCTATAAGGAATACTTCATAACTTTAAGTGTTTCGATCTTAAGTTTATTTGGCAAGTATAGATCACTTGTAATTCATAGATTGTTAGGATATTTACATTATTTGCAATATCTTGGTTCCGCAACAATCTTGTATATTATTTAACATCAATAAAGAAAATACACTTGAAAATTACACTTGTATTCCACCATTTACATACTTGTTTACCTTATTTATTGCTTAAGTCTTTATTGCTTTATTTATATTTTTGCATTTATATTCAAAGCAATACTAGTCCAATCTAGTGCATACTTGACTTGTTATTCTACACTTGTGGGTTAAACCATCGAGTGAGGGACTTCACATGTGGTATGGGAATCTAGATACCTCATGTGGCATAGTTACGTTTGATTATTCCGGGTGGAGTAACTAACCACCATTGCGCAAAGGCATAAACGGTTTATTCAGTTGGAATGACGTAAGTCTATTACTTAACGATGTCGATGGACCACCTTATGGTTTACCCATCATGTCAGGTGTGAGGACTCCATGTATGGTCTATGACCTCCTGCACACAAACCTCACATCTCTATGTAAGTGGCGTAAGTCACTTAGCCTACGTCTAGGCAAAGAAACAAAGTAAAGAAAAGAAAGAATGTAGGCACATTAGGTATAAGATGATCCTAATGTGATATGATTATGTGTGCAATGATTTATATGTATGTGATATTAACATTAAAAGATGATTTTGTTAATATATCTGAAATGGCAAATGTTTTCAATCTTATGTTATCTCACTTAGCTAATTTATTAGCTAACACTTGTTCTTTTGAAAATGTTATGCCTTCAGGATAAGCAAGCTTGAACTAGGAAAGGATTAGCTCGGTGAGATGGGTAGAAGTAATAAAGATGAATAGCATTAGACATTAAATGCTTAGACTTCACCTTTTAGCCTTATGTTTTGGCTGCTCTCATTTATGATTTATGAACATGTAATAATGATGGCATTTATGTTGGTGCCATAACTTGGATTTCATTTATATTGTTTCGATGATGCATTAGTAACACCATTTATTGAAAGGTACCATTGTAAAAAAGAAATTTGAGCTCGATTTGTGCAAAAATGGAGTTAGTGTGTGAAATGGTGTTTGTGTGTGTATGGAGGTTGAAGATGGAGATGGAGAGAGAATAAATAGAGTGAAATGGAATGATTAGGATAAATGTGGGAAAAGTCTTACAATTAATGTGTGGAAGGGGGCTATTTATATCATAAATCTAAGTTTCACTAATGCCCCTTCTACCTCTAAAACATTTACATTTTAACACCATTTTTAGTTCTAACATTCTTCCCCTTGGTGTTAAAATGTAATTCATGCATGACATCATCTTTAAATACGAATTTGTTGATGAAGGTCTTCGAAGCTTTCTCATTGTCTTCAAGATCTTCCATCGAACTTGGCTTTACGTCTTTAATCTTCACACTTACCTTAAAGATGTATCTTTCAGTCTTGAATCTTCTCAGAGTATAAGCATTGCGGAAACTTGATCTTGGCTCTTTAGGTTTGAACATGAAAGCCTCTTCTTGACAATCTTAACTTTGTCACACTTCCCCTTAATTTATGAATCTCTCTCTTGAAGCATTTGGACAAACATCATTTTCATCACAAACTTCCCCTCGATCAAACAATCATATTTGCGTACCACCAACGCTTATGTATAGGGTGTAATCGCGACGTACCCACCACGTTGGCGATAACTATCTTCAAATAATAATTTGGGGATCACTTTAGTCAACAATTTATCTTTCTTCCCCTCAACTGATGAATTCTTCTTTCTCCCCATCAAATTTCAAGAAACTTAAGGTATTTTCGACTACATTGTTCTCTTTCTTCCCCTCATGATGAATGTGTTCCAATATGTTCATCATGTTTATTTGAAGTCGAAACTGGGGAATCAACCATTATGAAGATGTAGTCTAATAAACAACATCTTTAGCCCGGGTTATACACTGACATGTGTATAAGCCATTTTCATCGAATCACTTATGAACCACCTTCGGGACCCATTTGAGTGTAGGCCCAATGGTTTTTGTTTTAACATTCCAAATGTACGTGTCATCGATTCGACAAATAGAATCTGCAGTCCATGGTGGGTGAAAACTCGAGGTTGTTGAAAAGTTGTGTTTTTGTGGCCGCAGTGAAGATGCAAAGACATTCACTTTTTGCACTGCAAATGGTTTTGGTGCAAGATCAAATAACTCCCAAAGTGAATATTTGAATGTCTTTGACTTAGTTGTCTTTGGTTTGTAAACTTTCTAACTTTTTGGCTTCTTTAACTGAGATTTTGCTTGAGAGAAGAGCTTGGTATTGTCTTTAAAAGATAGGAATGAGACTGAAGATACTAATCCATCAACTGTAGATGATGTTGAATACTTCTTACTCTTCTCCAATGAGTAATTGGTAAACTGAGACATCTTTGGGCAGGGGTTGATGTAACATTGACATTGGAGCTCTTTGGGATAGACTCAGTGGAAACTTTCTTTGAAACATCAAGTTCAGTTGGAAGTATTGGAGTTGCATCATGATAAACTGAGCCATCGTCACTTTGAGTGTCACAAGATGTTGATTGTGTTTGCAATTCAATCTCAAGTTCAGAGATTCTCTTTTGTAAAGATGTTTCATTTGATTAAGATTGCAAACATTTTTCTTCAAAAGTCTTGATTTTGTAGCAAACATCTTGTCTCTCCTTCTCAACTTTGTTCATCTCATCAATGAACTTGCTCTCCATGGTTAAGAATATGGATGTCTCATTTTTCAACTGAGATTGAAAACTTGAAATATTTTCTTGCAAAATAAGTTCTCTTGATTTGCTCTCCAAGATAGTATCATTCAGCTTCTTGTTGGAAGTTTCCAATTCCTTTGATAGACTTGAAATCTTGGACTGCAAAAGATCTTGTTCTTTTTTAACACTTTCCATGTTGGACAACTTTAGATCATTTGCATGTTTGAGCTCTTTGTTTTCTTCTTTGAGATGTTGAACTTCAAATTGGAAATTGTGGTGTTGTTTCAAAATATCAAGAAGCTTTTTCAAGTTAGCTTCTTTTCTTTCATATTCAGCCACAATACAATTTGTAGAAACATATTGAGCACCACATGAGCAAGTTTTAGAAACATGATGATGAATCTCTTTCCAATTTGGTTCTAAGCCTGTTAAATCTTCTGACAAGGAATGAATAAAATATTTTGTAATTTCGATTGACATTTTGTTGAGCAAAGGTGGAATGAAATGAAAGGTAATTGTGATTGAAATTGAAGTGAAAATTTTGATAATTTCTAAAATTTTTTCGTCAAAACCGCGTCGATAACGGATGAAAATTGGCCTAAAATTTTTTTTAATGCTATCAAATTTTAAATCTTCATGAATTATCCCTTTTTAAGACCCTAGGAAAAAATTATTTTTCCCGCCAAAATACTCTCTTTTTTTTTTAATTGGATTTTTGAAATTGGAACGATCTTGTGAAGATCGTCTTAGAAATTTCATACCAATTTCTAAGTATGAAAATAGGAAGGTAGGACGGTTTTGAAAGGAGATCGTCCTGGGAAAAAAATGGGACGGTCTTGGGATGAACTGAAATGATCTTGGTCAGGATCGTCCTAGTGTCACAATGCTGAGACGATCTGGTCAGGATCGTCCTAGCCTTCAATGTGCTAGGACGATCTTGGTAGGTTCTGGCTTAGAATCTTCAAGTATCAAACACTTTCCAAGTGTTTGAATTGACCAAACCAATCCGTAAGGATTAGTTAGCCACAACAAACACTTCACCACACACAACCACTTGTCAGAACGATCTTGAGGAGATCGTCCTACAAGCCACTAAGTAAAAGTATGAAAATGAGGTTCAAAGACTAAGACGATCTCAGGGAGATCGTCCTAGTAAAGATCGTTTTTTTAAAAAAACGGTTTTGCATAAAAATTCGAAAATTGTATGAGAATTGCACAAAATTGAGCTATGGATCGTTCTGATTAACTAATTGAGGTCTGATACCAAATGTAAAATAGAAATTTGAGCTCGATTTGTGCAAGTTGGAGTTAGTGTGTTAATAGGTGTTTGTGTGTGTATGGAGGTTGAAGATGGAGATGGAGAAAGAATAATAAGAGTGAAATGGAATGATTAGGATAAATGTGAGAAAAGGCTTACAATTAATGTGTGGAAGGGGGCTATTTATATCATAAATCTAAGTTTCACTAATGCCCCTTCCACCTCTAAAATATTTACATTTTAACACCATTTTTAGTTCTAACAACCATCCGGTTACGGATGTGGCAGTTTTAAAGTGATCATTTTCCGCTACATTTTAAACGCCATTTGGCAAA
The DNA here is from genome assembly GCF_010389155.1 of Erigeron canadensis. Taxonomy (NCBI): domain Eukaryota; kingdom Viridiplantae; phylum Streptophyta; class Magnoliopsida; order Asterales; family Asteraceae; genus Erigeron; species Erigeron canadensis. The sequence continues at coordinate 8,239,941 of NC_057761.1, forward strand.
GTTTTTTTGAAAATCCAGGTTTTTAAATGACGGGTGTTACAGTATGTAAACTCAAAAGATCTATATCGTTTGATATCTCATGGGCCAAATGGGTTGTGTGTGCTCGTCTTTCACTCGAATAGTCCTAATGGGCCAAATTATGTTCATCAATTATATAAACGGGTCAAATGGATTATATGTGCTCGTATTTTAATCGAATAGGCCTATTAGGCTTACATACTCCTTTGATATCTCATGTGAGTTGTGTGTATTTATATATGGATATATGTTTGAAAATTCAAAAGATCCGTATCGTTTGATATCTCATGTGAGTCGTCTGTATGTATATATGGATATATGTATGTAAATTCAAAATATCCACATCGCTTTATATCTGATGGGCCAAATGGTTTGTATGTGCTCATCTTATATAAAATGGGATTTTTTATGCATGCGATGAAGATCCTCCGGAAGTCTTGGCCTAAAGCCGCCGCCAGGTTGATGTATGAGCAGGCCACACAACCGTGGCAGGGACCGGAGCCGTTGATCATGCCACCGCCATTTCCAAGTGTACGGATTGAGCAGGTGCCTATGAGGCTTCAGCATGATAGGGATGCCGACCATCAGGTGGACCCCCCACCACCATATCACCCGCGACGCTGCTAATAGGTTACCCAGCTTCCTCACGACACCACACGTGAGCTTCAGCATCTAGCATCTCGAGTCGGGAGTCTGGAGCACGTTGTGGCTAGTCTTGAGCAGATGATGACCACGACGCATGCTCGTATACATTGGATGTGTCGTTTGCTAACCCAGGGGCCAGATGGTCCATACCCGATGATACCACCTCCGAGTCCTCGTGCTATTGTTGTTCCATCACATATTGTTGGTCCCACTCCTCCCCTAGATATACCTGCTTCTGTTGCTAGTACTGCATTTATTTATCTTGCTTATGATGTTCCACCTGCGACTGCTACTGCTCCACCTTCGAGTCCTGGTCATATTGTTCCACCTCAGTCTTCTACTTGTGTAAGTAGTCCTACTCTTAGTGATCCATCAACTCCCTTAGCTCCACCAGGTTTTGAGCGTGTTGCTTCACCTACGGGTTTTGAGCCTACTGATCCACTGAGTCCTGATTTTACTACCCCACCAGAAAGTCCTGATCATGGATTGCAATGTATTTAATGTTATGCGTACTTATTAGGACTATTATTATGATATATTATGATGTGTTATGTGTAGTTTTTAGGAACTATAACGATGTGTGTATTATGTAGAATTTTATGTTTTAATGTCTAGGAACTATGATGATGTGTGTATTGTGTAATATTTCATGTTTTAATGGCTAGGGACTACAATGATTTGTGTATTATGTAATATTTTGTGTTTTAATGACCCATCTAATTGTGTTTGGTTTGAGCGTCCATTTTGAGATAAATACCCCTATCGAAAGGCCTCATTTCTATGTCTTAAATGAGTTAATATTCTAGAACTATCGGTACTTAATGAGTCATATGTTTACGCAGGTTCATGGAAGATGCGAGATAGGGTAAATGGCATCAAGTAACTCAAGATGAAGGCCTATGAAGTTACAAGACACAAGGAGGTGATTCGGGAGTCAAACGAAGAAGTACGAGAAGCAGTAGCAGTTGCCAGCACCGCTGGCCCATGCCTAGCGCCGCTGGGAGCCCATCCAGCGCTGCTAGGCGGCCCAGTTCAGCAACCAATTTAAACACCTATTTATATCGAACTACCCCTCAAAACCTTAAGAGATAGCTGATTCAGCACCCCTAGCCGCCCATATTCAACCCTAGGTCGACTTTGCAGATTCCAATGAGGTTTTAGAGCTTCTAACACCTTCCGATCTTCATCCTCAACCTAGATCTACTCTTTTATTTTACTTTCAGTTGGTAAACAATATCTTTCATCTTTTCAGACTTTGTTATACCTTTAATAATGTCAGGCTAGTAGGCTGAATACTTGTTTAGATCGATGTGATCATGTAGACATTTATCTCTTTTACTTTATTTGTTAGATCTGTTGGAGTGTGTTTTACTGTTTATCGTAGATCCATGTTTTACTAGTTCTTCATACTGTTATCGGTTTTATATCTGCATGTATTGATTTAATTCTTATGATCGGTCTATAACCATACACTAGGATTAATACATAAGGATGGAAAACACTAGTCGGTCTTTAACTAGATGTAAAAGGTGATTCACTTGTAATCGAGGGATCCAGAACCAAAGTAATTAGGATGAATAGAACATGATGCTTAACAATGTCATACGCGATCCTTGACTTGAAAACGAGCACTTTAGTCACCGGAGATAATTATTATCTGGTCATGGCTTAAGAGCTGTTTAACTAAAAGATGAATTAGTAACACGAACTTTAAGTCATTTATGCATAAACAATGAATCTAAAGAAAATTTGTTTATAGGGTAGTGTGAGTCTAGCGACAACACTAGTTATTTAGGCAAAATGAATCTAACGAGAATCTGAGCTGTGATTAAGTTTTCAACAGACTAGCAAGTAGGTAGAATGATATTTGGTTGTACCATGATATCTGAGATGTCAAACAAGTATTTTATATTAATTACTGTTATTTACTTTTTCAAAACTATTTTCAGACTTAACTTCTCGCTGAATAAGCAGTTGCGGCTTCTATTTACTTTTCAATATTTTTAATTAGTTTAATAGGACATCGTGACAACACCACGACCGCTAGAATTACACGTATTACTAGATTAGGTAAAGCAACGCGTCCCTGTGAACGATCCTGTTCTTATCACTAAACTATACTACATCTGATCGGGTCCCCTGTCCATTAAGGTGTATGTGTTTTTGGAGATAATAACTTGTACAACAAATATATAAATTTAAACACTAAAAGAAAAACCACCGTCAATTATTCAGGGTTGTGTTTTTGTGTTTGGAAAATAATTGTGTTAACAAGTTATTTCCCATAGGTGAAAATGTGAAATGCGACAACATTCATTTAAGGTATACATTTATAATGTCAAATGTATCAGTTAATACACGGTTATCAGGAGGTTAATATCTTATACCGTGAGATTAGAAAGAGATTTTTATGTTAACATATCAAGTACTTTACAATTATTAAATTTTTTTTAAAAACTTATAATAAACTTATATAATAAACGTATCTGTTAATACAGGGGATTATCAGGAGGTTAACATCTTATACGTTGAGATTAGAAAGAGATTTCTATGTTAACATATCAAGTACTCTACAATTATTAAAATCTTTTAAAAAACTTATAATAAGCTTTGTATCATCTACACGCTCATATCAATGATATCGTACATTATTAAGAAGATTAGAGGGGAACACTAAATTTTGATTTCGCCGTATTATTAGCTTATACAATGTTATTATAACTTTCTTTAAAATAATTATAATAAGGTTTTCAACTAATTAAAATACCCCGTTTTACAGCATATGGATAATACAAGGCACCTATTGATGGAGAATTAAACGAAGTTAAAAGGAGTGACGGTTGTGTTACACTTTTAATATAGTAAGGATGGATGATACAAAATTTTAACAAAGATGGATGGTAAGTGATAATCCCCTTAAAATACAGGGGAAGTTTATGTATTTGACTCATTTATATATAAATAATTACTTATCTCTTGTTTTTATATGAAACTCCCCGTTTTAAATCATATACACCATTTTGTTGATTATGACGTGTCATTCTCTGACATGTCAGTACAATCATTGCGCCATATTTACACACCGTTTTTTACCCTGTTTTACTTCATACGGGGCGTTTTCATCACCAAAACAAAGAGTATTACATAAAACGGGTTGTATGAGCGGTGTGTAAATGAACAATTGTCGGTGTGTAAGTAGGAGCACTGTAACATCCCAATATTTTAAGGTAATAGAAAATTAACCCTTTTTATAGTTTTGACATTTAATTAATTTCCTAGTATTTTGTTTTGAGATAAGGGGTTAATTTAGTTGGAACTTTAGTGGCTAGCGGGTATTTTACCCACAAAAATTAGAATGGGACGTGGTTATCAGGAAATAAGCCAGCCAATTCATCCTTATGACTCATAATTCCCACTTCAAAATTCTACCCTTCTCCTAACTATCTTATTTTCTCAAATTCTTCCAAAGTACATGCAATTGAATCTTCAAATTATAAATTAAAGAACCTTAATCTTTGAACAATAACAACAATCACCACCAATTGAATAAGAAATTGAAATTTGAGGGTTGTGTGGAGGTGGTGGTGGTCGAAATTCTTAAGAAGAAAAAGGGGGGGAAATTGTGATTGAAAGCCTTAATCTCTTGTCTCTCACATTGAGGTATTGATTTTCATAACCTTAGTTTAATTTGTTATTGAAATTTAGGGTTCTTAGCCTTAGAATTGGGGGTTTTTGCTATTGGAGATTTTCAAGTAAAACCCTAACTAAATTTGATTGATAAATGGATAATTGATTGAAAGAATTGTTGTCAATGAAAATCCCCCTTGGTAAGAATCTCATATTTTATGGTGTTTGGCTAGTGATTATGAAATAAAGCTTTATTTTGAGAATTTGGAACTTGTTGGAAAAGTATTTAGTAGCCAAACACCATAATCTTAGAGTTGTTGAATGCAAGTAGATGTTTGTAAGAAGTTGAGTCATGGAACTCATAAATGATATGTCATTATTCTTGTATAGGTGTTAAAGAAGAAATTGTTGAACTTGTAGCCTTATAGTGTCCAGTAGCCAAATTGAGGTGAGTGTATATGCATATAATCATATTCTTGTTATTAGAGGTCATAGGTGGGTAAATTCCTATGACCCATAGTTTGATTGTTTGTAAGAACTAGTAGGTGGGTAAATTCCTACTAGTCATAATGTATGTAAGAGCTAGTAGGTGGGTAAATTACTACTAGCCAAAATATCCATGGCCATGTCGAAAATGTATGTATGATGTTTGTTATGAATGATAAGGCTAGCTTGTTAGGCTTTATGTGGTGATTGATGCACAATGTTAAGATAGCATGGTTATGATTATATGTGTATGCATTCACTAAGCGTAGCTTACGTTTTAGTTGTTTAACTCTTTTATAGGAGTTGGTAGTAGCAAGAGTAAAGAAGCGTTAGAGTGAATATCAAGTTGAAGGTTCTTGCCATCTCAAAGGTTGGCATTTGGGTAACTTGGGTAGAATATCCCTTTTGTACTTAATAGCTCTTGATACAAGTTCTTTTGGTTAATGTATTTTGGTACATATCTGGAAATTTGAGGTTAAGGTGGAATTGTAAGTTTTTGGAAGAAACATGTATATGATTTGGTGATTATCCAAGATGGGTAATGACCCACTTGTGAAACAATGTTGTTGTCGATAGTTCATAGAGGCAAATCCTTTTGTAAAGATGTTTTTGTATGTCTCAAAATGTTTAGTTTAGCTTTTGAAAAGTTTAGATGTGAAATGGTGTTTTGAAGTTTGAGGTTAAAATCTTTGTGCAGGAAAAACCTGATTTTGAACAAAGGGTTTCCTGCAGGTGGTCTCACTGCGCCGCAGTGGGAGCCCTTCTTGGCCCACTGCGCCGCAGTGGGCAATTGCCCTTTTGTTTCCAAGATTTCCCACTGCGCCGCAGCGGGTGTGAATTGCCTCACTGCGCCGCAGTGGGGTACTGTAAAAAAAATATATAAAATAAAATAAAATATAAAACTTTTAATCGATTTTGATTTAAATGGTTTGGGTCCTTACAAGCACCCTATAATATTTCACCATTCCAATTTCCAGTATCTTAAATTGTTTTCAACATCATAAACCCCTACTTTCATCCTCATAATTTAATTAAGTCAAGGAAAGAAAGAAAAATTGACATCATCATCATTATCAGCGGGGAGAGAGTCGGAGGGCTCATTTTCCTCATCTCCCTCCAATTATCTAATCAAATTACTCCACCTCATTTCAATTCTCCAACCTTTTTTTCAACTTTTTTTATTGGCAACCGAAACTCCGAACCTTTTCTTCATATTTTAATAATTTATCCTTAACATTTATAAACTTTACATAATTAACCCTTTTTTTATTTATATGTTTTATTAATAACAAAACACAATACGTAATATTAAAAAACACGTTACATAATAATAAAAAAAAAACATTACATAAATAAATAAAAAAAATTTACACTATGCAAAAAAAAAAAAGTTGGAAAAACAAAAACAAAACAGAATAACTTACCGCTACCTTAAAAAAAAGCTTAAAAAAGAACCATAAAAAAATATATTAAAAAAAAGCAGTTAAAAAAAAACAATCTCATTTTGCTAAAAAAAAGTAACTAAAAGGTTGGAGAAAAAACAAAAAAAAAAAAGCAACGTGCAGCAATCAACAGCTCAAGGAAAAAAATAAAATAAAAGTTTGGTCCATTTTACGCTTTTGGTCCCTGGCGTCTGCAAATGTACACAGTAGATCCCTAAAACGGTCATATTAGTTTACACATTCAGTCCTTCCTCCCCCATGTCCCTCCCAACCCTCCACGAACTCAAAGCTCGCTAGCCTCCATCTCGCCGTATTGGCTGCCGAACCACTCTCAACCCTCCCATCTCCCTCCTATCTCCTTCCCATCTCCCTTTCCACTCCCTCCACCCTCATCTTTGGACTTTCAAACCAAACATCGACAACATAATCCTCCCATCAATCCCAACAAATTCAAGAATGATAAATAGTCATCACCATATGAATCCACACCACTTCCCCCATAATCGTACTTTGCACCCTCCTGACTGAATCCCAATTTGCCTCTATCTCAAATCAGCCCCATCTATGTTTATGATGAATAGTAAACTCATATCAGATTGTTAATGGATAGAATAGCAATGTTTTAACTATAATCAGGTGTCCTGTAGAAATACGGCAGTGGGGTTGTCGGTATATATGGGTGCAAATTTGGGGTCTATATTTGTTGTTACTCGGTGGGCATATATAAAGATGGTTAAAAGAGGGTTTATATTATGTATATTGTAACAAAATTGTTGTTGACGAAATGGATGTACAAATCTATGTGACAAATCTGAAGCGACAGCCATGAGCCTATGAAATGAGGTGTCACCGTGGCAGTAATATATATATATATATATATATATAGATATATATATATAGGTTTTAGGTAAAATAAAACAAGTATTAAAGTAAAACAAATAAAACAATTGGTTTTTCTTCACTGAAGATCACCGTGCAGCATGAAAATCAGTGTGCATCAATTGCTTCGTGAATCTTCGTGCATCAATTTAACTATGATCCAAGGGTCAATATCATGTCTTATTTGTTTTACTTTAATACTTGTTTTACAATACCCAACCCCTATATATATATATATATATATATATGTTTTAGGTAAAATAAAACAAGTATTAAAGTAAAACAGATAAAACAATATGTTTCTATTTATTGATAATCACCGTAAATAATGAAAATCATCATGCATCCTGTGCTTCGTAAATTTTCGTGCATCAATTTTATCATGATCTAACGGTCAAGATCTTGTACTATTTATTTTACTTTAATACTTGTTTTACAATAATCAACCATGTATATATATATATATAGTTGGTTATTGTAAAAAAAGTATTAAAGTAAAACAAATGAGACAAGATCTTGACCACTAGATCATGGTAAAACTGATGCACGAAAATTCACAAAATAAAATTATATATATTGATGCACAATGATTTTCATGATGCACATTGATTTTCAATGAACAAAAACATATTGTTTTATTTATTTTACTTTAATACTTGTTTTATTTTACTTAAACCTATATATATATATATATATATATATATATATATATGGAAAAGGTTCAAATGAGAAACATTTGAATTGGAATAACCATGAGAACCTTTTAATTATAACTTGGTGTTCATATGTGAATAATCTATGTGAACAAATACATGCACATATGAACATGTCAAGTTATAACTAATATTACATATGTTCATATTGAATGGTTCTCAAATGAACATATGTGAACGAATATGTTCATATATACCTATCACATATGAACATCTAGTTATAATATAGTGGTTCTCATGGTTTTTTTAATTTAAATAGTTTTTAATTGAATCTTACCATATATATATATATATATATATTATATATATATATATATATATATCCCTTATATATATATATCCCTTGTAGTTTTCATTTTGATAGTCACCCTATATATGGGATATATATATGTTGTTGGGTTACATGAGGTAAAATTGTTTATTTATTTAATTTCTTTGGATTAATAAAAAATTTTAGTGTAAAAAACAACCCCCAAAAGTTATAGGACTGGTTTTGACTAAGCGTGATTGTAGGATAACGATTGGGATGTTTTGAGTTTTGACAACGATTGTCGGTTAAGCATCTTTGACTAATCAATTGCTTCTCTCAACGGGGTTGATTTGGATTATTCGATTTTAGATCACTGTTAAAACTTTAAACACAAAATATTATAGTATTTTTATAACAATTTAGTTTTTATTCAAATAAAAACGATTAACACTTTTTTTTATTTTAAATAAAAGTTAAGTGGTTTCATGATAGTAAAATTTTAATTTACAAAATTATTAAATAATTGTATATATTTACCATAAAATTTAGGGTTGAACTTTTAATATGAAAACGTACAATTTTGTATGCACGTTTAAAAAAGACTCCATTTAAAGTTTTTCTTTTTATTATTATGTTTAAATACCTTTCTCTTTATAAGTGAAAAAATCAAATGACCAAACTAAAGTTTGAAGCCGCCATTTCCAATTCATAAACTCACACAAATTTCTCCAAATATCCGTAAGTTTTAGGTTATCCAATGAAGAATTTCACGAATGGGATTTAGTCTCATATATATGTAATGTAATAATAATAATTATACTAAAGTAGTAAGGGTTTTACGGACATATCATATCATTATTTAGGTATTAAGAGGCATTTAATGGTATTTTTAATTTGTTCACTTAATCACTTTTTATATGTGTGGATATCGGATATTTGGGGATCTAAATTTCGGATGTGTATTCCGGAATTTGAAAAATGAATTCCACTATTTAAGTTTCGGATTTCCGAATTTGAACACCTCTAACCATCAACACTCCTCTAGTCCATTTTAGTTGGTTGAATCACGGAACTTCTCACGGCTATCTTGATGGTAAATATCTTAATTAATTAGCATGACTTCGTACAATTTCCATGTAGCATTATCGACAGGGAAGAATGACTCATATAGACTCAACTTTTTATTTTTTTTTTATTTTAGTCATCATCTTTTATTTTTACTAAAATAAGGTGTAACCTTTCATTTTTTTTACCACTATAAGCACTTACCTTTTATTTTTGTTAATAGGATGCAACTTTTCACTTTTTAACATTTTAGTTACCCAATTTTTATTTTATTAAAATGACAATTAATATTTACCTATTGTCTATTCTCTTTGACATAAAATTAATACCTATTTTAATTTTAGTTTTAACCATTAGATTCATAAAAATAATATATAAAAATATATATGATGCATAACATAAGATACATATATGATATCAAAGTAATACTTATCATAAACCATTTATTCACTAATTAAAGTTAAAAAAATTATTATATAAACAACAACAATGACATTATAAACAAAGATATTTAAAAGGTTTTCAATTCCTTTAGTTACAAAAAAGTTTTAGGTTAAAAATAGAAACGGTAAATGGGTATGGATGGATTTAATAAGGTTTTGATGTGTCATCTTAAGTTTTGATGACAAAAATAATTGTTTTAAGTGACATGACAAGCTACGTGAAAGATAAGATGGACTTTTTATAGGTTACCTAATTACATGTTGGTGTTCAAGTATATTTTAATACCATTTTTTACAATGTAAGTAATTAATGTAAAAACTTATCCAAAGGTTACATCCTATTTTAACAAAATAAAAGTTGAGTGACTAAAGTGGTAAAAAGGTGAAAAGTTGCATCTCATTTTAACAAAAATAAAAAGTGGATGACCAAAGTCGCAAAAAATGAAAGGTTGAGTCTATACGGATGATTTTTCCCTTATCGACAAGTTCATTCACTAATGAATAACATACCAAAACATGGTCTCCTATGCATTGATCATATCAAATCTCGAATCGAAAACGAATATAGTTCTATAAGTAGGTATATCTATCGCCAATTGAACCATCTACATTACAATAATGACACGGTATGAGACGGAGTTAGCCTAATTTTCATTGTTATATGGTGGTTGGCTTTGGCTAGATTTTGGATTAAATTAATTTTCACTTGTGTATCCAAAGTATGTTATGATCAAGCTTCCTCTTTACAAGTCTCATACATTCAAAGGAATAAATTTGGCAGACATAAGTTAATGTTATTAACTTATTAAGCAACAGACTTGAGATGTTGAGCATCAAAGATTTACAAAACTAGCCAACACATTAAACTTGTTAACTTGACAAAGATCGTCAAGTAAAAATTTAAGCAACCATGCTAGTATGCTACTAATGACTACTATCACATCCCACAAAGTGACAAAACCACCACCCAGATGTAACAACCATATCAAATGAACGGTCACTCGTATAAATCTCAACGTGGCTACTCGATCATTAACAACTAACTTAAAATACCAATATGTAAGTATATAAGCGCCTACTCAGAAAACAACTTTAAAGTAGGCAAATTAAGCATTAATTACACCACTTGTAACCTTCATAACATCACCTATCTAAAGTAATATCGTAACATCATCACATTCTCATCGCCTATCGTAACTTTTATCTTATGTGGCCTAACTCATCACCTCAAATTGGAGCTCACTTTTATGAATTAATAAAACACAACAAATTTAAATTAAAAATAACACATAACATTAAGTTAGCCTATACATTTGATTTGTTTGCGTTTGTTTGTTTACGTTTATTAACATAAACGAACGAACATAAACAACGTAACTCAAATTTCTTAATGAACAACTCATGAAATATTCATTAAGGTATACCAATTAACATAAACAACTCAATTTTTCTAATAAACCACTACTCACGAACATAGAACATAAACAAAATTTGTTTGGTACATTTACAACACCTTAATATTCAACAGCCATATTTTATCATATCGCCAGGTGTTCAAATACAACATTCTATGCAAGTTACCACACGTCTGACCGTAAATGAGATTACCTTTTGTTTTTAAAATAATTCGAAAACTAAAAGCTCCATACAATAATGTTCGAAACAATAATGTTCCAAAGATAGTTTATGAATGGTTCAGAGGAATCATATTCTAGTATCTCTACAACCTCCAACAAAGCAAGAAAGACGTGACTCATCAAACACTTTAGCCCAGTAATTTGTTGTTTTCCCCTCGATCATTTAACATTTTCCACTTCTTAGAAAACGATAAACACCAATAAATAACGAAAACGATAAACACCAATAAATAACGACTTTATCATAAATCTTATTTCTACTTACTTTTCTAAACAACATAATTCTATTAAATTATATCATATCCGAGTATCTGACTAAATATTAGGAAAAATGTAACATTTGGATTTTGCTAAACAAAGTCGGTTTTCGTTAAAGTACATTAATTAGTTGTATACTTATCATAAAATTCAGAGGACCGACATTTAATATGGAAATGTAAAACTTTTTTATGTATGTTAAGTAAAGCCCTAAGGGGTTCATTTAACATTTTTTTTTAATATAAAGAACAACTATTATTATAACAAATACTTCTGTCAAAAGTTTTTTAAGTTTTTTAGAATTTTTCTTAATATATAAATATAATTTATTATTTATCATGTATTTAAAAATTTTTTTATTTTTAAATTTATTTTTAACTTGATATATAAATATAATATTATACTTCTACAAAAGAATTTATATATAATTATAAAAAATATATAATCAAATATTCTGACTCTTATAATTCAAGTCTAAAAGTTAAAAATTAAGATTTCAATCGGGTGTAAAACAATGAATCGACAACTATGTTGTTAATGATGTTGTATATATGAGACAAAATAGACAATATTGTTTAATGATCTTATACACATAGGTAAACAATGTTGTAATCAAAATAAATGAAAGAAAAACATTGCCTAAAATACTATTGTACAAAAATACCATATTCTTTGTACAGAGCACAGACTTATAATTATCAAAATAAAATCAAATAAAGTAAGATTAACATATAAAATTCACCAGGCTTATTATGTGTTTATAAGCACAAACCCCAATACACCAACTCACTCAACACATTTCACACTCTCCCAAAGCCTCCATCCATGGCTTTACTGATACCAATCTGTTCCCTTTTGTTCCTATTTTTCACCGCCGGTGAATCAGATCCAACGGCTAAAACCTACATTATCCGAATAGACGGTGAATCCAAACCATCCATTTTCCCAACTCACTACCACTGGTACTCATCAGAGTTCACTGAATCCACATCCATTCTTCACACATACGACACCGTTTTCAGAGGCTTTTCAGCCTCTTTAACCTCAGCTCAACTCTCCACCTTGAAAAACCACCCATCAGTTTTAGCAATATTTGAAGATAAAAAAAGACAACTTCATACCACCAGGTCGCCACAGTTTGTCGGGTTAAGAAACCAACGAGGTTTATGGTCCGAATCTGATTACGGGTCAGATGTAATTGTCGGTGTTTTCGACACCGGGATTTGGCCCGAGAGACGGAGTTTCTCTGATGTAAACCTCGGGCCAATTCCCAAACGCTGGAAAGGCGTTTGCCAGACCGGCGTTAAGTTCACTTTAAAAAACTGTAATAAAAAAATAATTGGGGCCCGGTTTTTTTCTAAAGGACATGAAGCGGCTGGTGGGGGTATAGGATTTGGTGGTGCGATTAATGACACAGTTGAGTTCAGGTCAGCTAGAGATGCAGATGGTCATGGGACCCACACAGCTTCAACTGCGGCTGGTAGGTATGTGTTTAAAGCCAGTATGGCGGGTTATGCAGCTGGTATTGCTAAAGGTGTTGCTCCAAAAGCAAGAATAGCTGTATATAAAGTGTGTTGGAAAGGATCTGGATGTTTTGATTCAGATATACTTGCGGCTTTTGATATGGCTGTTAATGACGGGGTTGATGTGATTTCGATTTCCATTGGTGGTGGTGATGGAATATCTTCTCCTTATTATCTTGACCCAATTGCGATTGGGTCATATGGTGCGGTTGCAAGAGGGGTATTTGTGTCATCTTCGGCTGGAAATGATGGGCCAAATGGGATGTCAGTTACTAATCTCGCCCCTTGGCTTATGACCGTTGGCGCAAGTACAATTGACCGGAATTTTCCGGCTCAAGTCGTGCTTGGGGATGGAAGGAAACTTGCTGGAGTTTCCTTGTATGCGGGACCCGCGATTAGTGGGAAAAAGTATCCACTTGTTTACCCTGGTAAGTCCGGGATTTTATCTGCTTCTTTGTGTATGGATAATGCATTAGATGCTAATTTGGTTAAGGGTAAGATTGTAATTTGTGATAGAGGGAGTAGTCCTAGAGTAGCCAAGGGTTTGGTGGTTAAAAAGGCCGGGGGAGTTGGTATGATTTTGTCTAATGGTGTTTCTAATGGGGAAGGACTTGTGGGTGATGCCCATCTTATCCCGGCTTGTTCTGTTGGTTCGGATGAGGGAGACGCTATTAAGGCGTATGCGGCCACTGGCCGTGTCACGGCTACGATTACTTTCCAAGGAACTGTGATTGGAGTTAAGCCTGCCCCTGTGGTGGCTTCTTTTTCGGGTAGAGGACCAAATGGGATGAACCCGGAGATACTAAAACCGGATTTGATTGCCCCGGGGGTTAACATTTTAGCTGCTTGGACCGATGCGGTTGGTCCAACAGGGTTAGATTCAGATGTTCGGAAAGTAGAGTTTAACATACTTTCTGGCACTTCAATGTCAGCTCCACATGTAAGCGGAGCTGCAGCTTTGTTGAAGTCTGCCCATCCTGGATGGTCTCCTGCAGCCATTAAGTCGGCACTCATGACAACTGCAAGCACGGTAAATAAACAATTACAACCAATGACAGATGAATCCACTGGAAACGCAACCACACCATATGATTTCGGTGCTGGTCATTTAAACCTTGATTTAGCAATGGACCCGGGTCTTGTTTATGATCTCACCAATGCAGATTACGTGAGCTTTTTATGCTCAATTGGCTATGGTGCCAAGACAATTCAAGTAATCACTAGATCAACAGCAGCATGTCCAATGAGAAGAAAGCCCGTACCAGAGAACCTAAACTATCCATCGATCGCAGCCATGTTCTCAACAGGGAAAAAGGGGGTTTTGAGCAAGACTTTGATTAGGAGAGTAAAAAATGTCGGGGATGTAAATTCAGTTTACACTGTCAAAGTAGAGGCGCCGAAAGGCGTCATCATAGCAGTTAGGCCTCGAAAATTGGTGTTCTCCGACAAGGTTAGGGAACTGAGTTATTATGTGAGTGTGAAGATGGACGGGACCAATGTCATGATGGGCGAGTCGGGTGCTTTATTCGGGTCACTTTCATGGGTCGATGGAAAGCATGTGGTTCGTAGTCCCATTGTGGTGACACAATTAGACCCACTTTAATTACTTTGTTTTTTTTACTTGTAACTTGTCATCAATGGGGTGATCATGGTGGTGTTTTCGTACACTCTGCCGTAAATTAATTTGTAGGTTGGCGTGTTACCGGAGAGTATGGCCGGAGAAAACAGATTCTCCATTAGGGGTTATGTGTTTTTGCTTAGGGGTCAACTTTTTCTTTGTTTCTTTGTTTTTTTTCATTCCCTTTATGTAAAATATAATCAAATGGTTTAATGTCAAAATTGCCGAAAACAAAGAACATGAAATGGGCCATGACAAAGATAGAAGATATCTTCATATGGGACTACAGGATGTTAATTTATTACATCTGGGGTCAAAAAAATTAAAGTATTGTTGGTACATGTCATTATGATGTTTAGATATTTACTTGTTAACGTCCAACAAAGATATGACCAGTTACTCGAGGTTACTCAATGACTAAAACAGCGGTACACTTGTGAATGACAAACAACGTTGGGTAGCTAAAGCAGGCATTGATTTCGGAGAAACGTGCCGCCCAGAGACCTACCACGGTGAACCAGTTCCGGACCATATTCGAACTTGCTACCTACAAATCTATAATCTCTGCATCATCTATTCATTTTCATGCCAATTGAGCTAAAGCTCTGTTTAGATATTTTGTAACTCATTTTTTAATTTGTTTTTAGAATGTTGGGATTTTATATCAGTAGGTTATAGCTAAAGCTTTTTAGAGAGAGAGTTCATTTTGATGCCATTAGTTATTTATCAACTTACTATATTGTTATAAATTTTGCAACATATCTATCACAGAATAGGATAATTATATATATCTATTACATCTGGGGTAAAAAACAAAGCATTGTTGGTACATGTCATTGTGATGTTTAGATATTTATTTTTTAACGTCCAACAAAATTATGACCAGTTATCCGAGGTCACTCAATTTCGAAAGCACCACAAACGCTTATGAATGAAAAATAATTTTTGGTAGCTAAAGCCTATCACTTCGGTGAAAACGGGCCGCTCGAAGACCTACCTTAAAACTTGTTCTGGATCATATTTGTTTGTACAGCCAATCCGGTTATCTAAAAAGGAGGAATGGGGTGATTGTGGTTGTTCTTTGGCAATTCCCTTCCAGTAAGGCTATGCCTTTTGTACGCCAAGAATGTGTATGTGTGATCATGAATTATTCTAGCCATCCTTCCCCCTATTTATAGGTGGTTCGTGACTTATTCCCCAAGTAGGGTTTTATGAGCCGGGTATATCTCTTCCGGGAATAAGGGAATTGATTTGATCTTCTTTCCTAAGATATAGGATTCTTGATAAAAACAAATCCTTTCTTTGTTTACCGAAAGTGGAACGTACCCTTTAAGTGTACCTTGCGTGCATGCGTCTAGGTGGGTACATCATCAACATTCGAACCTGATACCTATAGTCTCAAATCCTTTTATTTTTATTATTTCATATCGATTGAGTTAAAGCTTTGTTTAGATATTTTTTAACTTACCTCTAAATTTCTTTTTAGAATGTTAGGACAATATTAATTAGCTTATTATATTATACAAATTTTACAAGATAGTGTATATGTTTTATATGTATAGTTATGATAAATTTATCTAAGATGAGTGGTATATTTATCAATTTCTTTTTAGAAAACTTTAGGCACTATGCTTTAGCCATTTATGTTTAATATGTCGATAGAAATGATGTTAGTCATATATATAAAAAAATACAAAGTACTTTTGGGTCAAAAGCAATGTTTTGTTTCGTTAACTAAGTTTTCTGGCTTCTTTCTTTCACTTGTTATTTTACTTTAAGAAAAGAATTGTATCAAACAATTCCATGCAGTTCCTTTTCTTCTCTTTTGTAATAATAATAATAATAATAATAATAATAATAATAATAATAATAATAATAATAATAATAATAATAATAATAATAATAATAATAATAATAATACACTATTTATTTCCAAATTAATAAACAAAAAAAAGCTCATTCACCGCACTGATGCCAAAAGTATGTAAGATTTATGTCTGCTAATTACGAAAGCTTCAGATAAGTTCATTTAACACATTATTATGTTTTGTTTCATTAGCTAAACAACAATTTTTGGGTCACGGGGAACAGAAATGTTGGCTTCTTTCTTTTTCTTGTCATTTTACTTTAAGAAAAGAATTAATTATATCAAATGATTCCATACTGTTTTCTTTCTTTTCCTTTTTAGGTACGTTTAGACTTACAAATCTTAGTGCTATCTTTTAATAGCAGTTTTGAGAATTATATGTTTTAAACTGATTGAATAAAATTTTCAGTATCAATGTTCAAAATGTATTATAACTATCAGTTTAAAACATGATTTAAATTGGCATGTTAATTGAGAGATGCACCTAAGTACCTAACTGCAAAGCATACAATTTCCATGTAGTGAACACGCATACAAAACCATATATGATCAGTTGTAGGAGTAAATTTAAATATACATGCCTAATGATCATAGTATTTGTTTCCTTTTATGAACAAACACACTATACATTTTTTTTTTTTTTTGAAGGGTTTGGATCATTTACTAGTTTAATCGTTTATACCATCAAACAAGAAAAGTTAGATCAACTGAAAAACCTCGTGCCTTTGGATACAAAAGTCAATCGTTTGATTTTTACGCCCTACAAAATAACCAGAGGTCTTTTGAAAATAATCTTTTTACTTTTGGGTAGGGATAAAATTGGTCATATATCACTTCCCTTATACCTTGTGGAAGACGTGGTGCACAACATATATATGAAATAATAATGAAATGAACCGGGTTAAATGAGTAACTTTGTGTCATGAATTTGCTTATTTTCATGTTTTCCACCATTATCTACAAAAATTATAAAGAAAAAATGAACAATCTTGGAAGCATGCTCCGAGGTGACTTTATAATGACACAAGTCACACAACTTGTGCCCATTTGTGGTGCAGGAACTAGAATACACAATGTCTTTTTTGATAAATTATCTCACATCACATAATGTTAGACTAAGACATTGTTCTTATCAATTTAATTTGAATTGCTTTGGTAGTTTTGTTGGTTCATATGGGCTCTAATGAGTTTCTTTTTTGACGGCCCAACGGGATGCATTAATCATCTATTTTACTTGCATCAATTTTGGACGGCCCACAAACGAAAGTAGATGCGTATGAATGTATGATATCAAGGATTTATGTAAAAGAATTTAAGTAAGGCCCAAATCATAACCTGGTAAATCCATTTAAGTTCTAACACTTTGTATATAGTTTTTTTAACGGGACCTCGTCAAAAAGTAACAAGAAAAATACTCAATTCCGTCAAATGCAAGGTGTGTTATTAAAGATCATATCTTTAATACTATCTAGTCAATCTGAGACACTGACAATCACCATGGAAATTGCCGTCAAACTCTGCAGCAACACCAGAATCTCTCAAACCCGTTAATAAAATAAATCAACTAACCATTGGAAACTACTCGTATTATTTGTCATTGCTTTGTACGGATATCATAACCATTGAAAATTAAAAATTGACATGAAAGCCAGAACACATAATCATTTCTATGGGAAAACCATCTTAGCTTGGAGTAAATATTAGAAATCAGTCATATCATATTACATTACATTACCTTGTCATTATATATGATCAAGTTTATATGATGTAGCTTTTAGTGTACCACATATATAAGTCATGAATAATTGTGCTTTAATCATCTTGGTACCAATAAAAGACACCAATACCCATAAGAAAAATGCCAATGTCATGATGAGTGGGGATAATTATTAGATGTGATTTATATATATATATCATGGTGGGTGGGTAAGGGTGGGGTAAGGTTGGTACTATGGGATATGAAGTTGGTTTAGTTTAGTTGACATTATTTGGCTCTGTCTTGAATGATATCAAACCCCATCTCAGTTGGATCAGTTGCTTGTAGTTCATAGTGAATACCTTCCAATACTCTTCTTAGTCCATCCTTGGATGTTGCATACAACATTTTGGCTCTTATTTTTGAAGCACTTGGAGCCCTATAATATATGTAACAACATTGATTAGAATTTATAAAGAAATATTGAAAAAGGCTTTCACTTTTGATTTGATTATTACTTATATGATTCAGTGTGAAAATATTACTACTTATGTCAAAAAGTCGATTTCTTTTTATGACCATTACATTTTTACTTTTCATCAAGGTCGTGACACTAAAATCACTACATTTTGTCTCCTCTTTAGGTCTTAGACCAAAGTTTTGCCATTATAAAAATTACAACAACAACAACACACGATCTAAATTCTTGTAATTGCATTACCTCACTACCTTTTTCTTAAACACTAGTAATTATGTTACCTTTTTGTGATGGGAACTTAATCCTAATCTTTTTTATTTTTCAAAAAACATATTACGAACCTCTAATTAGGAAATACATGTAATTATGTTAAATTTATTTATTTGTAATTTTTCCAAGATACAACAGGTTGCTTTAAAGTTATTTTTAGCAGTAATCAATTTTTTTAGAAAGTATTAACTTCAGAATGTTATATACTTAATGAAAATAAACATATACATATAAAGCAATAAAGTAAAGTCTGGAAAGAAAAATAATTAATTTCGTACTCCTAAAGATTAAATTCTATCATTACTTTTCATCCTTTTTCTTTATGGGTGAATGTTCTTTCATTATTACCAAATTCACTTTTTGTTTTATGGTGAAAAAGGTCTCAAATTTGAATAGCATGTATATAAAATCATCAAACTACTTTCCTCATCACCAGTTTACTCATATAAAATTTGACATGTTATATTTTTTTTTAGAACATTGACATCTTATATTAATTGCAGCTTATAAATTTAACATGTTATATTAATGGCAGTTTTGTTTGCCATATAGAAATGATTTGACATACATATACTTACTAAATCAATTAAACCTTAATTAACTAGTTTGTCCTAAAATACAAGAAATCAGGTTTACAATCGAAACATACATTAATAGAAATTTTGTTTACCATACTTGTATATCACCCATTTCGTTTACCATACTTGTATTTCTGGTGATATTTAAGTCACTTTTTAAAAATGTATCAATATTCTTTTTTCTTTATTAATTTAAGGATCTTACGATGTCTTTAGAATTATGATTAATTAATTAGTTTTAAAGAATGATTATTTTTGTACAACACTTCTTTTCGCATGTTAGTAATAGCTTTATTCTTAACTTAATTGCAAAATAGATTTAACAAGAAATGACTTAGAAGTAGTATAACAAAAACTTTACGAAGCATAGTAGTCTTTAGGACTATAATTAACTTGCTTGTATAGTTTGTATATGATGGTTCACGGTTATTTCTAAGGACTGTTGATTTTTTTACAACATTTTACAAAGATTTAACCATTGTTTAAAAGTTTATAACTACCAAAACTTTATAATTAACGAGAGGGGTACCTGCAATGCGGCGGCAGAGCGGCGACGACGGGTGATGGTGACATTAACAGTGTGGTTATTAATGTAAAGTTAATTGAAATAAAAGATAACATAGTTAATAAAAAGGAACACTTGTGAAATATGAGATTTGTGTAAAGATGTTTGATTTTGTGTAAAAATGTTTTAGAGTTTAGGATACATGTGTTAAAAGGTTAGGAGCGAAAAATGTAATTAAATGCTGAATTGTTTAAAGAAAAAAAAAATTTCTTTTTATTAGAGCATTGATTTAAATTTGTAATTCTAATGGTGGAGTTTTAAGTAGAACTAGCATATCGTGTCTGACACGACACGATAAGATACGAACACGATAAGACATAAACACGATAGGGTTAAATACGAGCACGACACGATAGCTAATCGTGTCAGTTTTTTCAAACACGAACACGACACGATTTTTAACGGGTTACACGATAAGGGACCTGTTAAGAGACTTGTTAAAAGTTACACGATAAGGGACCTGATAACATATCTTATCGTGTCTTAACGTGTCTTATCGTGTCTTAACGTGTCCTTAACGTGTCTTTAACAGGTCTTTAACGTGTCTTTAACATGTCCATGTATATACTACTTGTCTTATCGTGTCATATCATGTCTTAACAGGTCAGGACCTGTTAAGACACGATAACTATTCGTGTCTTAACAGGTTCGGACCTGTTAAGACACGAAACACGTTAAGACCAAACACGAAAAAACCAGGTCGTGTCGTATCGTGCTAACAGATCAGTGTCAGAAATTGACAGCTCTAGTTTTAAGATATATTTTATATGCATGCCAACTATTTGTAGAATAATAATTTTACATCAGTGCTAATTTATTTATTATATGAATTTAATTAAAAGATGGGGTTAGTATACTAACCATGCAATAAAGAAAATCTTGCTTTTCCGGCAATTATCAACGGTGACATAATCGAAATCAAAGACGGCGTAACGACAGTCATCATTCGGGAGCGAGGCAGTGAGATGGGCGTACCCTTCTCCGGCTTTACCAACTTTATCGACAGTCACTAGCTTCGATTTTTCGTCGATTTTGAACACGATATACCGAGAAACTCTCTTCCATTTCATTTCCATGAAGGAGTTCTTGCATTCATCCGCCACCCACATCCCCGTTGTTGCCTAAATATATATAAAATAATAATTCAAAGATAAATTTAAATGTAATATTATACAATATACAATATCTCGGACTCAGATGGAGGCCACTCGCTCACAAAATCTATGAAACGTTATACTTTTATTAAATATATATATATATATATATGTATTAGTTTACTCAAAAGTTAATTAATTGGCCCATCAACAAAACATAAATTTCTGCTCCGCCACTAAATGTATATTTGATATAATTGGAATGTATAATTAGACAAATTAATTAAGATGGGATATAGCTAGAGCTAGTTATGAATATACGTACCATCTTGAAAGCCATAGCCATGGTGGATGATTGTGGTGCTGTCCGGCGGCTGAGGAAGGAAACGTGTTGTTTACGGTGGTGTTAACGTGTGAAAGAAAAGGTTGTGGGGATGAAAAGAACGGAATAATGGAGCATGGCGTGGTGTTAGTGTTGGTGTGTATGGAGTTTATATAGGTATTTCATTGTTCGAATACCACTGTAGTTGAAGATAATTACATGTGATAAAAAAATTTAAAACATTTGTTTGTCGATAAATTTCAAAATTTATCATTTTTTTTTTTGAGAATTTTTATTTAAAGTATTATATCATTTGTTCGCAACAGAGGATCTAGCTTACGTTATTCTAACCGGGTCCGCGCTAAAGAGCTCCTCGTCCTCAATACCTAGTAGGAGGAGAAACCTCCAACTAAACCGCTCCAAGGTACGACATTTAAGTGGGATACAATATTGTCCCCTCTACAAGACTTAAACCTATTTCAGTAGAGGACTTTATTTGTGAAATTTTTTTAAATGTCATTCTCAATTCTCGAACTCGAAACTTACAATTCGTAAAGCTGATGCTCAACCACTTAGCTATAATGAGAATTCTTAAATAAAATAACAAAAATATAAGATAAAATTATAGAAATCAATATAAGTTGACACTTGTAAGTATTTGATAATCAATTTGCTAATCATGTGCATTGTATAAATTTGACCAATCAAATACTTACAAATATATCAACTTATATTGGCGCAACATATACTCAGTAACATACGATTCATCACATCATTAGCAGCTTGATTACATACAATAAACCGATTAAAATTATTTCCATACAATAAAATAAAGACTTAAGTTACATACACTTCTAAATACTTATCTTAAAAAAAAAAAAGTCATCCAATGTGAACATAATAGTTAGTTATATATGAATTTTAGTTGATTTGGAAAGAGTTTATTTTTTTAAAGTAACTTTTATTCACAAGTCTTCAAACTACCACAAATCGTGGAATGACATATATACAAACACTAATAATTACACTTATACATTAAAGAGATTCCAAACTTGCAAACTAATTGAGCAATGCCTCGATTGATTTTTGTACCATTAGTAACTCGTAGTCTTAATCTCGTAAATGACCTTCTCCACATCAATATTCTTTCTTTTGAATTTCAATTCATTTCTCGCCATCCAAATACACCAACATGCTTCAAAGACCACACCTTTAAAACCTTTCTTCCCTTTTTTTCCTAACCCCATATGTTCTTTAACATAAAATAAGTCTTTAGCAAAAAAAAGAAAGATCGGGTTATCCTTGCACCATATTCTAGCTTTGTACCATATATCCAAGGCGATTTCACATGAGCATAAAATATGTTCAAATGGTTTCCATTCCTTCCTGACACATACCACAAACCACACTGTCAAAGTTGCAGTTCCTAGTTCTCAAGACAACCAAAGTCGGTACTTTATCCAATGATACTAACCTGTAGGATGTAAATGGGTATACAAGATTAAGTACAAGGCTAATGGGGAAATAGAGAGGTATAAGGCTAGGTTAGTTGTCAAAAGGTTGGTGTTGACTTTTGATGAAACCTTTGCCACATAAAGATGTTGCACTTCTTCGTCACCCATTTTGATCATTTGAACATGAGATTCTCTTTTTCATCGTTCCTTTTCCTCAAGAATTCTTTGACATTCCTAACCGAGAAGTTGTTGTCTTTACTTCCTGTCCATACCCATCTATCTTTCCGTTGGTTAACAACAACCCCACTCATCAATCTTCCTACTCCTTCCAATTCCCGAAGCTCCTCATAAGTCGATGGTGAACGTGACCATAGACATTCTGACCCAAAAACATTTGTCGTTACACCAACTCTTTCTTTGACAAAACACTTCTTTTCTTTTTCGAGTTTGAACACTAAAAGGAATGAGCATCATAAAGACTATCACTGCACCAGCTCATCTGTCGAGCCAGAAACGTACATGATCCCCCAACCCAGAAGCGTTGTTTTGATTGATGCTAGTACTTATGACATTTTTTTTAGTATTATCGAATTTATTTTTACATATATGCAAAACTTTGGTACAAAGGGATTAGTTTTTATTTATTGAACAATGCCTATAAAATCCACGGGACGACACTGCTTAATTGAATACCACTCTGTCGTATAGATGCCTGATGGTTGGAGAACAAAATGGGCACAACCATTACTCCTTTCATCTCCATGTTTCTTTTATTATTTAAGTGGATGAATAGAGGTAATGAGACATTCCTTACAAATGGTGAAAAAGTGAAAAATACGGAGTAATAGAAATAGTGGAAGAAAAAAAGTGAGGAGTGGTAAAGGATGCTTTCCACTCTTATAGAATGCCATTTTTTAACTAAAATTGTCTTCTTAATTTTCTACTTTTCCCCAATATAGTCGGGCTGATGGTTATTTTCTTTTTGTGGCACTCTTTCAAAACTATTAAAAAAATCATCTAACAAGTATGCTTATTGTATAAGTGAACAACCAATCACGATTCACATAACAAGTTTCTAAGCAAAATTTACAATCAAACTTTCATTTTCACAAAATGCAAATTCAATTCCTTATACAGTAAAGGCTGGGACTTGTAAAGGAGATCATAAATATTGGCACCCGGAAGGATATCAAAGACATACAATAACAATATACTTGATTCCATCAAAAATGGATTTTAAAGAAAGAGGTCGTTTGGCTCCAAAAACTTATGAAAAATTGGTTAAATAAATTTTGAATTTTGTTCGTTTTCATGTTAATTTAACCAACAAAACAAAATATCTAAATCTCATTTTATCGGATTTCTATAAACATTGAGAACCAAACGGCCCAAAAAGATAGATGGTCATATATATATAAAAATTCATAAACATTGATGTCTCGAATTGGGGATCAACAAGAAGAGGTATCCCATTAGCAGATTTGTATGTGCTTTGATGTTTTCAAATCTGTTTACATTGCACATGATCATCTTAGTTAATCATGTCAGCATGAATCTCCAAAAAAAATTATTACAAATCTAAAGGCCAAAGTCAACATTAGTTTCCCCATATTAATGTCTAGCAATTTGTATAATTGAAATATCTGATGTGCATCCTCATCATCTGAATCATGTACGTGATTAATTAATCAACCTAACTAAAGAACCTAATAATCAATCTAACAACATGATAATGACAATTGGCATATTCAAAGGAAGATATTGAGAGATATAATAAGTGAATAAAACATGTCATGCGATAAAATCTTTAGGTTAATATATCATTACTCAGTCATTATAATTAACCAATCATATTACACATAGGTCTACTCTTACCTTTCTATGACGTATTCAAAGTGTACCATACCTTTTTTTATTGAGTAAAGGGTTAGTTAACCCGGATGGTTTAATTTTTTGAACGGTAAACTTTTATTGATATAAAAATAACATTTCCAGCAAGACACCGAATATGAAAAATTACAACAATTATTGTTGTAATTCTTATTACTTTCAATATTTGGTGTCTTGTCGAAAATGTTATTTTTATATCACTAAAAGTTTGCCGTTCAAAAAAAAATCAAAAACCAGGCGATATAGTTAATTGCTATATCGACTAAATAATGTACATGCAAGTTGCAACAACCAAAACCCACCGAAGAAAACATGTCATCCCTATCTCTAATTAAACGCCAACACAAGATACGACTAGACAGAGATAACTAAATCAAGCATCTATGTTGTAGCCGTACGACGAGAACAAGGATCTTCCAGGCAACAAGTGCCTTTTCAACTCGGCTTGTCTTCTTAAACTTGAAGGCGAGAAGCTTCAAATGAACATTAGAGAACACAACTTTAATCAATTGGTATTTCATTCTTTTCTTCTGGTGAAATGATCTTAAGTTGCATTCCTACCAAATAAAGTGAACCGTAGCTGCCAAAATCAGTTTCTTAGAAACACTTTGGAACGACCTCTTCTTAGCAAATGTCTTAATCTTACTCATCGATAAGGAATCGACGATTAACGCTTTTTTGGTATTGAGAATTCAAGTACTTTTGACAAGTCGGGGAAAAAAACTCATTGAGTTATAATATATAAACAACTTTAAATATAGGGATATGGGATGTATTTTGACACTCCCCCGTCCTCGTGATAAAAATGGATATGGGATGTATTTTGACAAAAATTTCTATTATTTAAAACGTAAATCAATTTTACATCAATGCTAAGAAAGAATATAGCATACCATGTGGCATGTGCTTACAAAGTGATGTTTGTTAATTGATGGATTTACCAAGACCGTGCACTATTATAAAATTTGTGTATTGTGATGTATTTATAGAAAATGGTGATACATATATCACTTCCCATAACTTATATGATTATGCGTTTGTACTTTTACAAGATTTTAGTTCTAATCGGGCGCTTTTCTTTGTAAACATAATGAATAGAGTTTAACTATATTAACCGAAATGATAGAATATGATAGAGTGTTATTTTCTGCCCCTGTCAAATAAAGTAAAGGGAGAAGGGAGAGTCTTTCTCCAAAGAGTATTATCACGTAGAAATTTTACATACAAATTCTCAACTAAACCGAACATTTTTGTGTATTTTGCTTACAACTTGTTTCCAAGATTTGGGGGAAAAAAAGCAAATAAAGAGAAGAACCTTCACTAATAGGCTCCAATTTTCTTTTGGGTTCAGAAACAACATGTGTATGCACATTGAAGTTGATTCTTATAAATGTAGTCATTAACTTTTGAAAACCTATTATCCTGTCATTCGATGTTCATAAGGGCTTGATTTCATTTAACTTTAGTGTTTCAATCATACTATTGCCACATGTTATACAACATCCACAAATAATAAAAAGAGGTTGTTCTCATCGCTTTAGATAAGCCCAAAAGTGTATATGATCGATATAAACATGAATGCTTGGTTGTCAAAATCGGTTGCCAGTTGGCGATATACTGGGTTGTCCCTTTATTTTGGCTGGAGGTGGGTAAAGGGTAATCAACTAACTATTGTGAATGCCTCTAGGAGCGATGACACTAGAATCCTGAAATGGTTGCGACTTACCTAGACGTTATCATTAAGGGGCGGAACATGACCAATATGTTTTGGGAGGCCAAGTCAGAACGTGACCAATATGTTTGAGGGACCAAGTTCAATCAATATGTCTTACATAACTCTTGGTATCTATATAAACAAAAAATTTATCAAGTGGATGGAGATTAAGGGTTAGCATACACAGTAGTTAACAAACACTAAAGTCTAACTCACCAAAAGACATTTAACATATGGAATAAGAGATAAAAGAGACATACCCTCGTGAAGTTGAACAACTATCACCATAATTCAACACGAGTACTCTGTCGATTTCATGTTTGCCTTGTTTCCTTTTGGAATCTACTTATATCTCACAAAACATTGGCTCATAGTGTTTGGATATTTCTAGTTGTGGGTTGCAGATAGCACATTGTAGGCCAAGTTCGATAAGGAAACATTCCTCTGTTTGGATGATACAGGTTTTGCCTGTAATACAATTGTCTTCTTGGGCACAATCTCGATAGATTAAACATACTCAGTAATATACATTAAATCAATAGAACATTTTATAAGCAAATACAATTTTCTCAGGCATGGTAGATAAAACCAGTTTCTCTTGGAATCCTGAATATGCCAATAATTGTGCAACACCAACCTTTAGCCACAGACTCAATATCTAACCAAGCGTTCCACAAAACAGGCGTTTGCATAGCGCACAAGAACATTGTACAGTGCGCATGTGCAGGCCCTGAGAAAATTCTTTTGTGATGGACTGATGGTTTCTACAACAATAAAGAAGTAAAACAAAACTATTTGTAATGGTACGTAGAAATTTAAATTATAATTTTTGTATTAATCGTGCAAGTCATCCACAACACAAGAAGAGATCAAGATCAAGCTCAAACTATGTCAAGTGAAAGTCATATCATTTACTAACCCGCATTTACTACAATATCGCACTTGTCTACATTTTCTGATCAGTTTACTATGAGATATATCAACATCAAGAAGGAAAAAAAGGGCATGGAGATGATACAAAGCATTAATACGAAACTATCTAAAAACCCCCCAACAAAACAAAAACATGCTGTAAAATCTAGGCTATCTCAGTGTCACTGTCATGATTCACTTGTTGTACTTCGTAATTCACCATTCAACTCGCTTTTTGGGATCTCACCTGAATCAGCAATAATCACCTTTTTACGGGGTTTCCCGCTGTAAGTACCTGCCATGCCTTCTACTGCATACACATTATCCATCCCTTCAATAACCTTGCCAAACACAACATGTTGACCATCTAACCTGAAAAATCAGGGTCGTCTAATGTGAAATTTGACCAGCATTTAAAGGATAGTTTTTCATAGATATAAGACGTAGATCACTGTCCTAAAATAGTGGTAAAATATCCTTTATTAAAGGATTTTCAAGTTCCGGTGACCTCTTTGCCTATCCATAAGTGCACTGCTACAAGCTAAGAAGCTTACCAGTAGGCCTTAACTGTGGTGATGAAGAATTGTGAACCATTGGAATCTGGTCCTGTATTAACCATGGCCACCATACCTGCAAACATATAGCATTTTAGCAGAACATTACATATGTTATCTAACAATTAAGAATAGTTCTTCCCCGTGGATTATTAATGTAGAGAAGAAAGTCAAAAACCTGGGTGTGATTGCTTGATTTTGAAATTTTCATCACGGAATGTGCCACCGTATATAGATTCATTTCCCCTCCCATCACGATAGACAATATCTCCACCTTGAATCATGAAGCCAGGAATAATACGATGGAATGGTGTTCCTTTATAGTGTAGCGGTTTACCACTAGAACATTTTCCCAATTCTCCTGCAAGTCATGCAGTTTTTAGTGTTTGGTAAAAGATATACTCCTATATGATATACCATTTTCGAATAATTTATGTCGACATATGAGATTTGGAACACCAATTGCTATAAGAAAATCTCATATTGAATAACTAACTTAACTACCCCTGATGTTTATCAACTGAATGCAACAATCACTATGAAAACCATATCAATGAAATTCCCCAAATTCAAAGATAGTTTTAAAATCTGTATATGATGATGGAAGCTTAATTACCTGTACACAGAGCACGGAAATTTTCTGCAAAGATGAAAACAATGAAGATTAGTTTATGATAGATAATCATCTCATAATGTTTTTCTAACTTTCTCACTATATGTACGCCAGATGATTTAATACTTATAGCAAATTCATGAAGTCCCAATAATCTTTTGGAGTAGTTCAGTAAGGGTAAAATGATGGATCAATAAGCTTACTTAGAGGGTGCTGAGATTGCATGTTTTGAAAAGCTTATTAGCTTACTTAAATTCTTACAACACAATAAACACATTATACAGTGTTTTGTTGAAGACAAGTACTTATTTACATAGTTTGTGATGATACAAGCACATTTCTATGACCACTGAAGATGTTAATTAAAAGGTCTTAAAAACAAGCATAAGCTGAAACTACGCCACAAACACCCTCTTAAATACACGATTAACATTTCAAATATTCAAAGAGATGTTTAAAAGCTCACCAACAGTTTTTGGCACCACTTCACCATACAATCCAATAACGATTCTTCCTGAAGTAAAACTACATAAGGTTATAACCAAACAAAAATATCCAGATACTCTCTAAATTGTTATAAAGCAGTTACAAGTTAATATGTCATTTGCTAGCTTAATTTGAAAGTGTCGAAAATTTCCCAACAATATAGCAACTAAATTCCATCATATATTTAAAACGATCTTCGTTACGGAGTAGTAGTATTAGTTTACATGCTACAGAACAAAACCAGATACCAAGTGTGAAATATCCTGTATACATTTAATTACCAATTAATTTGCAAAAGGTTGTTCCTTCAACTCTTAACATTCCTATCACAAACAAGCAGGCATGGTAAATGGGCAGATAGGGTAACAGAGTGAAACGGGTTCAGCTCAAAACAAATAAGTTTTTTGTACAGGTCGGCTCATTTCCCTAAGACACTTCAATGTCCATATAAACATTTTTTGATAAAAAACAAATTTAAAGAATGCAATGATTGAAGTGGTTTCATCACTTCAGGCATTCAAAATACATTTCGGATACTTCAACTGTTTCATCTATCAAACAGATTTCATACATTTCCCTTTAGGCTAGAATTTTTAAACCCATTTACCCTGAAAGATATACAACCCCAACTTGGCCCATTAATAACAAATAGGTAGACGGTCTCACCACTTATTAATAATTCAAAACACATGAAATGTAGACGTGAAGGTTGATACCTAAACGTTGCTTATCAATATCAACATCCAGGAATACTCTGTGAGTAATTTTGTACACCGCCTCCACTGCATATTCCTCCTAAAATTTAGGTTAAGGGTAACAGAATATTAATAGCTTTTACGAAAAACTGAAAAGAACTTCAGTACTCGCATATAAAAATTTTGTGAGAGCAAGAAAAGTAATGGGTGATAACATAGTACTTAACTACTTATGGGCAATGTCTTGCAGATTTACGTAACTTGACAACTGAAACACAAATAATTATGGGCTGTCGTTTCTAGTATCAATCAGACTATCCCAGGACATTGAGACCAAACAGTCTCATTTATATTTTAAACTTCAAACCAAACTTTCCAAGCACCTTAAGACCAAAACTATAAACGATAAACGAAAAGGTTTAAATAGCGCTTCTTTAATTGTGTGAAACGATCACCCATAGGCAAGATGCCTTAACATGTACAGTGCTCAAGATATTGCTGTGTTAATCTAGTGCCAACACATAGAAACCTAGTTCCTTTTATTTAAATCTTTTCATTTATTATAATCTGTCCTGCATCAGAAGAAGTTTTGTCACGAGAACCTTGAGGAAAAGAAAAAGAAAACAAAAACATTGTGCCGAGAAAATTAACATAAACTTTCTAATAGGGTTTTTTTTTTTTTTTTTTTTTTTTGAGGAGACTTAATCACATTTCTACAGTTTTACATAATCGAAACACCCAACAAAAGGCAACAATTATGTCACATAATCAAAAGGGAACCATTGTGACATGTATACTCAGAGCATCATGAAGAAAACAGCAAACAAAACTAGTGAATGTTCGTACTATAAAATTAAATAATAAAGCTAAAAATGAACAATATTCCGAGTGCCAAAAAAGATAACGATAAAAGTTCATTACGCCAATTTGAGGTATCTAACGATAAATGTACAATTGCCTAGAAATCAGCCTAAACTTCAATTTCCTCACATTTAGGGATAACATAGACTAAAATCATACAGCATTACATACATCACAGTGGAAAAAAAAACGATACGTTTGTAAAAAGAATTTCGGCCATGATCATACGAAAAACACAAATCTACAAGTTGAATGTAGTTTTTAACTATCTTGGTTTTGCTATAAAAAGAGATTAACTACGCAGTGTCTTGCCCGTTTGCCTTCTATTTCCATATACAATTTTCATTATTAGATATATATATATATTTTAATCAGTCAATCCACATTGGAGTTAATTAATAATAAGCTACTAAAAGAAACAACTTCCATATCAAAAAGAAACAGATCCAAAAACAAAATGAAATTCCAACTATCAAAATCAATAATAATTATATATGTATATAAAAAAAATATAAATAGAGTTGATACCTGATAAGAGAAGGAAGAGAAGTTACAGAAGAGGAAAACAAGTGTAGTAGTGATCAACAAAAATAAGAGTAATACAAATCTTGGCCGCAACAATACATTCCTATCCATCTCATCTGATTCTCTTTATACATTCATTCAAATAATTGATTTATTGATTGTCGTTTTGTGTATAAATGCCTGCTTCTTGATATTATTATTTGTATGTATGTGTGGAATTATACATATACAGTTATACACACATACACCAGGTGTTTGACTATATGTCAATGTGAGGTGAGATAAAGACGGATACTGTTACCATTTGCGTATGTGTCTCTTTGGGGGTAACAGTTTCAGGCCCAATCATTTAAGGGCTTAACTATCCTGATAAAACTTTATACCTTTTTGGGCTTAGTTAACATCTCATGTAACTTTAGGCCCAATACCCATATGGTAAGAATAAGTGGATAACGAGATTATTTCTCGCGTGGTTAAACATATTAAATTTTTGTTATAACTTATATTGAATTAATAATTATTAAATTATGCACGTCAAGATTTGATGATACAATTATTTCAAAAAATGTTTTTTGTCAGAAATTATTAATAGGATATACATGTTAATAATAGCTTTTATAAATCAATAATGTAACATCATGATAAATGTAGATGTTAGTTGCTAAAAGATTTTATATATTAAAGATAACTAAATGTTAAATTTATGTAATATCATAGTTTAGCAAATATAGATAAACGATGTTAAAAATAGCGATATTATCATTTTTAAAATAATTTATTTTTGTATTATTCTAAACACAATATACATACTAATATATTTTATTTAAATATCAAAAAATACTAATGATGCAAAACTAAATATTTATAACCAAATCCCACTCATTTAACCTTTTTTTATATTTATTACGTCAAATGATTAAAATCTTATATAATGTCATAGTTTGATAACAAAGTACGACATAAAACAAAAGAAAGTATTATAAATAAATGAAAATAAAAAACTGATTTAAAGTTTAATAGTATAAAATGTAATTATTTTTCATATTTATATCATTAAAATAATTACTTTTCATAGTAATAAAATGTAGAAATTAGTTTCTATAATTAATAACTTGTCTATACTTTCACATTAAAGCAAATCACCCCCGTCCCATTTAACTTTCTACATTTGAAATATCTAATTTACCCTTTTAATTTACACTACTTTCACATACCTTATTCTTGAAATTTCAAAATTACCTTTAAAAAAAACCCCACACCTACCTAAAAACCCCATTGTGATAAAAACCTCATTCAATTCTAAAATTATTATTGAAGGTATTGTCACGGATAAAAAAAAATATCTTAATTGTCATATATTATACCATGAAATATATAAACAATAATTACCTTTTTATAACTGACAAAATTACTAACCAATTATGTCCCTTTTTATATTCATATTAAATTTTAATTTTTGACTATTTATTTTTTTTCAATTGCCCTGACTTCCCCCTCTACAATTGTATGTATTGTATGTTTCATACAATTGTAAGTGGTTATTTTTCAGGCTTAGTTTTTCCACTTCATTATTTCTTGCACCTAATCCGTGACTTATTTTTAGAATGATAGATACAGTTAGATGTTGCATTGATACATCTCATGAAAGTAACCTGAACGCTATAAACCGTTACGGCATCTGACGCACTATAAACTATCGCTGCTGCAACGCGGTAGCACCACTCTTATTAAATTAGAATTAAAAATACAAAAGTTTAAAAACGATACATGACATCAGCATTTTGATCTAATATCTATAATTAAATATTAAGCTTTAGCCAATGCAAACCAAACGACAGCTTGTATAAATGGTCAATTTTTTCTTAAAAACAATAAACTTATACAGCGTTATTATTTATTAGTTTTATTAATTTCAATGAAAATGAAAAAAACACAACAAAATTCAATTAGCTTTTATTAATTCTCAAACAATTGCGTATGTGTCTCTTTGGGGGTAACAGTTTCAGGCCCAGTCATTAAGGGCTTAATTATCCTGATAAAACTTTATACCTTTTTGAGCTTTGTTAACATCTCATGTTGTTTAGGCCCAATACCCATATTTATTACGTTAAATAATTAAAAACCTTTTTTATATTTATAATAACCAATTCTCACTCATTTAACCTTTTTTATATTTATTACGTGAAATGATTAAAAGCCTAAATAATTTCATAATTTTATAATAAAGTACGACATAAAACAAAAGAAAATATTATAAAGAAATGAAAATAAAAAAGTGATTTAAAGTTTAATAGTATAAATTGTAATCACATAAGGTCCTTTATGGAATATAATATCCAAAAGCTAGAAGCTGTATTCAAACGCTACATAAGGTGCTGCATGCTGTTTCTCAAATTTAAAAAGCTTGAAGCTCTTTTAAACAAACGAGAACAAGTACCTGTGCGTTGCGGCGGTGAGATGGTGAGGGTGATAGGTCATAGAATGTGATAGGTTATAGGAGGTGATATGTCATAGAGTGTCATAGCCAAATGCCTTAACCGTACGGGCTCCGCCCTCGGATTTAAAAATTCATCGAAAATATATCGAATGACATCTCTAATGAAAGAACATGAAATTTTAAGAACACCCATATAATTTTTATAATTTATTGATGTACGGTTATTGAGATAAAAGATTTTGAATAAATTAGAAAACTAAAATGATTTATGAAGGAGAGAGAAAAATAATCATTGGTTGATATTTGAGGAGAGAGAAAAGTATTATAGTTATTTTAGGTAAATATAGAATAGATAGGATGAGCATTTTAGAAAAGTACTTAAAATCAATATTGAAAATTTAAGTTCAATGTTGAAAATTTAAAGGCTTTTTGCTTTGTAATATAGTATAGAAGTATAGATATAGATGAAGCTTTTTATTATTTAGAAGCTTTTTTTTTAAAAGCTAAAAGTTTGAAACTCCTAAAAGCTTACTGTTAAATATACCCAAACTAAGAATAAAGCTATTAAGAGAAATCCGTCAACATTTTCGTGATCCGAATCCGAACCCGGATATACATTAGATCAATAGCACACATTGTAGTTTTAAGACTTCAATGATTTTAATAAGCAATCAAAATCAAATGGATTTATATAGCCTAGATACAACTTCTACCAAGTAATGGCTCTACCAAAAATAAAAGAAAACAACTCGAAACAAAATGGAATTAATCAAGGGTTCTCCATCTAAGCTTAGATGGAGAACTCCTCACATACAAATATTTTAATATTTGTTTGAATTTTTAATAAATACATGGCCCCCCATGATTTTTATGATTGTAAAAACCAAATGTGAGGGGTTCCTCATCTAAGCTTAGATGGGGGATAACCCCATACTCACTTCCCCCCTCATATATATATATATAAGAACATTTTTTTTTGCGAAAACCCTTGAAAACTTTTCAAATCAAGCCCAACCGATGATTGTTCTTTATATGAAAATTGTTTTTTGACTATTTTCTGAATAACTTATGTGTAATTTTGAAGTTTATAATTGTGTGGAGACATTGATTATCATCCGTTATACAATTATGTGGAGATTTGGATTCTTGATCACATGTGCACGAATATTGCTATGTCACATGTATGCAAGTCGATCACATGTAATCATAGCAATATTCGTGCACATGTGATCAAGAATCCAAATCTCCACATAATTGTATAACGGATGATAATTCATGCCTCCACACAATTATAAACTTCAAAATTACACATAAGTTATTCAAAAAACAATTTTCATGTAAAGAATAATCATCGATTGGGCTTGATTTGAAAAGTTCTCAAAGGTTCCCGCAAAAAAAAGGTTCTCAAAATAACTTTTCACTATAACACTCCGGTGAGAACACTGTTAAAATAAGAACGATGAAAACACTTAAAACCATCATTTTGATGCATTAAAAGTCCATAAAAGTAACAAAGTGCATAACTAATTATCATTATTTACGTGTTTAACAACACATTGATTCGTCAAAATCGAAAAATCACGTTTTTTGTTTTGTGCATCCATCTTGAATGCATATTAATCAAAATGATGCATCCAACAAAAAACGTGATTTTTTCGATTTTGACGGATTAATGTGTTGTTAAACACTTAAATAATGATAATTAGTTATGCACTATGTCAGTTTTATGGACTTTTAATGCATCAAAATGTAGTTTTTAAGTGTTCTCATTTGTTCTTATTTTAATTTAGTTCTCATTTGATAACCACCATCTACCAATAAACTAAAACAGGATTGACATATTCTTAAAACGACACGTGGCGAAATCCTTGTTCGACATGTGTCCTTTTAGTTTATTTATTTTGTTAAATTAGCTTTTTTTTAGTTGTATATAAATTCAATTTCCTTTTTAGACTTAGAATTAAACTTTAATTCTTGCCCTATTAATACAAAAGACATTACAACCTAATTTGATTGATCGTATTCTCACTAATAAATTTTCTCTTTTTTTTTTCTCAATTCTTCAACTCTTGTTACTTATATTAATTATAATAAGTTATTAACGTAAAGACTTCAAAAAGTTGAGTTTACAATCCGAAATCACAAGGCTATTTGTCATCATCCACTATGTTTTTAACTTCCGATTTTGATGTGTTTTTAAAAATTTAAGGTAAATCTAAAAATCTAACTAAACATATATTATATATATCATTACTGTTTATTATAATTTAGCATCGATTATCGATTTGCCTTAACCACGATTTATTTCATACTAACGAATCATGTATAAAGCATATTCGAGTTTTTTTATGAATCAATCTATATAGTTACCGTACATCGTACGGATATTAAGACTAGTATATATATATATATATATACATATTCCCAATTTACCAATAACATAAAGTAACACAATAATTCTAAACCTAAAACTTCTACTTTCTTATCGCAAACGTTTAACCATTTCTGGTTAAATCCTACCACATTAACATCGCACAAAAAGGGAGAGTAAGACCATTTGATTATGATCAAAGCATAATATATAAATAGGCTTAAGTATCGCTTTTATGTTAAATCACAAACATTTATAACACACCTGTTGTAGATCGATTTGATAGCCAAACTATCTAAACCAAACCATCCATGTTGTATCGTTACGTTGATCAATTAAAAACTCAACAAAAACAATTTAAAAAGCATGGCTCAAATATAATGTACACGTACAAATACAAAAGCAATTAAAGACAAAAAAAAAGTATACATTTTGGTTTCTCTGTACGGGTAATCAAACATGTTTTTCAAAAAACATTAATTTTAATTAATATAACGAAATAAATGAATTCGATTAAATTTGGATCTTGAGGATTCAAATTTTAATCCATGGGTTTAGAAAAGTGGAAAAAAAAATGGTAAATTTTGATTTTGTAAAATGATTAGCTCAGAATTTCATAATTTATAGCAATGTTGTTTAAAGACTAAATTTTAGTGAAGAAGTCGACGATGATATTTATGTGCCCCTTCGTTTACAGAAAGAACAAGTGATACTAGCAATTTAAAAACGATATGATAAAGTCACAATCTTGAAAGTATGCTACCTTTAAATATTTTGTTATTATTATTGTAATGAAACGATTTATAGCATGTGTTTGGTGTATAGGTATTTCAAGACTCGTGGTTTATGTGCATTGATATTTTAATTTTATGTTAATTGTTACAAGATTGGTCTTAGTAGTTTGTTATCTTTGCAAGAGAGTTTTTTTTAAATTCACTAACAATGGAGATTCTTAAATTTAGTTTTCTTTTTTCTTTTTTTTAAAATTTTTTTTTATTTTTATCCTTAATCCAAAATTAACTGATAGTAGGGATCATTGTCTTCATACAAGATTGGTCACTGTAGGCCATGGGCACTTAATGATCTTTTGTAACAACTTTGGAGCAAGAATGCATAATAAAATTTTAATTTAAAAACTAGGGTTAATATCACAAATGGCCCTTGTGGTTGTCGAAATTAGCGTTTTGTACCCTGTGGTCGATTAATGCTTCTAGATGCCCCTATCGTTTCAATTTTGATCACCAGAAGCCCCTGGCTCAAACGTCCGTCCATGAGGAGCTGTTAAAGCCCTCACGTGCTACCCACGTGAGGGTATTTTCGTCCGTCTGCTTATTATAGACTATAAAAACACTTTATTACCCCTTTTTACTATAACCCAATCGATCAAAACATACACACATCATATTCCCCTTTTTTTCTCTCTTTGCTTCCTCTTTTCCCATTTAGGGTTCATACAATTTCCAGATACAACTCATGGTTTTAAGATGCCATTGCGGAAATCCAACAGTAGTTCAAACTTCATGGACACCTCACAACCCAGGTCGAAGATTCTATGGCTGTGCAAGCAAGGTAAGTAATCGTGGTTACCTCAGGTGGGTTGATCCACCCATGTGTCAAAGATCCATGGACATAATTCCTGGTTTACTAAGAACTAAAAACAATCTTGAAGCTACATTGCGTGGAAGAGAACAACAAAATTGGAGAATGAAGATGTATTTAATTTGTAGTTGGTTATTTTTTTTTGTAATTTTCTTTTGTTCTTAAAGTAGTTGGTTGTTGGTTGTTGTAATGAAGGTAATCTGACATTTTGATGTACTTGGTTCCAATGTTAATGCAATTCCTGGATTGGGTTCTTTGTTTTTGTTGAATATCTTTTTTTGGTTATTTTGTGACAATAAACAATCAGATACATTAAACAAGATTTTGTGTCAAATTTTGTTTATTTTGTGACAATAACTAAGCAGACCAAAATGTGATACCCAATAAACAAAAAAACAAGCAGATAACAATGTGACAACAATAAACAAACAAACTAGCAGACATAACAATTTCCCTGAAAATTTGCTTGTATCAAGCATGACATACCAAAAGCATAGTTCAAATACCAAAAGCATGATTCAAGTTATAGTACCAACAGACATAACAAATACATTATACCAAAAGACATAGTTCAAATACCAACCCTTGAGATCTAAATTAAACCAAGCCTACTTGTTTTTAATTCCACCAAACCTCTTAACAGCAAGCTTGGGACTTTTGTTTAATCTTTGCCTTCCACCAGTTGGACTTGCACAAACAAAAGCTTGACTTGAAAAAACATTGTATTGACATGCAGAATCATTAGGTTGACTTGCAGAAACATTAGGTTGCCTTGAAGAAACATTAGGTTGACTTGCAGAAACATTAGGTTGAAATGCAGAAACATTAGGTTGCCTTGAAGAAACATTAGGTTGACTTGCAGAAACATTAGGTTGAAATGCAGAAACATTAGGTTGCCTTGAAGAAACATTAGGTTGACTTGATGAGACACTGGCTTGATCTTGACCACCTGCTTGAGTAGCACTACAACAAAAATACATACCAGCTTAATACTTAATCCAATTCATGAAAAACAAATACAAAATAGTAAGAAATTTACCTTTGCTTCTTCTGTTTTTTTTGCTTGTTCTGTTGACTGGAAGTAGATGGCATTTGGCCTTTGCAGCTTTTTAAATTGTGGCCTTTCTGCTTACATTTTGAGCATGTAACAGTCTTCCCAACCCTAGATAACTCACATGGGTAGATGCCATTATTTCCATCTACACCCACTGCAGTGAGAACTTGATCAGGATAAGGTCCTTTCATAAATGCTCCATCTAACCCTAATAAATCCCTACCACCAACTTTCAAACCCTTCTTTAATGCCCCTATGCATATGTATATTCTTCTAAAAATCCTTGTATCAGATTCAGGATTCATAGGAGGCTGAACATCAATCCTGACAGTGGTTTCTGGATTTCTAGCCTGTAGATCTAGCAAATAACTCCTTAGATTAGCATACTGTTCCTCAAAATCACCTCTCAGCTTTGTCATTGCTTTTTGTTTTGCTCTGTAGACCACCTGTTTATCAAATCCTAACCTAAAGTGTCTCTGAAGTTGTTCTTGCAATGTCTTCCCACTAACCTCTGGATCTGCACAAACAGTGTCTCCAATGTGCTCAGAGAGAAAGGTGTTGCTTGCCCATTTGAGATGTCTTGTTGGAAGACACTTATGTATATCCTTGTGAGTTTTTACATAGAAATGCTCATCTTAGTCTGTTTTAGAAATAAATAAAACCCAAGGGCAAGTGGGTGGATCTGCAATTACTTTCTTACCCTTATCTCCTTTATGACCATCTTTTGAAGATTCCTTGTTAATTGTTTTTTCTGTCATGTATTCAGAAACCTTCCCACCACAAACCACTCTAATTCTTTTTGGTTCATTTCTTACATATTTAAGTTCCCTCCTTGTTTCAATTGCATGAGTTTTTATTAAAGACTTTATTTGTTTTGGACACAAGAACTTCTGACCAAGGTAAAAAGGACTCCTTTCCACCTTTCCATCTGCATTCAGCTTCCTCAATTTTGCCCTTCTACTATTGCCATCCTCATCTGATCCAGGACCACTATCATACTGATCAAAGTCAATACCAACTACTTCTTCAGTGATTTCTAAGTTTCCAACTCCTGATTGAACACCTTTCTGAATCCAATAATCATCCCTTTCAAAGTGTTCTTGCATATGGCTCATGTCTACTTCAACATCATTTATCCTGTCACTTTGATCCAAATTATTCTGAAAACAGTCTGCATTTTCTCTTACACTAGGACCTTTTTCATATGTCACATTAGCAGTTCCCTTTTCACCTTGTACCTCCACATTTTCAGCAGTTGGAACCTCACCAGTTGGAACCTCACCACTTGTAACCTCACCACTTGGAACCTCATCATGTATCTTGTCACATTGATCCACATTGAACTCAAATGGATCAAAGTTATCATAGCTTTCTTCGCTAGGTCCTTCTAATAACAACCTTGTAAAACTCTTTGGTTTTACCACTTTTTGAACATTAACTGTATCATCTACTATCTCTTCAATGACCACACTACTTGAACCATAATACTCTCCTATAGTAGACTTTAAATGCTCAATGTAAACCTCAAACATGTCATACTTGCCAACATAAGATATCATTTTTATCACATCTTGGTCATTAGCAAATGGTAACAGTCCAATATCTAAATTATCTGTATCAGGTTTTAGGAAGTGATAGTACATGATCATTTCCTTATAACCTAATTTCTTAACATAGCTGTTAAATTCATGGATTGAAAACTTGTCACTATCAATATAATCAACTATTACCTCTTGGCCATGGTAATACTCCCTATCTGGAAATCCCAAAAATTATCCACCATGATGATACCGGATAGAGAATAAGTTTCCAACTTTTTCTGAATAACAAGTAAATAAAATGTCTAAGTATACAAGTTTACGAAAAATATGTGGTAATTATTAATTTATTCAAATTATTTTATGTAAATAAAAGCACATAAAATATAGGGTAAACTTACTATAATGGAGCTTCCTCACCCTGCTATCTTCTTCATCGAACTGTGGAGACCTAAAAATGGGATCTCTCTGATCATCAAGGACTGTATAATCGAACATTACCATTGTTAAAACACATAAACTAGCTTTAATAAAAGGGAAGATAAAAGGGAAGACCAAAGGGGGGTTTTGGGAGGTGTGTGTGTATATTTGATCGTTTAGGTTAGAAGAGAAAAGGGGAAATAAAGTGTTTTTATAGATATATAATAAGCAGACGGATGAAAATACCCTCACGTGGGTAGCACGTGAGGGCTTTAACGGCTCCTCATGGACGGACGTTTGAGTCAGGGGCTTCTAGTGATCAAAAATGAAAGGATAGGGGCATCTAGAAGCATTAATCGACCACAGGGTGCAAAATGCTAATTTCGACAACCACAAGGGCCATTTGTGATATTAACCCTAAAAACTATCATTGCTAGTGAATTTGAAAAGAAGCCCTCATTGAATAAGAAATTAAACTAGTAATTATACTCCCCACACATTACAACGGAACATGTTTTTACACGATAAATATTTTAGAGAGAACCTCTCATATATACCACTTGCTAAGTATCAAAATATCATATTTACCAAACTTGTTCATAATATCAGATATACCCACCTTA
This sequence comes from Erigeron canadensis, assembly GCF_010389155.1. NCBI lineage: Eukaryota > Viridiplantae > Streptophyta > Magnoliopsida > Asterales > Asteraceae > Erigeron > Erigeron canadensis. The sequence continues at coordinate 8,281,161 of NC_057761.1, forward strand.
AACCTAAAATTATGTCATATATATCTAGGGCTATAAACGAACCGAACGAACACGAACGAGACCTTGTTCATGTTCGTTCGTTTAACTTAACGAACGGTTCACGAACAGATAAACGAACAAAATGACTTGTTCATCTTCGTTCGTTTATGTTCATGAACGACTGTTCACGAACACAAATGAACGAACACTAATGAATGAACACAAACAAACGAAATATTTATAAATTAAGTATTTTTATTTAAATTTTTTCTTAAATAGTTAGGTATTTATAATATATTGATTATATATAAAACTAATATTTATATATGTAAATGAACATAACGAACAAATGTTCACGAACATAAACAAACTATTGTTCACGAACGACGGTTCATGAACATAAATGAACGGACTTTCACGAACAGATTATCGAATGTTCACGAACGTAAATGAAAGAACGAGAGCTTTGTTCATGTTCGTTCATTTAACTAAACGAACGAACACGAACGAACTTCCCGCCGAACGGTTCATGAACTGTTCAGTTCGTTTACAGCTCTATATATATCCAAATAATAATATTAATTCTAGTTATTAATTAATATTCTGGAAATCATAATAATAATAATAATCATTTAATTAGTTATTGACTATTATATCCTTCTTCTCCTATATTAAAAATCCTTAATTTATGTGATTACATTTCTTCATTGTCCAACTTTACAAACATATTATAAAACATAAACATTGTATTGAAAAAATTTTATTGAGAGATTGTCTCAACATAGGACTAATGGACAATGGATTGAAATAGAATGACATGGACCACAACTATTTAAAAAAATATTAAAAAATAAAAAAACGAATTATATACAATTCATTGAATTCACAAAGTGTAAGTACCTCTTTGTTTTGGACATTCTTTTACTTGTAATTTTGTTTATTTAAAACTAATTCAAGAAGATATAAAATTACGTGTTACAGTATAATTTGAGAATGATTTATAAACAAATAATAATAACAAGGCAAAAGTAGATTAATTAATTATTGTTATGACTTGTTGAAAAATTATTATCTCGATATATATGATATATTTTCAGTTCAATGTTGGTAAATATGATATTGTGAACTTAAGCTGATATTTTGATGTTTATGGGGATACATATGATAACCTGTTAACCTATTTGGAACTACTATAGTAAAATCATTTATATAGTTTCCTTATTATCTATATGTATATACTTTTTGTATTATCTATTATTCCGTCTAAGGGACGAGAATAACCTAATTGTTTTATACAAATGTATACTTCATATCCCCTAAATCATATGAAATACAATGCTCATACAACAACGGTTCGAAATTTCTAGCTAACCGAACCAAACTGAAATGTTTACGGCCCTAATATATAGACCGGTGATTTACCTTTAACCTTTCATCTTAAATTTATCATCCCAAAACTCGACTAGAACATAAAAAATTTTCTTGTGTTCTTTGCCGTACGTTGTTTTATCTAATGATATTGTAATACTAAATTAAACTAAAAAAATACCGATTCATTTCAAACTCTGAACAACGTACATGGTTTATCATATGGATGATGATGATCATAACCATTTTTCTATTGCCATTTTTTTTTCTAAAACCTTGAGAGGCGAAAACCATTAACAAGACAAACTCACAAAGCACATTGCACATGTTATATGATATTTGTATGTTTTATTGTAAAAGTTAATAATGGTAGGTGGGGTTTATGGTATTGTGGGGTAAGATGCCTTTTCTGTTTTCACAATTTTTGTTTGGTTTTGAACTTTTGGTTGTAATGAAAAAGAGCACAAAATGGAATTTGTATCTTTGAAAGGGATATTCTTCCGGAAACAAAGAGGAGACAGGCTGTGAATTGAAATTTTAAAAGTGAACATCTTGGCGTGATTAATCTATCACACAAGTGGATTTGTGATAAGATCCGCTGCCTATTTGATCACTTGTTGTTCATATATGTACTCATATACATTTAAATTTGACTACTTCTACTCTTTGAGATGTGACATTGACATGTTGAAAGAATGAAAAGTTTGTACACCTCGTAGATTTTGAAATATTGTAACAAGGTAATGGACTTGTTCCCTTTAGATCAAGGCTTCTATTCGATCCTTTGGTAATCAATATTCACTAATCCATAGGTTTGCAAATTATTGAGGTTTTGGGGTATTGAGGTTCCGAGCCTAGTACCCGGTAGACGGTAGCACTGTTGGCCTGAGGACCCAACAAAGGAGTGTGACATCTTGAGTTATGTTATTTAAGTATGGATACATGAAAAGTGGGATGTAGAATTGATTTTAAGAATGAGGACACCCCGTCTTAACATGATTAATCACTTAACGTAAATAATCACTAAAATTCATTTCATCATTGTTAAGTGATCATAAAAATTTAAACGAACATATTTTTGACAGGAAAAAAAAAGAAAAAAAAAAGAAAGAAAGAAAACAAAATAGACAGCCTGTATATCCAAAAAAATAAAAAATAAAAACAAACAAAAAAAACACATGTTGCCGTACCTATTCGAAAGATGGAAAAGGACAACAATGAATTTTTATTAGGGATTGGCATCAGATGGAAGATGGACGCATTATGGATGTGGCACCACCACTCAACACCGCCGTCAACATACGAAAAATGAGTGGTGGCATGAAATGTGTGGTGTGACCACGTGGCCGACCATCCATTTTCTTCCAATCATTAACATGTGATTTGACTTTTTGTTTTGTTTTTAAGTTACTTTTTTAAAATATTAGTGAGTGGTGAAGTGAGTGGTCGGATGCCAACAAAATTTAGATGAGTGGTGAGTGAGTGGTAGAGTTGAGATGACATAAGGTGATTGGTTAGAAGTGAGTGGTGAAAAAGGAAGTAGGAAGTGGGTTGTTAACCCTCTTAATGATAAGTTGTGATGCCTATAAGGCTATTGCCACATAAAAAGAAAAAAAAGAAAAGAAAGTATTTATCATTTGCTATCCTATTTATAATCTTTATAAATATTCTTAAACTCAATTTACCTTTAAGCATAACTAGCACTGTAACCACGCAATGCGACATTCGTTGTGGCGGCAACGGTCTGGTGGTGAAGACGACTGTTGATGGTGGAGGCGGCGTCGAGTAGTGTAGATAATTGATGCAAATGTAATTGATGTAAAAGGTTAATGGAGATATATTGGACAAATGACTGATATCGTAATTTAATCATTAATGGTATTTTAGATAATTTCTCTATACCTTTTAAAGAGAGAGTTGTTTTTATTTATTCAATAGTATAAAAGTATAGATTATATATATAGGGGTATTACGAAATAAAGGGGAAAAGTAAGATTGACAAGACAGTTATCAAAGGCATTATTATGATAAGCTGTTGGAGTATTTGGAAGGCTAAAAACGAGATCAAGTTTTCAAGAACCAATCGTAATGTGACGAGAATAATTCAAGACATTAAATCTTACGGGTACTTGTGGTATAGGAATCGTTCAAAGAATAAAAGTATAACTTGGGAAGATTGGTGTAATTGTAAGTTTGTATAATTGTTGTATATTTACCGCAGGCGATTTGCCGGAGGTGCTGTGAATAAAAGTTTACTTTTAAAAAAAAAATGTATATAGGGGTATTTTGGGTGTAAAAAAATATTGAATTTCCTAAAATATGAGAGGTCAATATGCTTTATAAGGGGTTATAGATTTAAAGAATTTAATTCTAAATTGGAAAACTCGTGTGTTATTTGGAGGTTGCTTTGACGATTTTTCCCAACAAATCCAATATCCAGTGAACAATATCAGTATTATGCGGAATAGGGTCAACAAATAATAAAGATCAACTAACACGGATATATATATCAATTAGCAGTCTAGATTGTTTAGTCTTATATTTATCTTTACTTCTTTATAAAATATTTTGGATTTTATTTATGGTATGCCTTAAGATATTAAACATATATTTTTTTTTTTACCAAAAAGCCCCATTTAGCATATTTACTAGATTTTAGACCCTTGTCTAACACTGGACACAGGGTGTATAATATTATCAATATTAGATTTTTATACATTTAATTCACAAAAATTTATAATTTTGAAGATTTACGGTTCCAAGTGTTATACTTTACAATTTGTAGTAAAATAATCACAGGTTCGTCACTGCCATTATTAGCTGAGACATATTAATGAAATTGTTTGTCGTAGTCATTCCACAAGGCACATACTACAATAATTTCTCTATTATGGAATTTTTGAAACCAATTGTATTCATAATGTGATATTATTATGAAAGATAATTAAGAATTAAAATAAAAACATAATTGTGATCATGTACTTGACATTCATATATATGTATTTGATCATGATGCGGACCCATAACACAAATAGGTTTATTTTTAATCACCTGTCATATGATAATTAGATAACAATTAGAATTATTTTCATATTCTTAGGACTCTTGATTTGGGTGACAACCTTAAAAAATTAAATATAAATACTTTTTCTAACTTTTTAAAAAAATTTTAAAAAGTCGTCTCAAGTAAATGGGTAAAAATAAATATAAATTAAGTATTTAGGGTTAAAAAGTGTAAATTATTGATGGAAAACAAAAAAAATGTAAATTAATGAGACTTTTATACAAATTAATATAAATACTAATAATATATTTGGATAATAACTATTAAGATTTTTAATTTATAGTTAATATAAAGGATGACATAAACGAGAGTCAATTTGATGAAATTGAAATATTTGATTGGTTAATAAGTCATTAGTTCAACTGTCTTATAGTATATATTAAAATAAGATGTGTAACGACCAAACTCATTTTCATTAAACATCATTTATTTTTTAATTAGAGATGCGCTGCATGTTTTTATACATGCGCTGCATTTTTGTTCAGACATGAAACATCCGCCGCATGTATAAAAACATGCGCCACATATTTTGCTCAAAAGACACCCAAATTTTAGACCTCCAAAAATGCGCCGCATGTACCAAAATATGCGCCGCATATTTGGGTCTGACAATATTTAAACTCAAGTTTGCCATTTGACTCCAACTTGAAAACTTTACCTAACTCAAATTCTCATACAACAAAACAACATTCCATATTTCAAACATCCATTTGACATAACATTTGCTACTTACAATCAAGTTTTTAACCAAAAGAATCAATGTACGACCAAACGGGTCACTTATCCAAATCCATGACCTACTAAACATTTACTTGACCTACTAAACGTTTACATAACCAATTATGACTCAAATGACTACAAACTTGTCCAAATCACAGATTTCATACTCAACAAAACTTGTTTATCCAAAAAGAGTTTGTATCAAGAGCCATAATATACCAAGGGATTGTCTATACCATTATCTAAGTTGTCAACCTTCTAAGATGGCCAAAATACCTTCAATAACAACTTTCACTTCAAATCTATCACTTGATCAATTCCTTTCCCTTGCCACTACCAATTCCTATAAAAAGTTAAACAACTAGAACATAATCAATTGCTTAGTAAATGCATACACATATGATCATAATCAAGTTACCAAAACATTAGTGTATCAAAGCATCATTCATAGCTTATGTTTTGATAGTTATTTCATTCATATCAATCATAAACACAAAAATCATCACAAATCATTTTCAACATGGTCACGGATTATGCTAGTAGGACTTTACCCACATACTAGTCTTTATCATTCAATTTGGCTAGTATGAATTTACCCACCTACTAGCTCGCATATTCAAATTCACATTATGCTAGTAGGAATTTACCCACCTACTAGCTTTTATCGTCAAACATCAGTTATGCTAGTAGGAATTTATCCACCTACTAGCTTTCATTCATTAAATCAACAATTTGACTAGTACGAATTTACTCACATACTAGTCTTCATATTCAACAAACATATGGGTCATATGAATTTACCCACCTATGACCTCTAATAATAATAACATGATCATATGCATATATACTCACCTTAAACTTGGCTATTTGGCACTACATGGCTATTAGTCTCAACACAATGATCTTCATCAGCTATACATTATGTAATATATATCTATGAGTTCTACAAACTCAACTCTTTCACAATCATCTAATTGAATTCACCATGAACTATATCATTATGGTGTTTGGCTACTTAAAACAATTCAACACAAATTTCATACTAATTTTAATAACACAATTCTAGCTAAACACCCAAAATGTATGTTTCATCACTATGGGTTCATCATCATAAAAGTTCATTGTATTAACCCCAAATTTCTCTCTATTAATTCCATTAGGGTTCATTAAAAATCCCCCAATTACAAAATTCCCAAATTCATTAGTCAAAAACCATAATTTTAATTGAATCAAAATAACACTTCTTTAATAAAATCCCCAATTTCATAAAATTCAAGAACCCTAAATTCAAATAGTAAAAATCATTAAAATCTTACATACCTTCAAGGAATAATAAGTCAACTTACTAGAAATCATACTCTCTTCTTCCTTTTTCTTGCAAATTTCGACACACACATTCACACACCACCTCCATCAAAATTTATCTTATTATTGATTGTTGATTTGTTTAGATAGAAATTAAATATGTAATTTATTGAATTTGATGTTATGCTAATCACACAAGAGAATTGAAAGATTGGAAAAGAAATTTGGAGAAGATTGGAGAAGAAGATGGAATGAGTTTCCATGAAATGGAACTATGATTCATCAAGGGGAAATGGCTGGTCCCCCCCTTGTTGCCATGTTTTATAAGATAAAATAAGGTATTATACTCGCCAGCCACTAAAGTTCCATCTAAATTAACTCCTTATCTCAAAACTAAATACCATGAAATTATTTTAAGGGCTAAAATGCATAAAATATTGATTTATTTACCTTTTATATTTTTAGGGTGTTACATTATGGTTCCCAAAATGTCCCTCCACACACTACAACACGAAATTACCATATCTACCCTTATAACAAATTGTCACTCATAAAACAAAATTCAGCCGCAACGCGCGGGGATTATGCTCGTATATTGTAATATGTCTTTGTAAAGTGGTTGTCATTAATAAACTCCATATTATGCATAGAATACTAGATTAAGTTTAAGTATTGAATGTGTAAATCTACTTAAGTATGAATTGCGACCTCGCAATTCATAGGAGCAAATACGACCTTGTATTTGCAGGGACAAATACGATGCCAATCATAGAATGCGACCTCGCATTAGTGACGCGCTGATCTGGATTTGCGAGGCCGACTCACTTAAGCCCATGTCGAGTTTGTATCTGTATATATTGAACCCTAACAGAGATTAGGGTTGAAAATTTGTCAAAATTTCAAGCATATTTGCAGGTTATAGTCGTCAAGTATTGTTCCATACGACCTAGAGAAGATCTGCGAGGCAACAAATTATCTGAAGGCTAGTTCTTCATTGTTGTGAATCATCAAGTTATAGTGAGGAATTCTGCACCTTAAGATGACTAGAACAAAATATTAACGATCTTTTCAAGAGAACTTACAGAAAACAATAAAGTAAATAGAGATACAGAGATTTACGTGGAAAAGCCAAGACTTGAAAAAAACCACGGTCGAAGTGGTTGAAGATCCATTCACTATCAGAACTAAGAATGTATACAAGCTTGAAAGATTAATACTACAATGAACTTTAATAATGTTTCGTTAGGGTAATATTAATACTACAATGAACTTTAATAATGTTGATTTGTAGTTTTGTGGTCTAGAAGAATAGCAATAGATTTCTTTTTGTAATGATCTTTCGAGAGATAAAAATCTCTACAACTTTTAAGCGTACACCATTAAAGATGCTTTAAACTGTTGTACAATATAATATGTGAAACATGTTTAATGATATACGGTTAAAAGTTGGTAGTGTATAGATCACTACCTGTAGTAGTAATGAATGTTAAAAAAAAAAACTACCTGTAGTAATAAAACTATTAGATTTGAGGCATTATCAATATTAGAGTTAATTTATTATAGTTTGAAATTTAATATACTATATTGAGTAGTAAAAAATTAATCTACATATTAACACTTTGTGTTTATATTCAAATAATTTTTAAAAATATGTTCATCGAAGTTGTTTACCGTGACATGCTTTGCGATATTTGAATATTACGAAATATAATATGTCCATCAAAGTTGTAAATTGTGAGATACTTAGCGATATTTGAACATTAAAAAATCATAATAGGTCACTATCATTTTATTTGTTTTATTTCACTTCAATAAAAAATGATAGTACAATTACTCTTAAATCTTAATATAATTACGTTAAATTTTATTTAGATTTAATTAATTAGTTTTATGTTTATATGATAGAATATACTATTGGATATATACTAGTTTTATTTAGTTAAATATATATTAGTCACTATTATATTGGATAAATATTAACTATTATTTTATTAGACATATATTAGCTATTATTATTTATGTATTATATCAAAATTATTGGATAGAAAGTATAAATTTGTAATGGAAAAGAAATAAGTATAAATTAAAGTCAAAATTAAAAACAAAAACCAACATTAAAAAATCAAGAGCTATGATTGGTTGTTAAGTTATTTGAGCAATTATGCTTTATTATAATAAAAAGATATATTTTGTGCATTTGGTGGTGACACATATGGAAAGCTAGAAATAATGTGATTCATAACAATGACCGCGAAAGTGGCATGACGGTCTTTAACTCCATCGTACCGACTTCGTTCTTATGGATTAATAGTCGTGACAGAAAATACCGACCTACTTGGGAGAGTTGGTATGCGTGTCCTTTCTCTAGCGACTAGGAAAGGATAATTTGCTTATGTTCTTTGTCTTCGAGTTGGTGTAATAACTCGTATAGTAGAATTATGTACCTCTTATCATCTAGCGTTTTGCTAAGTGATTTTTAATAAAAAGTCTTCTAAAAAAAAGAAAAAAAAGATATATTAGATTAAAGCATATATATTAAAATGCCCTTTGAAAAAACTAAACTCGTACAGTAGAATTACGTACCACATAGCATATGTTCTTTAACTAAATACCTCCTAAAGCTTTTTCCTGAAACCCTCAAATTGAAAAAACAAGATAAAGATAAAGCGTGTAGTGTATATCCGATGAAAACAATGAGTCAATGACTCTTTTGTATGTTAAAGGTTTTGACTCAAAATTGAAGTATTTTTTTCATTTCATACATGAAATTAAACGTGTACACGTCATTTGCATTTCAAACGAACTATCCTCAAGATTAACACATCGAACTTTGTTATATCTACATACATGACTGATTAAAATTTAAGATTAAAAAAATGAGTATATATTATACTAAAATGAACTTTTGGCATATTTTCAAATTTAACAAATTAATCATCGAGGCACGTAACACTATCAGACAAAAAGTGTAACACCACCAGGGAGAGTATTAGCGGCGACGTCGCCGTTAATACTGTGGGGCCTCATGTCTGTAATGGTAAATCTGACAGAGAAATTAACAGGCCACCTGTCAGTGTCAGAGTATTAACGACGACGTTGTCGCTAATGCCCTGATCGTGTTGATCTTTTTCTAGTGGTGTTACCCAGTGTCTTGTTCAAATATATTTGTAGGTATGGTGTGATATATTGAATATGGAAATGGAAAATTGATACGTTCACGAGTATAACTCCGATGAATTATATGCATACGCTAGCCAGCCGTCACCACGTTTTCTTATTTCTGAGAAGCCATTCATCCTCAAATTCTCTCATGACCATCTGAGAACCTAAAAATGACAAAATAATGCTTTGTCGTTTTACCGTCTATCACCTTCAACTTGGTAGCACTCTTTCAAATTGAACATTGATCAGTACAATTTACATCTTGCTTGTAAAATTCAAAAAGGTTTCACTATCTACAACCCAAACCCATCATAATCATGCAAATATGTAATTATAATAGCGTGAGAATTGTCAGATTCAAATTTAAACATTGACGTACGAGTAATAATACATTGTTCCTATAACATTAAATGATCAAATTTTCACCTACATTATATTTTAAACATAATAATTAAATTATTTTTATTTTATTTTATTTATTTATTAATTTATTTTTTATTTTTGTATCTTTTTAACGATCTTTATGAACCCTTTAAATCATGTATTTTTATACCAATTATTTACGCTATTCGACGTTGCCTCCATCATCAACGGTCGCTCCCACCACCAATACTAATTTGAGATGATGTAAAAGAAAAAATACTGTATAAGATAACATCCTGCCGTTTTAAAAAATAAATTAAGGACTAAATATCTATTGACTTCAAACGAGAAAATAACTCCGCATACTATGAGAAATAATTGGATTTAGAATTATTATTCTTTTAAGTTTTAACCTAGTGTTTCTGTTATGTTTTGAATGTTAAACCGCATATACAACAAAGATAATAGGTCCACATAAATGTTTATAGTTATTGATTGTATACCAAACCGAGATTAGGTTTAGAAATGGGATGATGGATGTTTTTGGTTATTTGTTGGCGATTCTCCGAAGGTAGAGTTCGTGCCTTTTTATGCCAATCGAATATGATTGATATATGGTCGATTGAGATCATGCCAATGACCTTGGATTTGTTTGATCTTGCTTTGTATGTATGACGGTCGGTATAATAGCCGATTATTATCATGCTACTGAATAGACTTTGAGTCTGCCCGATCGTATCGAGTTGATGAGTATTGTGATAATTGTGTGTTAATCAGAATGCCTTTGAAGGTCTCACACGTCTCCTTTTATAGAGGAGATTCGACTTGGAGAGGAAGCAAGCTTTCTTGGGTTTTCTTGATTTAAGGCCAGGAGTATTATTTCCATAATTACCGGCCTTTTATGATAAGAACAAATCCCGACTTCATAGGAGGACAATTCTTATCTTTTTATTTTATTGCGGGAATCTTCGTTATGGAGAGTCACTATCCCGCAACATGTTAGTACTTCTTCGTGTGACATGTTCTGCGTACAGCTGGAGGGGTATGTCATCAAGCCCCCCAGTCCGTGGGGGTGATTTTTGCCAAAGAAACATTGCGTTGGACTATTTCTGCCAATTTACTAACTCTTTGGGGGGGGGGGGGGGGGACATGTTGCAATATCTGGAATCCAAAAAGTCTTGCTTGTCAGTGCACGTATCCCTAGACGTGTTTTCAATGGTTAGGATTTTTCCCAGATCTTTATAAAATCAACTCGCCGTCTTCTTTATTCTTTATTTAATTTTTTGCAATTGTAGCCATCTACTTCTTGTGAGTCGTTTTTTCCTCTTTTATTCTCTCTCTTTCTCTTTTTTATCAACCGCCGTCTTTTACTGTTCCTTTTACATTCATCTTTCCATAGTGTTGTTTATTCAGATCCTCCGCCAAAAAATGTCGTCAAAGAGGAAGGTTGCTGACATTGGTTATTCTGGCGCCCCCATGGATGGTGTTGCTACGAAGAAGGGGAAGGTTCATGCCGATATATTGTAAGTCCCCTTGAAACGGACCGTTAATAGTTTGCTCCAGTTATTTAGAGGTGCGGAATCCCTCTCTATAACTTGGTGATTCACAACAAAGCTTGAAGAAGATCTGCGAGGCAAGCCTCTAGATAATCTGCTGCCTCGCAGATGTTCTTCAGGCTAGCAGAACAACCTTTGACGACTATAACCTGCAATACCTGCTTGATATTTTGACAAATGTTCAACCCTAATCTCTGTTAGGGTTCGGTATTTATAGGAAAAAAAACACCTGATTGGACTTCAGTGAGTCGGCCTCGCAAATCTAAGCCCAACCCGTCACTTTTACGAGGTCGTATTAGTGATTGGCCTCGTATTTGACCCTGCAAATACGGGGTCGTATTCCCATTGTGAAATGCGAGGTCGCATTTCACACTTACCATAATATTACACATTTAATACTTAAATTTAATTTAGTATTCTATGCATAATAATAAGTCCATTAATGACAGTCACATTACAAAGACATATTACAATATAAGCTCAAACAATCTAGACTGCTATTGACATAAACGTGCACTTACAGACTCCCCCTTGGCAATAGCTTTTAGACGTTAAAATAAATGTCTTTGTCTTGTCTTTGTCATTAATCTACTTCTTCTGCTTTTTCTTCTGGCTCTTGCTCTGCTCCTTCTCAGTCTTAGTCTTCGTCTCAAAATCAGAATCTGACTCTGACTCTGAAGGAGTATGAGTTAACCCTAACCTCCTCTTCTCTTGATCCCTCAGAGATCCTGAATCATAATAAAAATCAGCAATCTCTGCCCTAGCTCTCATATGAGCCTGTGGATCATAACCCAATCTCTTCTCTAGTCTATGCACAATCACTGGATGCAAATCTGACTATGTAGAATTATTGGTAGTAGAATCGGTCTTGGTAGACTCACTATATTGAGCACTAGCATCTTCAGTATCAAGAGCAACAACAACAGATTGCTCTACCAAACCCTTACCCTTGTTTAATCGATCAACGTCAACATCTTCTGTAAGGGTTTTGGTTCGAGGTGCCTCAGACTCAACTAACATATTCAACTCTGTGACAACCAGTTCTTGAGTCTGTGGAGCATCTGAGGTAGCCTTACCAGCAATACCAGCCTGGCTAGACTCTCCTTGAGTCCCTGTTCTCAAAATAGAACTACCTCCTAACTCTTGATTAGCTTTGGCAGCATCCGGATCTTCATTATGATCATCATCATGCCCTACCTAAGCCAACTCATCACCTCTGCAACCTAAGCTATCTCTTTCAGCTCTAACCTTCAGATAGTTGTTGATGAGCTCATGCAATTTCTCCTCAGAGATCTTAACTCCCTTCTTCAATGCATCTGCCATCCTGACAACCTTCTCATCTAGAGTCAAATAATTCTTGTACATGTGTAACACCCGTCATTTTAAAAACTTGGATTTCAAAAAACTTTGCCAAATGGCGTTTAAAAAGTAGCGGAAAAGGATCACTTTAAAACTGCTCCATCCGTAACCGGATGGTACCTTTATAAAATGGTGTTACTAACGTACATCATCAAAACAATATAAATGAAATCCAAGTTATGGCACCAACATAAATGCCATCATGATTACATGTTCATAAATCATAAATGAAAGTAGCCAAGACATAAGGCTAAAAGGGGAAGTCTAAGCATTCAACAAACTATGCTAGTCTTTTTTATTGCATCTACCCATCTCATCGAGCTAATCCTTTCCTAGCTCAAACCTGCTTATCCCGAAGGACACAACATTTTCATAAAAGCAAGTGTTAGCTAATAAAATTAGCTAAGTAAGATACACACAATTTGATAAAACGTTCTTCATTTTACTTTCATAAAACTTCGTCATATTTTACTTATCAAAATATAACCACATTACATATCATTCACAACAATCATTGATCAACCCATACTTCCCTTTTTCCCACATTCCAACACATTTCACATCATATCAACTAGTACATATAACTTAATGAACATTTCTTAACATGTCAACATATATTAGTCAACATCTCATATCATATCATCATATACCTTCATCATAATCAACATCTCATAACTTAGCATAATACACGTAAACATATCCCACATATACATGCTTACACAAGTAGGGTACATACTCCTAATTGTGCCTATCAACAATAATCATACTTATAATCAACTTAATCAACATAAGCAACTTAATCAACTTATCAACTTATCATCTTATTAACTTATCAACTCTGATCAACTTTAATCAACGTATGGACTTATCAACATGTCAACTTATCGTCTTATCAACTTATCAACTTTAATCAACGTATCAACTTATCAACTTTAAGCATTCCGTTATGCTTTTAACATTGGTGGTCAGTCACTCCACCCAAAAATACTAGATTATCGTAACTATGCCACAAGAAATTACTCAAGCGACCACTTTTTAGTATTTTGTCTTGATGGTTAGTCACTCCACCCAGAAATACTAGATCAACATAACTCTGCCGCAAGGAGCCACTCAAGCGACCACGTACGCACTAGCTTTACAACTAGCACGGGTTAAGCTTAACACAACATATGCTCGAGACTTCTTATCTTTATTAGCATAGGCTACACTTTCACCTAAACCAATCACTTATCAACATCTTTACTTTACTTTATATTAGCTTAGGCTACACTTTCACCTCAACTAATCACATATCAACATCTTTACTTATACTTTAACTTTAGGTATATTCATTACCTAATGAGTTTCACACCTACTTCAACGTGTAACCACATTAACGTGCACATCTCATAACATTTCTTCGTGTATCTAGTGAACTAGACATTTCATACTTAAGTGCAGATATAAGCCATCACATATCAACATTTAGGCATATCAACGACTTTATCAACATGACATTACATATCGTAAACATATCATGGTGTCGTAATTATAAGCATCATACTTTATATGCACATACTTACTTTTACTTTAAAGGTCAACATATCAACATAAATCATTTCAACAATACATATCAAAAACACTTCATGGAAACATCATTGTAATAATCACACTACGCTTGCATATAATTACTTCACCTTTAAACGTCATCACAACATAATTAACTACTTCAACATGCATATGTTCCCATATAACCTCCCGCATGACCTGGATAACCCAACACATATAAGATAATCCGATTAAGAGGTTAATTAAAGAAAACTACTTTTGTTGTGCCTCCAGCGTGAGAAAAGTCATGTATCTTACCTCGTAGAAGCGTACAACAAATGATAACGTACGTTACCGAGCTTAGCAAGTATTCCCGACTACCTGTAGGGTTGATCAACGGATCAAAAACTAAGCAAAAACCCATCCCCCAAAATCGACTATAACTTGAAGAATTAACCTAGGGTTTTGTGTATGAGAATTTTCTAGGGTTTAGATCTGATTTCCAGCCTTTAGGTCGTGCATAAGCTCTTATATATAGTGGAATGACTTTCAAAACTTTACATCTAGGCCCTTGCACTTCGTTACAACTCGTTTCGGCCCTTAACGGCTCTTTTAACGCCTATGGGAACACTTATCGACCCTTATATCTTATCGGGAACATTAATTGACTTTATTAATTATTATCAACTTTAATTTCATTACTTTAAATCACTTTAACACATATCTCATGTAGATCATTAAATTCACGTAAGCACATATAAAATGCATAGTAACTAATGGTCGCTAACGGCAAGTTAACGGTCAACGTCAAAAACTTTTGGGATGTTACAGTTCTCCCCTCCTTAAAAGGATTCTATCCTCAGAATCATTTCACGACATCAACACCTGATTTTACTTCTCACTACTTTTCACACACGTCTAAGGTTGAGTATAACTCATCAATTCACCACATCTACCACTTTAAATTCAACCACATTTCCAACCATTTCCTTTCCTCCTTGCTTCATTTCATGTCTTTCATTAGTCAATATGAATACTGTGAAATGAACACGCCTGCACCATGATATATTTACAATTATGTTCCGGACCATAATTCTAACTATATCATTCCTCACACGTGTACCTTTAACTATACTCACACATCATAATGTCCAACATTTTCTTTACAATCTATTACGACATAATTATACTAACTACAAAACGCACAATAAACACACATTATACACACAACACATATACACATATAACACCAAATGAAACACTACTTACTACTTACACCGCATACCACATTCGTGTATCACAATATCTTGCACCCTTTTCATAGATGACCACCTATTCCACCAATGTACCTTTCCTTACGTACATAACATCCATCATAAATAAATATTAATTGATCTCACGTTATCATCAAAATCTTGCAACAGATAAAGTGAGAAAAAATAAGGGACTAAAGGCTACCAACATAATTTTACTACAACAAACACTTCTTAGCTTGAACCACTATAACTTCCATCACATACATGACATCTCATACCTCTTTTCCTTTATGGTCCTTTATATGTGACTAACATTGGGCTTTGTCCGTGATAATTTACAAAAGATTTTGCCCTGGACGAGGCTTTATATGTGACATATATACTAGGCCTTTATCAAAATTTATCTGGTATCGTTGGATTTTATGGGCGTCAATTGTTGGAGATCTAACCCGGCGGTAGAGGTAGGAACGTGTAGAATATGGTCCCACGGATGGCGCCAATTTTTTTTATCAAAGAAACGCACGGACCTTCGATTAGAAACAAGGATGGGGTTTTTACCGATTCGTTGGTGATTCTCTATCGGTGTAAAGCTTTGAGAAACTTGACGCCACAAGATCGGGTGTGTTTGTGTTGGCGGTGGAGACGACTCCGTAGAGAAGACGACCACCTTAGGTGTTTGGGAGAACAAGGCTTTGTATCTCGAGGTGGAAAGAACATGCCTTCATTCGTAAGGAGGACCTCTATTTATAAGAGGGGCTTATCTTGGGGAATAAGCTAGGGTTTTATGGGTTTTTAGGGGAATACCATAGTGTTTTTAGGAAGAGATATGACATATATGTTTATGGGATTTACATGCCATATAATAAATAAATTATAATAGTAAAAAATATGGAAACGTACCATTTTTTTAGGAGGAAGAAAATAAGAGATTTCCTCCATATTTGGCGGAGCTCCGTTCTGACGGAGGTGAGATCCGTAATCCTGACGGAGGTGAGCTCCATAATCCTGACGGAAACATCCTTAGGTAGCCTTCGTAATACGGAGGTAGAGCTCTGGAGGGGTAGATCATCATTATGAATTTAGTTGGGGTCGGGAAAGTTGATGCAATCCATTCCATGAGTAAGATTTGCTTTGGGGTTTTGGTGAGATTGGACAGGATGTCTATCCCACTGTCTCTATCTCTACCTGGCCACTGGTTGTCGTCTCGGGCAAATTGGGAAAATCTTTCGTTTCCTCCATACTCCTTCCTTTTTCTTCCGGAAGAGTAGTCAACGTTTGTTGTTTCCCTTGCGTCCAACCAGATATGGGCTTTATCCGTCAGGCCATCATAGGTTTCAGGTAAATCGGTACTTAGGTGCTTAATGAGATCTATTGTGCGAAGCCCGTGGATGAGTCCTGAAATCCTTTGGCTTTTTGGTAACCCTCGCACCTGTTGGGTTTCGTTGGTGTATCTGACAATGAAATCCCTTGTCTTCTCACCTTCTTTTTTCTTGATATTGTGCACCGATATGTGGGTTTTCCTATGTTTCTTCTGCATGCTGAACTGGGATCTAAACTTATTCCTTAGTGTCTTGAAACTATCGATGCTATTTCTGGGTAGACCATCGATCCATTCCCGAGCATCATCTGTTTATGAATAAGAGAATGCATGGCATGTAGTTGGCATATCCCATCTTTGAATCAGAGCTGCTTCGATGAACATTTTCAAAACGTCGTCCAGATCACTTTTGCCATCATAGTACTCCAAGTGCTGGAGGTATTTCATTTTTTGCGGCAGGGAATGGCTCTGTATAGCCGCAGAAAAGGGGCTACCAGGGTTCACAAGGTGAGATAGATCGACCGACTCAGGGTTTTCCAACTCATATAGGTCGAGGTCCGAGCGAACTATATTCCTTCTGGATTGGGGAAATCGTTGCTGGTTTCCCCTTAACCGATCTTGATTACACTGAGGCCCTGGAGCAACGTTCGGACCTTTGCTGGTCCTAAGTGGAACCCTTTGCAGAGGTTCCTGGAAGATTGCTTCTTCTCCACGAGTGGCTAAATTCCTTCGCTCTCCTATCTGTATTCTGGTCGTCCTTGTCGGAATAGGAGTTGTTTGAGTTTGTCTTTCCTGTTAATGTAGTGTCCTTTCATTTGTTCTTCTCGGAGGAGGTTCTGTCTCGATTTACTCATCCACTGAGTCAGAATCGTATTCGTTTTCCAGATTCCTGGTGACAGTGCGGATCTTCCTCGCTTCTCTCAGGCGATTCATGATTGCGCTTAGGGCGTCATAGTTAGCTTGCCCGTACGCATCATTTATTTCATGCTCTACTGACGTCGATGCCCTGTTATTACCCCAGGGGTATCTGTGTTCTTTGATTAATTAGTGTGAAGCCTGGCCTAGCTTGCTCCGGGCTTTGCCTTTGGAGAGGTGTCACTAGAAACTCGCTACTGCTCCTTGGTGGCGTCACCGTAGGTCTGGTCGGTCCTTGTTTCTCCCGGCTTAGTGCTAGCCTTCCAAGACTCTGACTTTGTAGGGGTGTCAGAGTTCTTAATATGTTCAGGCCCTGTGACACTGGTCTTTCCAGTCCTAGACCTTGCAACGTGACCGTGGATCTGCTTGATTCTGGGGTGGATCTACCTGGTGTTCGTTCGTCCAAGGCAGATCGCTCCGTAACACGCTCCTGTGATGTGGATCCTCTCCACATGGCACGATTTAGTGGCGAAGGTCTACCCCAATATTGCTCCGAAGGTGTCACCATCGGCCTATATTGATTCGGGGTTTGGGTCTCAGATCTTCTGGGGTTCTCTGAGTGTTCGATGCTTCGCCTAGGCTCGGGCTATGACCGCCTGCTGTAGTGATGGGTAGGCGGTAGTTCTGGCCTGGCGTGTCAAAAGAAAACCCATCTTGGAAATCTGATCCTCCTGGGGGTATTCGTGATCCCCCTGAACCAGGTGTTCTCGAAGAGTGTTCTCCGTCGGCCATAGATCTTGACTATTATGGTCGTGGGTGGAGTTCTCTGCGTTCTTGTTGTGTTGTTTATATATATATATGTATGTATGTATGTATGTAGGTATGTATGTAGTGGTGTCCCATGGATGGTGCAAATTTATTTGATCAAATAATCGCACTATGGCTCAACCGGAGGTATGAGTATGGGGGTGAAGGTTTTGGTGATGGTTTGAAGGCGATTCCCTAAAGGTAATAGGGCTGCGACCGCTTTAAGCCTTGATTATATTGTCAATCACCGGACCTATGGGGTCTAACCGGCGTTATATAAGAGTGATATGTTTAGAGAGCTTCAGATTTCATCCATATGACTTCTTCCTCTATATTAATAGAGGGTAGAAAACTTGGAGAGGAGCGTAAGAGATTTAGGGTAAATCTCTTCGTCTTTTTTAAAAATATCTTGTTTCCTTCATAAGGAGATTTATGTTAATCTTGTTACCAAGTCGCATCTGAGTTAATCGGATCTTAATATATGTTTAATCGGATAATCATGGAAAAGATCTCTATCCAATCTTTGTTGTATATGTTCTCGGAGCTGGCTAATTGCTACCTTAGGTTCCGAATTTAGTCGTGCTGAACGGAGGTCGAGCTCCGTTCTGATTATTTTAGATAAGTAATTTTACCTGCGCGAAGGTGCCTCTGCTTCTACTTCGGATACGGAGGTCGAGCTCCGTATAGGGTACATCATCAACTATACTTATGACCTTACTCATCTTCATAATACCGCGGTGTACGACTTTTTGGTCGTGAAGCCCCATTTTGATTAGATTTTGTTGCAAACTTATGGAACTTATGTATCAAACTTAATCGTCTTTATGCCATTTTTGTTTGTATATACGTGTTTGCGTTCATCAGGGTGTGTGTTCGGGCGTCCCTGTCAGCTTGTGCCCTTTTTGTTTACGGATGTTGCGATCCTACAGTTTTATATATTGAGACAATGAGTCTATTGAATAATGCATTATCCTTCATGGGGCCTTTTCTTATTTTCAATAGTTGAGGCACATAGCCTTTTATGTTTAACACTATTGGTCTTTCATTCAAGACTTTTGGTCTTTTATAATGCGATGTCCTTTGTGAGGACTTTTTGCTTTATTGAATACTTCAATGGCATCTTGGCCTGTATATATTATTGAAAAAAGAGAGAGAGGAGAATCTTAACAGTAAAATTTTCGCAAGTTCGAGCTATTCCAGGTCCTATCAACTGGAGCTCCTTCGGGTGTTTCTAGCTTGTATGTGCCATTCCCGAAGGCTATTTGTATTCAGTATGAGCCTTCCCACGTCGGTTCCAATTTTACTGTGTACTCTTTCTCACTTGCACTGTTTAACCGTAACACGTAGTCTCCGGTTTTGAATGTTGTTGGATTTACTCTCTTATTGTAATATCCGTTAATTTTCTTTTTGAAGGAAACTTCTCTGATAGTTGTGATTTCTCTCCGCTCTTCCAGTAAGTCCAGGTCTACTCTTAATTCTTCCGAATTTCCTTATGTATTTAGCATTCTATGGGTGGAGACTTGAAATCCTGTTGGTGCCACTGCCTCCGTTCCGAACGCCAAACATGACAGAGTTTCTCTGTTGCTCCGATTTGGCGTTGTTCTTTTAACCCAAAGGACTAGTGGTAATTCATCTATCCACCCCTTGTGGCTTCGCCCTAGTCGTTTTTCTATTCCCTTGATTATTTCCCTGTTGGTTACTTCCACTTGTCCGTTACCTTGAGGATGGTATACGGATGTGAATGATTGCTTTATTTTCAATTGCCTACAAAATTCGGGAAGACACCTTTGGCGAATTGTAGCCCATTATCGAATACTATCGTTTGCGGTATCCCAAATCTGCACACGATATGCTCCCATACGAATTTCTTCATCTGATCCTTGTTCGTCGTAGCGAGCGGCTTTGCCTCCACCCATTTGGTGAAATAGTCAATAGCTACTACTAAGAATTTTTTCTTGTTTGGGGCTTCAGATAGTGGTCCTACGAGGTTAATTCCCCACTATATGATGGGCCATGCCGAAATCACCGATGTCATATCAGTTTTGGGCTGTCTCGGGATGCTAGCGTGTAACTGGCATTGTACACAATTCTTTTGCAATGTTGCAGAGTCTTGATGCATGGTTGGCCAGAAATATCCTAGCCTCATACCCTTCGTAGCGATAGACCTTGCTCCCGAATGTGCTCCGTAGATCCCTTCGTGTATCTCGCGGATAATCATCTCTGCTTGCTTAGGCCCAGCGCATCAAAGCCATGGCGTGACGAACCCCCTTTTATACAGCTTTTTATCCCGAATTTTGTATTGTGGAGCTTTAATTCTTATCTTTCGGGCTTCGTATTTATCTGCCGGGAGTAATCCACTTACCAGAAACTTGTAGATAGGAGTCATCCAGTTATTACCTTCTTCTTCCACAAGGTCTGATACATGTTTTTCATCAATTGAGCTTTCTTTCAAAACCTCCACTAGCACTTGTTTTCCTAGGTGCCCGAATGTGAGAGAAGCTAGCTTACTCAAGGCATCTTCTTTTTTGTTTTGATTTCTTCGAATGTGTTCTATTTCGAAGTGGCTGAAACATTCCATGAATTCTTGTACTTTCCGTAGGTACAACTTGATTGTACCTTGCTTCGCCTTGTATTCTCCTTGCACTTGGCATGCTACTAATCGGGAGACAACGTATACTTGTATATTTTGGATTTTCATATCTCTTGAGATCCTGAGCCCTGCAAGTAATGCTTTGTATTCAGCTTCGTTATTCGTCACTTCGAACTCAAATCTTAATGCAAAGATGAATTCCTTGTCTTCTAGGCTGATGAGCATAAGGCCGGCTCCACAACTATAGATGCATGTTTCGTGCATGACGTATTATCCGTCGCAATGCAATTCCAAGGGCTGATTATGATGACGAGAAGGCATCATTAAGGTTGTGATGATGTCAGCACGAGGTAGCAATTCGTGTGAAGATTAGTGAAGCCCACGAAAGTGCTTGAAGCCCAGCCCGTTCGACAACCTATATATACAAGACTTAGGTTACAATTTAGGGTTAATGTTTTGAGTGTAACATCTCGAACTTTTTATTAAACGGTTGACTTGAGTCGTTAAGTCAACAATACGTGTCTGTTAAGCCTTTAAATAATTTAATGACTATATGTGTTTAATGTGTTATACGTGTAAAGCTTTAGTGCCTTAATGATTGATGTGTTAAATTGTTTAAGATATGTTTTATATGCCTTTTGACGTGCTTGAAGTGTTTAATGGGTTGTAAGTATTCTCCATAAGTGTTTTGAGCTAAAAATGAGTCGTTTGGAAGCTTAGGGACTAGTTTTGACTTAGGGTTAAACTCAAAAACGGGTTACGGGTCTTGTAACCTATCATTAGACTCATAATACAGAGATTATACTCTTCCTTTGAAGCCCTAGTTGTCCCCTTGGTTCCATAGCATTCTATTGTTCGATTTCATCGTTATTCGGTTGACTCGAGAGTGTTTTGATCAAGTTTTTGCATCCTCTTTGTAATCTTCAAGTATCTAAGGTATAATAACATTGATTTTATGTCCTTTCAATCATATAATCAGATCCATAACTGGTCTAGGTTATTGGAAGATCAATTGATGTCAAAAACGTGTGTTTTGATCGATTCGGTAACCTAAAACGTTTGTTATTGTGATGCAAATGAAGAAATGATTAATCAATGATTTCATTGCATCATTATGGTCTTAAAATGGTGAATTTTGAGGTGCAAAAGTCGTTCATAAGGTTTGGGGTCGTTTGGGGTGTGTTTGGTTAAGTTTTGGAGGTTAAACAATGAGGTTTGTGCAGATTCGGGGCTAGCTGCGGCGTAGCTACTAAGCTGCTGCGCAACTAGCAAACAGTGACATATCGCTGGGACGCAACTTGGTAGTTGCAACGCAATAGCGACAGAATTTTCAAATGACCATAACTTTTGAACCTTAACTCCGTTTTTGACAAATAAGCTATCCACGGAATCGTGAGAGAGTCTACTTTGTAATGGTAATGCTTTTAAAAGATGATGATGATGTCAAGTTTCCAAAAAGGTTAATTTAGTGAGTGAATGTCGAGTTCCGTCGAGTTATATAAGCCCTTAAGTATTAAATAAACCTCCGATGCATCAAGCATTGTCATGAGTCATGTTTATAGGTATTTGGAATTGAGTCATGACCATAAGTAAGTGAGTACTTGTTAGCCCATTATGTTGTCTAATGATTATAGGTAGTCGGGAATACTTGCAAAGCTCGGTAACTTACGTAATCATTTGTTGTACGCTTCTACGAGGTAAGATACATGACTTTTCTCACGCTGGAGGCACAACAAAATGTGGTTTTTTATAAGTAACCTCTTAATCGGATTATCTTATATGTGTTGGGTTTTCCGGGTTATGCGGGAGGATATGTGGTAATATATGCATGCTGAAATGATTTATGTTGATATGATGACGTTTAAAGTAGAAGTATATATGTGCATAACGCTTAAAATGACGTTGCTATGATATGTTTAAGATATGTGTTGTTGATAATGTCGTTGATATGCCTTAATGTTGATATGTGATGTCTTGTATGTGGGACTTAAGTATGACATGTCTAGTTCAGTAGATACACGTGGGAATTGCTATGAGTTGTGCACGTTAGTGGGATTAAACGTTAAAGTAGATATGGCATTACTTAGGTAATGAATATACCTAATGTTAAAGTAAAGTGTGAAATGTGGGAAATCGTTCTAGCCTTAGTGTTAGTGCGTAAAAGTAAGAAAGATAAATACGTGGGAAATGCTATAGCTAAATACATGAAATTGACGTGGGAAGTGTTAAGCTTAACCTGTACTAGTTGTAATGCTAGTGCGTAAGACGTGGGAAATCGTGCTAGATGTAATGCTAGTGCGTAAGACGTGGAAAATCGTGCTAGATGTAATGCTAGTGCGTAAGACGTGGGAAATCGTGCTAGTTGTAATGCTAGTGCGTAAGACGTGGGAAATCGTGCTAGTTGTAAAGCTAGTGCGTAATATGTAAAGATGTAAGACGTGAGAATAAGTCGATTAAGATAGATATATGAATATGTGAGAAAGATGTACATGTAATTTAAGACGTGGGATTACAAGGTGATATGGGATTTAATAAGATGTGTTGAGACGTGTGATAAGAACGATGCAAAGGCACAATTAGGAGTATATGTCCTACATGTGCTATACATATATGTGTGATATGTAAGACGTAAGATGAAGTCGATTAAGCTGATTAAGATGATAATAAGATATGTGTGGAAGAAGTATATGTGCTTTACGTTGTGAGACCACCATGTGACGTGAGAATATGTGCTAATATGAATACGTGTGACAAGTTTATGCGTGATATGCCAAAATATGATATGAAGTTACGTTTAAGTGGTAAGTCTATGTTGATATGATATAAGATACTCATTAAGATGTGGGTATATGATAATATGATGTATATGTTGTATGAAATGAAATGTGATGCAATGTGGGAAAAGGGAAGTATGGGTTGATCTATGATAATTGTGAATGAAGTGTAATGTGATCATGTTTTGATAAGTAAAATATGACGAAGTTTTATGAAAGTAAAATGAAGAACGTTTTATCAAAATGTGTGTATCTTACTTAGCTAATTTTATTAGCTAACACTTGCTTTTATGAAAATGTTGTGTCCTTCAGGGTAAGTAGGTTTGAGCTAGGAAAGGATTAGCTCGGTGAGATGAGTAGATGCAATAAAGAAGACTAGCATAGTTTGTTGAATGCTTAGACTTCCCCTTTTAGCCTTATGTCTTGGCTACTTTCGTTCATGATTTATGAATATGTATTAGTGATGGCATTTATGTTGATGCCATAACTTGGATTTCATTTATATTGTTTTGATGATGCACGTTAATAACACCATTTTATAAAGGTACCATCCGTTACGGATGGAGCAGTTTTAACGTGATCCTTTTCCGCTACTTTTTAAACGCCGTTTGGCAAAGTTTTTGAAATCCAGGTTCTTAAAACAACGGGTGTTACATTGAGTCAAGACAGAAACTGTTCATCTCGCACGGGGTAGATATCTATACCCCGTGCCAATCAGATGTATACTCTATTTGGTGTAATGTTCATATGATTAATGATATACACGAGTTATGCACTTTTATTTGTCTCTTATTCTTTGTTAATACGTGATTATATGTTCATGTTTATTCAAGAACTCAAAGACGATTACAATTGGATTCCACACTTTTGTAGTCATAATGATCATGATTTAAACGGTCCTACCTGTTTCAACAACAATCGTTTGAGCTGGCGGCCCCATCGGTGTATAATTTCCAAGTGTCCCTTTCGATAGTTCCTGTTACCTCTAGTAACATAGAGTGTGTCATCAAACTTTTACCTTCATGCACTTTGCTAATGAAATCGGCCAAGACTTGTCCTTTAATCACGTGCCTTATGCTCCCCCAGTTCGATGGCCCACTTAGCCACTCTTCCTGACTTCTCTGGCTTCAATGGTATCTGTTTTATTGGTTTACCAGACAGCACGACAATCGGATGTGCTTAAAAATACCTTCGTAACCTTCGTGCTGCATGAACCAGTGTTAAGGCGAGTTTTTCTAACTCTGGGTAATTGGCTTCGGCACCCTGCAAAACTCTACTTACAAAGTAGATTGGTATTTGCTGCCTGTCCCTTTTGGCTACCAATACAGCGCTGACACATTCCGGCGAAGCTGCCAGGTATACAAAGAGTGTTTCCTTCAGTTTTGGGGCTGTGAGTGTCGGCAGGTCCGCAATATATCCTTTCATTTGCTCGAGAGCTTTGTTCGCTTCATCCGTCCATGTAAAATTCTTGTTCTTGATACAACCTTTTAATATTTTGAAGAAAGGGAGCTATCTGTCAACCCCTCGAGAAAGGAAAAGACTGAGTGCAACGAGTTTGCCATTTAAGCTTTGGGCTTCCTTAATTGTCTTCGGTGCTGAGATTTGTCTTAACTTGTGTACTTTAGAGGGATTCGCGTGAATTCCTCTATTGCTAATGTAATATCCCAAGAACTTTCCCTCTTCTACACCAAAGGAGCATTTTTTGGGATTGAGCTTCATGTTGATCGTTCGAAGGTTTCCGAATGTAACACCCCAACTAAGGCGGAACAATGAGATGTACAGAAAGTCGAGTATCCAAAACAAAGGATTATAAATAACATTCACCATAGTTTCATTTGATAAAAGAATTTACAATTGTACAAGCATGTGAACCAATTTCCAAGTACAAATGCGTCCACCGTACTTGAATATTAAGTTCACGAAACAAATAGCAAACACATGAAGTAGTGTAGTACAATGATCAAGGCGGATTCCATTGCCTATCACAAGGTTTGATCTTTGACTCCAAAGGGCAATGCAAATATTCATGAAGCATATAAATCCTCAATGCTTAAGCTTATTTCCTGAAAAGCATGTAGAAAAAGTGTCAACTACGAAAACGTAGTTGGTGAGTGCATAGGTTTTTATATAAATCTTGGTACATCACCGTTTTAATACTTAGAAAAACTGATTACTATTACATTTCGAAATATCCAAACCATATGATCGACAAAATTTTCATATCATGTTATCAAGTTTCCAAATACCATAATGTCATATCAAGACTTGGAGAATCTATAGTAAAATTTCAGGTTCTCATTTGTCAAATCATCATGAGAGAAAAAGTATATGAATCGATTAATCGTATATCATACCAAAATCATTCGATCACCAAAATCATTTCAATATCACCAATTTCAACATCTTTCAAGATATCATATGAGGGACGATACCCAATCTGTGTGTCCAAACAATTTCCAATTATGACCAAAAATAAAGAACCACCAAGAAGGACCTTCAAATATCTTTATGAATATTCTTTTCCAAAAACTGCTAGGTCCAGTTTCTACTAAACTGGAGCTCTCCAGTGACATCTGGAGAGCATGAGAAATTGTCCGAAATATTAGAAGTCCAGTTGCATTGTACAGGTTTAGCAACTGATGACTTCCTCAAGTTGAGATCAGAAGACTAGAATCTGAAGACCTTCCAGTTGAAGTCAAAGACAACAAATGGAAGATAGAGATTGGCAATGGCAGCGAAGCCCAGTTGACAATCACCAGATCAATCAACTGGAGAATCCTCCAGTGTAAATGCTCTTACAAAGCTTTACACTGATTACGAGGAGGACCTTTTTACTCTACATCCTTTTAACCGGACAATGATATTGTCTTTGGTTAAAGATACAAAGATGTAGAGTGGTTGAATAAAGTAACCTTTTGTCCTACTTTAGTTAACACACACGAAGGATTATTTTAACAATACTTTTGTGTGCTGTCAACCATATTTGTACGTCGAAGTTGAGATCCCCATGCTCAATCTTCGACTATAAATAGAGGTCCTTGCACAAGCTTTTTCAACAACTTTGCAAATACATATATTCTGCAATATTGGTGAACTTGTGCAATATTCTCTCAATCGCAAAAAGAAACATTTCACAACTCTAAGTGTTTCGATTGTTTAGGAGAATTTCCAAGTTTAGATCAATTGTAATTCATGGGTTGTTAGGATATTTACATTCTTGTATTATCTTGGTTCCGCAACAACCTTGTATTTTATTTAAACAAGTAATAAATAAAATACACTTGAAAATTACATATTGTCTCACCAGTTTATATACTCGTCATTTATATTATTGCATGTATTAATATTCTGTCACCTTAATACTTAATTCCAGTTAACCTGGTACACGATCAATCTAAACTGGTCACATCCAGATTAATTGATCGTGTTGCAAAGTTCACTCACCATCGACATAGAGGTGTCTTCAGCACCCATCTAGCTATAGTTGGGACTAACAAGTGGTATCAGAGCAGGCAGGTTGAATTGTTTCAATTCTATAACCTAGGTCTGCTTCGATGGCTGCTGAAGGTGAGAATGGTTCTGGTCCTAATGAATCTAATCCTAATATTACTACTCCTTTAAATACTAATCCTCCTCCTCCTCCTCCAACTCCTGGAGCTAACCACGTTCATGTACATTACTCCAACTCTCCTGTTCCCAAATTCGATGGGAATGGTGAGACATTTGGTACATGGAAAGCTAGAATGCTCTTGCATTTTGGTGGGATAGAGAGGTATATGTTGAAAATCCTTAAGGATGGACCATATATTCCCATGTCCAGTGGTGTTAGCCCTCTTCTCGATCCCACTGGGAGAAGAGGCACCAGGGAGAAATCTGAAGAACATTGGTCAGATGAGGATCGCAGATTGGTTGATCTTGATACCAAATTGAAAAACATGATTCTTTCTACTATACCTGAGGAACTAATTCCTACCCTTGTGTTATTTTCTAGTGCAAAATCTATGTGGGATGAATTAGTTCTCCAGTTTGAAGGAGGAAATGACACAATTGTCACTAGAAAGGTTGCTCTCAACAAGAAGTATGAATCCTTCTTTGCTCTTCCTAATGAAAGTTTGACTGGTACTTATACCAGATTTACTGGCCTAATTAATCAACTTAGAGGCTTGGGAGTGGAGAAGGATAAGGATATTCTTCTTGAAAAATTTTGTGATGTTTTGCCATCCAAATGGGCACACATGGTTCTTGTCTTAAGACAAGGAAAGACCTTGCATAGCCATACTCTTGCCTCCCTTTATGGAGCCTTCAGATTCACTGAAGATAATGATGCTGCAAGATTACTGGCTGAGCAAGATGCTTTAAACCATGCTCAGAGTTCCAAGGCTGCCAACTTTTCTGGGCAACCTTGTGCTGCTTTAATGTCTACTGAGAATGTCTAGTCACATTCTATGAAGGAAATGTTAAACAACTTTTTGAACTCTGGCCTGACCACTAATCTCAGTGATGGTTGTGAGGAAACTGACGATGATGATCTGGTAGCCATGATTGCTAAAACTTTTAATAGGTTTAAGCATAAATCTAATCGATTTAATGGGTCCAATAATGCTTCCAGTTCAATTTCTATGGATAAGGCTAATCTTACCTGCTACAAATGTGGTAAGAAAGGCCATTTCATGAAGGAATGCAGATCTAGTCAGATGAACAACCAAACTGGTCCTATTGTCCCAAACTTTGTTAAAACTGATGATTATAAGGCCAAATACAAGAAACTTAAGGCCCAGATTGCTCTCATGTCTCTTGATCAAAATAATGAGAAAGAAAAGAACAAGTGCATGATGGCTCAAACTGAAGGGAAATGGGAACTCTCTGATGATTCATCTGATGATGAAGAAGAGATTAGAGATATGTGTTTCATGGCATTGGAGAGTCAACAACCAGTGGTGAAGGATGATGTTGTGTCTGGAAGATGGGTTGATATCATTTTAAAGAAGGTAAGGGATTATGATATCGAAATTGATTCAGAACTGAAACTGGATATTGCTGAATCATTGAATGATGACTTGTTATTTGTTGAAACCATGAGAACTGACTGTGAAAGATATTTAGAAACAGTTTTGGTTGAATTAAACAACATGAAAAGTCAAGTAAATGATTTGCAAAGTGTCCAGTTGGCTCTTAAAGAGTCAGATTTGAAA
Organism: Erigeron canadensis; assembly: GCF_010389155.1. NCBI lineage: Eukaryota > Viridiplantae > Streptophyta > Magnoliopsida > Asterales > Asteraceae > Erigeron > Erigeron canadensis. Next base: position 8,310,356 of record NC_057761.1, read on the forward strand.
AACGAGGCATTGGAAAGAGATAACCAAAAACTGAAATTTGACCTTGAAAAAGAACATATGGTTATTAATTCTTGGGTTCAAGCATCTGGTAAAAATTATGACGCTTTTTCTAAACCATTGATGCTCAAAAAACTGCCTGGAAATCTGGTGATCTTCAGATGGCAGCTGTTTTACCCACAATTCACCAATTGCCAGAATCTGTTAGAGTTGAAACACCTTATGATTCCTCTGGCACTGTGAAATCTGAATCCACTAAGACCAACCCTGTTGAGGTTAAAATTGGAGCTAAGAAGGCTAAAGCTTCAGTTAAAAAGGAATCTGGTGACAATCCTTTACCTCATAAGTCAAATGAGTCCTCAACTCTAAAGACTAGAACCCCCGCTGAGCCCAAGTCCATAGGCCAGCAGCCTGATGAAAAGAACATTTTGTTAAAAATGGAGAATCAACTCCAAAATTTGTCAAGGCAGGTACAAAGTTGTACTGCCAGAATTAAAAATTTAGAAGGAGGTGCATCCTCCTCTGTTGAAAAACAAAATGTCAAAACCCTTCCTCAAAAACAAAAGATAAAACAATCAGCTCAGAAAGGAGCAAATATCGAAAAGAAAAAGGAGGTCAATGCTCCACTAAAACCAATGGTTTTTACTCTAGAAACTAAAGAGAACCCTCCAGTTTCTTCATCTATTTCAACACCCAGTCAAGCATCTGGGACTTCTCAGAAGAAGTCCAGTGGACCCATCAAGAAAAGATGGGTTCACAAAAATAACTAATCAATTACTTGGGTGTGCAGGGCGATCGAAATAAAAATATTTGGTATCTGGACAGCGCAGCTGGCCGGACTATGACCGGATGTAAGCCCCTGCTGGAAGAGTTCACTGTTTGCAATGGACCAGCAGTGACATTTGGTAATGATGGAAGTGGGAAAACTGAAGGATATGGTGTTGTTGACAATGGGCAGATTCAGTTCACTAAGGTTGCATTTGTCAATGGTTTGAAATATAACCTGATAAGTGTCAGTCAACTTTGTGATGATGGATATAGGGTACTGTTCGACATTGCTCAAGGCACTGTTTTTAACAAGGATTGGAAGGTAGTCATGATTGCACCAAGAAAAGGGAATGTGTACATCATGAACATGGAGCCTGCTCCAAAAGAGCATTGTTTCTATGTCAAGGCTGATGAGGACACCAACTGGCTGTGGCATAAACGGTTATCCCATCTTAACTTCAAAAATATTAACAAGTTGTCAAGAAAGCAACTGGTTGATGGGATACCTTTTTTTTCCTTTAAAAAGGAGAAGCCATGTCCAGGGTGTGAAATGGGCAAAAAGAAAATAGCCAGTTTTAAGACCAGGCAGAATTTCAGCATCACTGAACCTCTTCACATGCTTCATATGGATCTTTTTGGTCCAGTGAATGTTCAAACTAAAGCTGGTAAGAGATACACTTTAGTTGTGGTCGATGAATACACCAGATTTTGTTGGGTGATATTTATCAGATCAAAGAGTGATGCATCTGGTGAAATTATCTCTCTCATCAAGCGAATTAAGCTCAAGTTTACCAAGAAAGTGTGTCAGTTGCGAAGTGATAATGGTACAGAATTCATGAATAAAGAATTGGAGACATTTTGCACTGATGCTGGCATTTCTCAAAACTTTTCGTCAGCTCGTTCTCCAGAACAAAATGGTGTGGTTGAAAGGAAGAATCGCACATTGATTGAAGCTGCCAGAAGTATGTTATCTGAATCTGGTCTTCCCACCTGTTTTTGGGCTGAAGCCGTGGCAACTGCATGTCACACCCAAAACCGGTCAGTTTATGTCAAAAGACACAGGAAGACTGCCTATGAAGTTCTAAGGAATCGTAAACCAAATATTGGATACTTTCATGTATTTGGTTGTCCAGTTTACATTTTAAACGATTCCAGTCAGTTGGGAAAATTTGATGCAAAAGCTGACGAAGGTGTCTTTGTGGGGTATTCAAATATTAGAAAAGCCTATAGAGTTTATAATTATAGACTCCAAAAGGTACATGAGACAATTCATGTCACGTTCGATGAATCAAATGAAGAAATCAACAAAAGACCAACCCTTGATTTATCTTCAGTTGTCCCAGTTGATTTTGGTGTATCTGATCAGGTTCATCAATCAGATAGTACACCAGAAAATGTTTCCAGACATCAAGTCTTGGAACCAGTAATGGAAAAGAAGAACTTGTGTGACACCTCATTTTATCCTTCTATCAGTTTTAAACTACCTGAAAAACTGGTAATTGGATCTGATGTGCGTGCCACAACAACATCAGAACCAGTTCAAGCTTCTCCAGTTCTTCAAGATATACCTTTGTTTGAAGATAATCATGTCAACTCTTCAGTTGACATTGATGATGAAGTTGAAGTAGTTTGGACTGATCCTCCTCCAGTTGCTGCATCTGTTGGAGATCATCAAGTGTCTTGCACTGATGTTGTATTATACCAACCTAGTCAATACACTAAATGGACTGCTGCTCATCCCATTGAGCAGATTATTGGCAATCTAGATAGTGGGGTTCAGACTAGAAGAGCCACAAGTGATCAATGCTTGAACATCACCTTCTTATCACTGATTGAACCGAAGAAGATTGACGAGGCTATGGCAGATCCAAGCTGGGTTGAAGCTATGCAAGAGGAACTCAACCAGTTCGAAAGGAACAACGTTTGGGAGCTTGTTCCTTGTCCTCCAGGGTTAAAGAGAGAACCCATTGGAACGAGGTGGGTCTACCGGAACAAGATGGATGAAGATGGCAACGTTATCAGGAACAAAGCTAGATTAGTTGCCAAGGGTTATTGTCAAGCAGAAGGTGTTGATTTCGATGAAACTTTTGCTCCTGTTGCAAGACTTGAGGCCATCAGAATTTTCTTAGCTTATGCTGCTCACTTGCAATTCAAGGTCTTCCAGATGGATGTAAAAAGTGCGTTTCTGAATGGCACATTGGAAGAAAAAGTGTATGTTACGCAGACTCTAGGTTTCATAAATGAAAAGCATCCACATTGGGTATATAGACTGAACAAAGCTTTGTATGGTCTTCGACAAGCCCCAAGAGCCTGGTATGATACTCTAACTAAACATCTTCTCAAAAATGGTTTTCAAAGAGGTGCAATAGATAATACCTTGTTCATCTTGAAAGAAAAAGGTGATATCTTGCTGGTACAAATTTATGTTGATGATATTATATTTGGGTCAACTGATGATGGAATGTGTAAAAGGTTTTCAAAAAGTATGTCTCAAGAATATGAGATGAGTTTAATGGGTGAATTAACATTTTTCTTAGGTTTACAAATTAAACAAACCATGGATGGTATTTTTATTAACCAAGAAAAATATGTCAGAGAGTTGTTGAGAAAATACAAATTTGATTCAATCCCATCAAAAACCACACCTATTTCAGCTCCATTAAATTTGGACTCTGACCCAAATGGAAAACCAGTGGATCAAAAAGAATATCGTGGAATGGTTGGTTCACTGATGTATTTAACTGCCAGTCGACCAGATATAATGTTTGCAACATGTTTATGTGCCAGATTTCAGGCAAATCCAAAAGAATCACACTTGCATGCTGTTAAACGCATTTTTAGGTACCTGAAAGGGTGCCCTAGCCTTGGTCTTTAGTATCCCAAAGGCTCAGGGTTAGATCTAATGGGTTATTCAGATTCAGATCATGCAGGTTGTAAGATTGATAGAAAATCCACAACTGGTGGATGTCGTTTCCTAGGGGGAAAACTGGTGAGTTGGACCAGTAAGAAGCAGACTTCGGTCTCAATGTCTACTGCGGAAGCAGAATACATTTCTGCGGCCAGTTGCTGTGCCCAGATTCTCTGGATCAAAAACCAGTTACTTGATTATGGCATGAAATTCACAAGAACCCCAATCTTTTGTGACAACACCAGTGCTATTGCTATATCTCACAACCCAGTGATGCACTCAAAGACAAAGCATATTGATATCAGGTATCACTTTATTCGTAATCATGTTATGAAAGGAGATATTGAAATACATTTCATCCCCACTGATAAACAGTTAGCTGATGTTTTTACAAAACCTCTTGATGAAAAAACTTTTAAACATCTCATCAGTGAACTGGGTATGTTAAATCTTCATTAAACTGGAGAGGCCCTTCAGTTGAGGATGGTCCAGGTGATCCTTGATTGGTTGGAGATTGAACGCCTTGATGTACTCGAAGACTAGTCACTGATCAAATGGATCACATTTTTAGGGGGAAAAAGACTCAAAATATTTTTCAAATAAATTATTGAAAAATGCAACTGAAGGTCATCAGTTGAAACTGGCATCTAAATTTTCTTTTTTTGCTAGTTTGGTCTTGTCTCAAAATGGTGGTCAGCCAGATTTCATAACGTTGTGTTTTACTTGGTGGATACTTGTGACACGTGATGTTACTCGAGTGCTAACCTCGCACTCACGAACGTCACCTGACATGTCTTACGTGTCAAGACTTTTGCTGAAATGTACTGCACTTTTTATGGGTATTGGTGAAGTTAGTGGGTGAGTGGGAATACCAGCCGTCGTAGCATTAAATGCTTGATGGGAAGTATTAAATATTTTTGAATTCTCAAAATTTTGGAAAATAACTTTTTACAAATTATTTCAAATTTTTGGAGACTAAAATATCTTTTCGTATATTTTGGCAATATTTTACTGCCTATATATACCCCCACCAAAATATCCGTCTCATTTACTTCTCTCAAAATTCCTTCATTTACTCTTTCAATCATTCACAATTCGAGATCCTTTTCTCTCTTTCTTCTTTAAGTCCAAACCCTAAATCAAAATTCACAAATGGCTCCTAAATCTTCTTCTTCTTCATCTCGTTCTCGTGATGTGAATCTACTCACTGCTGAGTACATTCCATCACAAAATGTTATTCGTGCCACTGGTGCTCCCATAAGTTCTAAACTTATTAATTAAATCCAAATAATCCAATGGCATCTCTCAAGGGCTCCAGGCCGCTGACTCTCTTATAGGGAGAATCCAATCCTTTCTTCGGATTTCTCCCCTCAACGATGCCTTCTCTTTGAATCCACACAAGCTATTTCATGACTACTTGTGTGAATTCTGGTACACTGCCTCTCTTCTGAGGACTGCTCATCCATCTCCTTTTCTCTAAAGGATGGGTCAGTCCCGTGTACCATCACCACTGAAACATTGAGGGAAGCCCTTAACCTCAATTACTGGAGACAAAATGAAAATCCAGTGGTGATTTCCTCCAATATTAATTTCCGCCAGGTCTTCCTTGATATGGGAAATAAGGAGATGGTGGAGGGGGATTGTGAAGACCAAGGGGTCTATTACAATGAAAGGGCTTTCACCATCCTGGAAGTTCTTTATGGTCCACTTGGTGGAGAGTTTGGGAGGGAGTTCTGGTGGATTGGACCAGATAAACTCCTTTCACAGGCAGAGATGGCTTACTGCCTCTGGAATGGACTGAGGGTGGACTTTGCAGGTATTCTGTTCAGAAGCCTGGTTTTAAGCTGAAGGGCAACAGGGTCCTTGTTCCCCTTTTCAAGATCCTGTCCCTTTGTTTCATTCAGATTCTGGGCAGGAAGAGTACAACAACACGCAATCCTTGTTCTCTGTGCCAGAACTGTTGAGGAATCTGGACAACCTGGTGTCCACTTCTGATGAAGTCCAGATGTCCCCGAGAATGATTTTTGCATTCTCTAAAACTGATGCACCACAATCTGGTGAATCAGAAAGGCAACTGGGCGGGCCTCAAAATAATGAGGGACCCACCGGTTCGTCTACAAGTAGTAACTGTGGCAGAAGCAGGAGTCCAGGCAGTTCCTAAAGCAAGAAGATCCTCTAAAAGCAGGAGATCAAGATCTGGACTTGCTGCACCTGACCAGTCACAATCTGTGATAGTGGTCTCTGAAGCCGCTGCCGGTGATATTGCAACTGAGGATAGAGCAGTTGTAGTTGAGGCACCAGTCACCTCTGTCCAGGGAGAAGATGCTTCGGCAAGGATCCTCAAACTGATGATACCATTGAGGCAACTCAAACTGGTCATCAGGAGTCTGAACAACTTGTTCAGCCACCCCCAACATTTATGGATCTTGGCATAAATGAGTGTGTTTCAGCTTGAGTCTTCGGACTCATCTGAGACAGAATCTGACCAGGAGATGGCTGATGCAACTGTACTTGATCAGCTCCCTTCTCTCCTTGGTCAACCCCAAGAACCACATGTTTCAGTTTCCCCAACTAATGTACAAAGCTTAGATATACCTCCAATATTCACCTCTCGCCAACCACTTTCTTCTATGGGTGTGCCTAGAAATAGACACATCCTAACCCCACCGTCGCCGTCGTTCACACCTGAGCATTCTCAGCATGAACGACACATTGAATCTCTTCCCTTCATTTCTACAACCCCTCCTCTTCTATCAACTGATGCTACCGCAACTGGAGAACCAAATATTGTCATACCTCGTCCAGTTGCACCTGTAGCTTTTTCGGCTGGTCCAGTGACACCTTCTCCTCCGTCATTGGACAGCCATTTGTGTCTTTCAAGCCGATCTCTCGAACCTTCTCGCGAGGGTGGAAGAGATTCAAAAGACACTCGATAGGAACACCAAGTCCCTCTCCAGGTACCACAAGATCACTTGCAAAATATAAAGTGGTTGACCTGGGGATCAACAAGTTCTCTGCCAATGAGGACTTGGTGTTTGGCAAGCTGAACGAGTTAGTGGAATCCTCCAATCAACTGGCAACATCTTTAAGGGAGGCATTCGCACTGACTCAATCTGGAGTCACATCTTCAATATCCAACCTGCTGAACAGTACTGTCAGATCTTCAGAGGTTGATATTAAGAATCTGAAAGGCAGGTGCAAGATTTATGTAACAAACCTGGCCTAGATGTGACTAGCTTGGGCACCAGTTGGCCTCTTCAGTGGGTCTCAAGATCGAAGAAACTTTGGCTGCCAGTGAAAACAACTTGATTGAAAAGGATGTCTGAGATCACCAAGATTGCAGCGCCCCAGGTCGATCTCACTCCTATTACATCTGAGATTGATCGGTTGAGGTGCAGTCTGGATACACTGGCCAGCAAGGTCTCTGAACATTCAACTGCCATATCGGATCTGACCACTGAAGTTGGCAAAGGAAGGGAGGTTGTGACTGAAAGTGTTAAGGAAGTCCCTGCAACTGGGCTCTCTTCAGATGATCTCTCAATACTCAACAGATTTTAAGAGTCAAGAGCAGACAAGTGGAAATGTAATGACTCAGTCTCAGAGATAAATCATCTTTGGAGGACAGTTCGCATGCTTTGTGAGTCTTCAAAGAGTGCAAGACAATGCAATCATGGCAGCCTCTAGATCGCCTGCCCTAGTCATGCTGCGATTTTGAAGCCATCAGGCAGGGACTAGATGCTGCCAAGGGGAAAGGTCGGTACATGCCCCTCACACTCTTGTGAAGACTTCAATAAAGGGAAGGAGATTGTGGTGGCTACCAGTACTGAGGCTGGTGAGCAAGGGTTGAGGTGTTTGATGATGTGGTGGTAGGAGGTGTTGATAAGGAAAGGCCATTGCTGATGAATCTTTGGAACCGGCCACCGATGCACCAATGTTGGAAACTGGCAATGTCGATTTGTTGCCTCCAGTTACTGAAAGCGAGAGTCAGAAGTTAGCAAGAGTGGGATACCTGGTCAAGGAAGGAAGAAACAAATGAAGGCAACCAATTTGAATCAAGAAAAAATCTTCCAACCCCTCTTGTGATATCACTGATGCTCAACTCCTTGGCTTGACACTTGTTGAATACAAGAAGATCAAAGAAGATCCAGAATAGTCAATGCACTGAAGGAGATGCTTGAAGTGGAACTGGACAACACTACCAGGATGAGAGCTGAACTGGATGCAAAGTGTTTGAATGTGTCGGTGGAAAAGGCCAGAGAGATTAGGTCTGAAGGGATTCTCAAGAGAACTGAGCAGTAAGAAGGCGGTCACCAAAGTGTTGAATCCACCCAAGTCCAAAGGAAGAAAACAAAAGGCCTTGCCAAGAGATGCAAATCTGAGGACTTGGGTAGAACCATCTGAACCACAACTGATGATATTCGAGCTGCTACACAAAAGCTGAGCACGAGCAAAATCAAACTGACAAATGAATCTGAAGCTCGCACATATTTGTCAGATGTACAGCGTCGAAGGCACAATAGAGGCAGGATTACTGATGTTAAGGTTTCAATCAAGCCTGGTGCCAAGCATTTTGTTGTTGAGGTACAATACTTTGGTGGGCCTAAGGACAACTGAGAACCCGATGTCATCAGTATGGTCATTCCGAACATGTTGAGATGTTGGGTTGCTGGAGGGGAGACAGAGGAAAATAAAGTTGAAAGAGGCTGGGAGTACGTATTGCAAAATCTTATCAAGTTCAAGGAAAACATTGAAGAAAGATTAGGCCTTGATCCTGAGATACTCAGCCAATTTCATCAGTCTCAAAGAGAAGGAAACTGGCGAAGGGCCATCTGTTTAAGTTTTTCCTTCTAACTATCTGCTTGTAATTTTGTGTACTTCTTGTAATTTATTTGTAATTGTAGTATATACAAGTTGCCAGATTGTAACTACAAGTAAGATATCTGATAAGATCTACAAACTTTAAAAAAATCCAAGACATTTGATGATCTATAAAAGTCTTGGAAACTCAATAGGTTTTATCAAACTCAAGTATTTCAAACTTAAACTTGTATAGAAACAAGTTTGAAATCACTTGACAATATTTCAGGACAATTAGGGGGAATTTGTTAGGTCCAGTTTAAGCTAAACTGGAGCTCTCCAGTGACATCTGGAGAGCATGAGAATTGTCCGAATATTAGAAGTCCAGTTGCATTGTACAGGTTTAGCAACTGATGACTTCCTCCAGTTGAGATCAGAAGACTAAATCTGAAAACCTTCCATT